>NC_088812.1:18695841-19012795 GCF_011386835.1 Chrysemys picta bellii | reverse complement strand
ATTTATAGAAGCCGGTTTTATTGAAATCGGTTGTATACAGCCGATTGTGTGTGTCCACACAATAAAATGCTCTAGGTGCTCTAGTCGGCGGACCGCGTCCACAGTACAAGGCTAGCGTCGACTTCCAGAGCATTGCACTATGGGTAGCTATCCCACAGCTATCCCACAGTTCCCGCAGTCTCCGCCGCCCCTTTGAATTCTGGGTTGAGATCCCAATGCCCGGATGATGCAAAACAGTGTCGCGGGCGGTTCTGGGTACATGTCGTCAGGCCCCTCCCTCCCCCGTCACAGCAACGGCAGACAATAGATTCGCGCCTCTTTACCTGGGTTACCTGAGTTACCTGTGCAGACAACATGGAGCCCGCTCAGCTGAGCTCACCGTCACCATATGTCCTCTGGGTGTCGGCAGACGTGGGACTGCATTGCTGCACAGCAGCAGCTGCTAACTGCCTTTTGGCGGTAGACGGTGCAGTAGACTGGTAGCCTTCATCGGCGATCTGGGTGCTGGCAGCCGTGGGGCTTGCCTTTTGGCAGTAAATGGTGTATTACGACTATTAGCCGTCCTATTACAAGTCGGGTCATCGCACATTAGCAGAGTCTTCCCCGAGCAGCCGATTGTGCAATAGGCCTGAAGACCATCGTCATACGCCGCCCCGTATTTGCTGCCAAGCACCCAGAAAGATGCCGAGGGCTATCAGTCACGCTGCACCGTCGTCTTAAGATGTAAAAAATAGATTTGCTCTGTATTCATTTGCTTCCCCCTCCCTCCGTCAAATCAACGGCCTGCTAAGCCCAGGGTTTTCAGTTTAATCTTTGGGGGGAACATTCTGTGTGACAGTTGTTTGTGTTTCTCCCTGATGCACAGCCACCGTTCTTGATTTTAATTCCCTGTGCCTGTACGCCATGTCGTCACTCGGCCCCCCTCCCTCCTTCCCCTAGTCCGTCAGATACTACGTTTGCGCCACAGCTCAGAGAGCCGAGAAGCGCCTTTCGCGCCTTTTCTTTGAATTCTGGGTTGAGATTCCAATGCCCGGATGATGCAAAACAGTGTCGCGGGCGGTTCTGGGTACATGTCGTCAGGCCCCTCCCCCCTCGTCACAGCAACGCAGACAATAGATTCGCGCCTTTTTACCTGGGTTACCTGTGCAGACAACATATCACGGCAAGCATGGAGCCCGCTCAGCTCAGCTGAGCTCACCGTCACCATATGTCCTCTGGGTGCTGGCAGACGTGGGACTGCATTGCTACACAGCAGCAGCTGCTAACTGCCTTTTGGCGGTAGACGGTGTAGCATGAGTGATAGCCATGGGGCTGGCAGCCGTAGGGCTGCATTGCACCAGCCCCTTGCCAGGCGATGGTATATTATGACTGGTATCCGTCGTCATCGTATTGGTGTGGCTGTCAATCATGGCCACCTGGGCAGACATGCTACTGTTTCGATGATGATGGCTACCAGTCGTAATATACTATTTTCTGCCAATTGCCCAGTATTGTCTGCTAAGCACCCAGAAGAGGCCGAGGGCGATGCTGGGTGCTGGCGGACGTGGGGCTGGCAGACGTGGGGCTGCATTGCTACACAGCAGCAGCCCCTTGCCTTTTGGCAGATGATGGTATTTTATGATTGGTATCCGTCATCGTCGTACTGGTATGGCTGTCACTCATGCTGCACCGTCGGCTGCCACCTTAAGATGTAAAAAATAGATTTGTTCTGTATTCATATGCTTCCCCTTCCTCCGTGAAATCAATGGCCTGCTAAGCCCAGGGTTTTCATTTTAATCTTTGGGGGGACCATTCTGTGTGACAGTTGTTTGTGTTTCTCCCTGTTCCTGTACCTGTACGCCATGTCGTCACTCGGCCCTCCCTCCCTCCCGCCCTCCCTCCTTCTCCTGGTCCATCAGATACTACTTTCGCGCCTTTTTTCTGACCAGGCGCCATAGCTAGCACTGGGATCATGGAGCCCGCTCAGATCACCGCGGCAATTATGAGCACTATGAACACCACGCGCATTGTCCTGGAGTATATGCAGAGCCAGGACATGCCAAGGCGAAACCCGGACCAGGCGAGGAGGCGATTGCAGCGCGGCGACGAGAGTGATGAGGAAATTGACATGGACATAGACCTCTCACAAGGCACAGGCACCAGCAATGTGGAAATCATGGTGTCACTGGGGCAGGTTGATGCCGTGGAACGCCGATTCTGGGCCCGGGAAACAAGCACAGACTGGTGGGACCGCATCGTGCTGCAGGTATGGGACGATTCCCAGTGGCTGCGAAACTTTCGCATGCGTAAGGGCACTTTCATGGAACTTTGTGACTTGCTGTCCCCTGCCCTGAAACGCCAGGATACCAAGATGAGAGCAGCCCTCACAGTTGAGAAGCGAGTGGCGATAGCCCTGTGGAAGCTTGCAACGCCAGACAGCTACCGGTCAGTCGGGAATCAATTTGGAGTGGGCAAATCTACAGTGGGGACTGCTGTGATCCAATTTGCCAGGGCAATGAAAGACCTGGTGATAGCAAGGGTAGTGACTCTGGGCAACGTGCAGTCAATAGTGGATGGTTTTGCTGAAATGGGATTCCCAAACTGTGGCGGGGCCATAGACGGAACCCATATCCCTATCTTGTCACCGGAGCACCAAGCCACCGACTACATAAACCGCAAGGGGTACTTTTCAATGCTGCTGCAAGCCCTGGTGGATCACAAGGGACGTTTCACCAACATCAACGTGGGATGGCCGGGAAAGGTACATGATGCTCGCGTCTTCAGGAACTCTGCTCTGTTTCGAAAGCTGGAGGAAGGGACTTTCTTCCCGGACCAGAAAGTGACCATTGGGGATGTTGAAATGCCTATCGTGATCCTTGGGGACCCAGCCTACCCCTTAATGCCATGGCTCATGAAGCCGTACACAGGCAGCCTGGACAGGAGTCAGGACCTGTTCAACTACAGGCTGAGCAAGTGCCGAATGGTGGTGGAATGTGCATTTGGACGTTTAAAAGCGCGCTGGCGCAGCTTACTGACTCGCTCAGACCTCAGCGAAAAGAATATCCCCATTGTTATTGCTACTTGCTGTGCGCTCCACAATATCTGTGAGAGTAAGGGGGAGACCTTTATGGCGGGGTGGGAGGTTGAGGCAACTCGCCTGGCCGCTGATTACGCGCAGCCAGACACCAGGGCGGTTAGAGGAGCACAGCAGGGCGCGGTGCGCATCAGAGAAGCTTTGAAAACGAGTTTTGTGACTGGCCAGGCTACTGTGTGAAACTTCTGTTTGTTTCTCCTTGATGAACCCTCCAAACCCCCCCCACCGACCCGGTTCACTCTACTTCCCTGTAAACCAACCACCCCACCCCACCCTCCCCTCCCGCTTGCAGAGGCAATAAAGTCATTTTTTTTTAACATTCATGCATTCTTTATTAGTTCCTTACAGAGGTAGGGGGATAATTGCCAAGGTAGCCTGGGATGGGTGGGGGAGGAGGGATGGAAAAGGACACACTGCATTTTAAAACTTTAACTCTTATTGAAGCCCAGCCTTCTGATGCTTGGGCGATCATCTGGGGTGGAGTGACTGGGTGGACGGAGGCCCCCCCACCGTGTTCTTGGGCGTCTGGGTGAGGAGGCTATGGAACTTGGGGAGGAGGGCTGTTGGTTACACAGGGGCTGTAGCGGCGGTCTCTGCTCCTGCTGCCTTTCCTGCAACTCAACCATACGCTCGAGCATATCAGTTTGATGCTCCAGCAGACGGAGCATTGCCTCTTGCCGTCTGTCTGCAAGCTGACGCCACCTATCGTCTTCAGCCCGCCACTTGCTCTGTTCTTCCCGCGATTCAGCCCGCCACCTCTCCTCTCGTTCATATTGGGCTTTTCTCATCTCCGTCATTGACTGCCTCCACGCATTCTGCTGTGCTCTATCAGCCTGGGCGGACATCTGCAGCTCCGTGAACATCTCGTCCCTCGTCCTACGTTTTCTCTTTCTAATGTTCACGAGCCTCTGCGAAGGAGAAACATTTGCAGCTGGCGGAGGAGAAGGGAGAGGTGGTTAAAAAAGACACATTTTAGAGAACAATGGGTACACTCTTTCATTACAAGGTCGCATATTTCGGCTTGCAGGCAGCCATCGTAGGCCACAGTGTTTTGGCTTTTTTAACCTTCTTAACATGCGGGAAAGGTTGCAAACAGCAGCGCATTTCCCATATCAAGGATGAATTGGGTTGTCCATTTAAAATGGGGTTTCAATGTAAAAGGAGTGGCTGCGGTTTCCCGGTTAACATGCGGCACAAACACAAGTAAACCCCCCCCCCCACACACACACACACGATTCTCTGGGATGATCACTTCACCCCTCCCCCCACCGCGTGGTTAACAGCGGGGAACATTTCTGGTCAGAAGAGCAGGAACGGGCGCCTCTGAATGTCCCCTTAATAAAATCACCCCATTTCAACCAGGAGAGCTTTCTGGAGATGTCCCTGGAGGATTTCCGCTCCATCCCCATACACGTTAACAGACTTTTCCAGTAGATGTACTGGCCGCGATTGCCAGGGCAAAGTAATCATTAAACACGCTTGCTTTTTTTTTGTAATGTTTACAAATAGTTACAAAGTTACACTCACCAGAGGTCTCCTGTGTGCCCTGAGGGTCTTGGGTGAGTTCGGGGGTTACTGGTTCCAGGTCCAGGGTCACAAACATATCCTGGCTGTTGGGGAAACCGGTTTCTCCGCTTCCTTGCTGCTGTGAGCTACCTACAGTACCTCCATCGTCATCATCCTCCTCGTTCCCCGAACCGTCTTCCCTGTGTGTTTCTCCAGTGAGAGAGTCATAGCACACGGTTGGGGTAGTGGTGGCTGCACCCCCTAGGATCGCATGCAGCTCCGCGTAGTAGCGGCAAGTTTGCAGCTCTGCCCCGGACCTTCCGTTTGCTTCTCTGGCTTTGTGGTAAGCTTGCCGTAGCTCCTTAATTTTCACGCGGCACTGCTGTGTGTCCCTGTTATGGCCTCGGTCCTTCATGGCCTTGGAGATCTTTTCTAATACTTTTCCATTTCTTTTACTGCTACGGAGTTCAGCTATCACTGCTTCATCTCCCCATATGGCGAGCAGATCTCGTACCTCCCGTTCGGTCCATGCTGGAGCTCTTTTGCGATCCTGGGAGGACTCCATCACGGTTACCTGTGCTGATGAGCTCTGCGGGGTCACCTGTGCTCTCCACGCTGGGCAAACAGGAAATGAAATTCAAACCTTCGCGGGTCTTTTCCTGTCTACCTGGTCAGTGCATCTGAGTTGAGAGTGCTGTCCAGAGCGGTCACAATGAAGCACTGTGGGATAGCTCCCGGAGGCCAATAACGTCGAATTCCGTCCACACTACCCCAATTCCGACCCGCAAAGACCGGTTTTATCGCTAATCCCCTCGTCAGAGGTGGTGTAAAGAAACCGGTTTAAAGGACCCTTTAAGTCGAAAGAAAGGGCTTCGTTGTGTGGACGTGTCCAGGCTTAATTCGGTTTAACGCCGCTAAAGTCGACCTAAACCCGTAGTGTAGACCAGGCCTAAGAATCTTCTTTGCTTTAAGTGAGTCAGTCGAATAACTGCTACAGAGAGAAGATGAACACTGTCAGCATGTGGCAGCCGTCCCCATGTGACGAAGACTGTCACTTACGCCAAGCCTTAGCTCAATTCTCATTCCGTTTTGTAAACCTAGCAGCGTCTCTGCCATATTTCTCATTTTATGTTGCTATGACGCTTGCAGAAGTTATTCAGTAGTGAGCCACAGTGATGTCTGTTTCCTTTGGCAGATCTACAGGAGCAATCAAATTCTACGTTTGTTTGGGGCACGTTCAATAGTGTCATAAACAACAGGTAACAAAAGGTGTATTTCTTGTGACAGTGCTTTCCATAGAAGATGTGTTTTCAAACTACTTTTAACTCATGCTGCTGTGTTGATGGGCAGATGCAATTTACTTTATGAATCCTATTTTTGGGTGATGGTGGCAGAGTTCCCACCGGCATGAATCATCATTCCTATGCCTCTGGGTCAGTGTTTCCTGTCTCCTTTTAGTTGCAGATCCATATGAGAGTATAAGAACATACTATTGCTATCAGATAATGGTTACTCCTCTAATTCTACTGTAGTACTATTAGTGCTGATGGTTCTGGATTCAATCCCCACTGGTTATATATTTGTTGGGGGGTTAAACACTAAACTGTTATGCTGGGCTTGATAGAAATGCAGACTGTCGTCAGCCCTTAGGCAATTTAGGCATAAACTTCGACCGCTAATCTAATCTCTCATGACCTGCTGCAAGTAACTTTTAACAGCCAGGAGATTTTGCAGGCAGTTAGAGCCCTGAGTCAGAAATAATTATTTTATTTGTGAAGTGTAATCACAATGCAGGTTTGGAAAATAAAGCATACTGTGTCTGGTCATTATCTCTGTCTCACCCCTGAACAACCAAATCATTGTACTATGCCTTACCTGTCTAATCAGAGGTCATCAACGTACGGCCTTCCACAGCCTGTAACAGTGACATAGAATCGTAGGACTGAAAGGGACCTCAAGAGGTCATCCAGTCCAGTCCCCTGCACCCACGGCAGGACTAAGTATTATCTAGACAAGTGCTTTTCAAACCATGGATTGTGACCCAGAACTGGGTCACGGAACAGAAGGCACTGGGTTGCAGTGGCTCTGGTCAGCACTGCTGACCGGGCTGTTAAATGTCCCGTCGGCGGTGCTGCCCAATTAAAGCAGGCTAGTCCCTACCTGTTCCGACACCGTGCTGCGCCCTCAAAGTGGCCAGCAGCAAGTCTGTCTCCTGGGTTCAGGGGGAACCATGTGGCTCCATGCGCTGACCCTGCCCCAAGCACCGGCTCTGCCCTGGGAGCTGGTGTGGGGCAGTGGCTGTGGGCGAGAGCCACGCGGAGTCGCTTGCACACCTCTGCCTAGGAGCCGGACCTGCTCCTGGCTGCTTCCGGGGCGCAGCGTGGTCCGCAGTGCCAGGACAGGCAGGAAGCCTGCCTCTGCACCCCTGCTGCGCCGCTGACCGGGAGCCGCCCGAGGTAACCCCATGCCCCTGCCCCAGCCCTGAGCCCCCGCAAACCCAGAGCTCCCTCTTGCACCCCAAACCCCTTATCCCTGGCTCCAACCCAGAGCCTTGACCCCCCTCCTGCACCCCGACCCCCTGTGCCAGCCCAGAGTCCCCTCCCACACTCTGAACCCCTCATTTCTGGCCCCACCCCGCAGCCCTCACCCCCGTACCCCAACTCTCTGCCCCAGTCCTGAGCCCCTCCCACACCCCAGACCCCTCATCCCCAGCTCTGTTGGATCAACTGGGTCACCAGAAAAAAAGTTTGAAAATCCCTCATCTAGACCATCCCTCACAGCTGTCTGTCTAACCTGCTCTTAAAAATCTCCAATGATGGAGATTCCACAACCTTCCTAGGCAATTTATTCCAGTGCTTAACCACCCTGACATGAAGTTTTTCCTAATGTCCAACCTAAACCATGCTGAAATTTAAGCCCATTGTTTTTTGTCCTATTATCAGAGGTTAAAGAGAACAATTTTTCTCCCTTTTCCTCATAACAACCTTTTATCTACTTGAAAACTGTTATCATGTCCCTTCTCAGTCTTCTCTTCTCCAGACTAAACAAGCCCATTTTTTCCAGTCTTCCCTCATAGGTCATGTTTTCTAGACCTTTAATCATTTTTGTTGCTCTTCCCTGGACTTCCTTCAGTTTGTCCACATCTTTCCTGAAATGTGGCACCCAGAATTGGACACAATACTCCTGCTCTACTCCATGCTGATTAAATGTCAACTGAAGAATTATTTCTCTAATCTTGCTTACAACACTCCTGCTAATGCATCTCAAAATGATGTTGACTCATATTTAGCTTGTGATCCACTATGACCCCAAGATCTCTTTCTTCAGTACTCCATCCTGGGCAGTCATTTCCTATTTTCTATGTGTGCAACTGATAGTGGAGTACTCTGAATTTGTCCTTATTGAATTTCATCCTGTGATGGGTTCCATTGAGCCCTATAACTCACCAGCCTGGGCTCCCTCTTAGCACTGTGCTGCTGTGACCGGCTATAGACCATTCCCGGTCCTACACTCCCACCAGCATTCACACAGGCAGGGACACACCCAGCTGCAGTTGCATGCAGGCTTTGGACAGCCACTGCATGAACCAACAATAGAGAGGCTACAGCCAAAATAACCTCCAGCCTGGGACCCCAGAGCTGTACCGTCCTGCCCCGACCAGTATGAATTTATTACCCAGTTCGCCACTCCCTCAATGTGGAGAGGACAATGCATACTTGTGTTAACCAGGCTGAGATTTTTCCCAAGACACTTCGGTCTCAGGCACACCGGTTTAGATAAAGCAAAAAACACGTTTATTAACTACAAAAGATAGAAAACAGACCAAAGCGGATTACCTAGAAAATAAACAGAACCACAAACTAAGCCTAAAATTCTAGAAAGATTGGATATGAATTAGCAGCTTCTCACCCTGGCTGGCGATATAAGCAGGCTTGCAGATTCTTAAGGGACAAGCTGCATTTGTTTTGCAGCTTGGGATCTCATACCCCATTCCAAGACTTTTTCTTTCAGAGCTTCTGTCTGTTGTTGAGTTGTGTGGGAGTGAAGAACAACTGGTGATGTCACTCCCTGCCTTGTATAGCTTTTTAATATGGCGGGAACTCTGTTTCAAACTTGGTTTCCAGACCAGTTTGTGGAAAAATTCAGATACCCAAAATGGAGTCCAGAGACATGTGACCTGGTCACATGCCGTTGCAGAGTCCTAACAGCCATAACTTACAGGCTGGCCTTCCACAGGAAGGCTAAGCTATTGCACAGCCCATTGTCTTCATTGATGAGCCATTATCACTCTTTGGCTTCTTCATTATTGTATCTGAAAGGCTGGCTGTGGGTGTTTTCTAGAGTAAGCCCATTTGAAATATAGATACCTAGTCAATATTCATAACTTCAGATACAAAAATGATACATGCATACAAATAGGATAATCATATTCAGCAAATCATAATTTTCCCAATGACTCCTTACATGACCCATCTTGTACAAAATGCTTCATAATTATGCCATGATCATATCCTAATAATATTACTATGACGAATATGGAGTGTAGTGTCGCACGTCCTATTTACTTCAGACCATTTCTCCAGTTTGTCCAAATAATTTTGAATTTTAATCCTATCCTCCAAAGCACTTACAACCCCTCGCAGCTTGGTATCGTCTGCAAACTTTATAAATGTGCTCTCTATGCTATTATCTAAATCACTAATGAAGATATTGAACAGAATCGGACCCAGAACTGATCCCTGTGGGACCCCACTCAATATGCCCTTCCAGCTTGACTGTGAACCACCTACTCTCTGTGAACGATTTTCCAACCAGTTATTCACCCACCTTATAGGAGCTCCATCTAGGTTGTATTTCCCTAGTTTGTTTACGAGGAGGTCATGCGAATCAGAATCAAAAGCCTTATTAAATTTAAGATGCACCACATCTACCACTCCCCTTCCCATCCACAAGGCTTGTTACCCTGTCAAAGGCCTGGTCTACACTACAAGTTTAGGTCGACTTTAGCAGTGTTAAATCGAATTAAGCCTGGACACGTTCACACGACGAAGCCCTTTCTTTCGACTTAAATGGCCCTTTAAACCGGTTTCTTTACACCACCTCCGACGAGGGGATTAGCGATAAAATCGGCCTTTGCGGGTCGGAATTGGGGTAGTGTGGACGGAATTCGACATTATTGGCCTCCGGGAGGTATCCCACAGTGCTTCATTGTGACCGCTCTGGACAGCACTCTCAACTCAGATGCACTGACCAGGTAGACAGGAAAAGCCCCACGAACGTTTGAATTTCATTTCCTGTTTGCCCCGCGTGGAGAGCACAGGTGACCACGCAGAGCTCATCAGCACAGGTAACCGTGATGGAGTCCCAGGATCGCAAAAGAGCTCCAGCATGGACAGAACGGGAGGTAGGGGATCTGCTCGCCATATGGGGAGATGAATCAGTGCTAGCTGAACTCCGTAGCAGTAAAAGAAATGGCAAAGTATTAGAAAAGGTCTCCAGGCCATGAAGGACAGAGGCCATAACAGGGACACACAGCAGTGCCGCGTGAAAATTAAGGAGCTACGGCAAGCCTATCACAAAGCCAGAGAAGCAAACGGAAGGTCCGGGGCAGAGCCGCAAACTTGCCACTTCTACGCGGAGCTGCATGCCATTCTAGGGGGTGCAGCCACCACTACCCCAACCGTGTGCTATGACTCCCTCACTGGAGAAACACACAGGGAAGAGGGTTCGGGGAACGAGGAAGATGAGGATGGAGGTAATGTAGGTAGCTCACAGCAGCAAGGAAGTGGAGAAACCGGTTTCCCCAACAGCCAGGAAATGTTTGTCACCCTGGACCTGGAACCAGTAACCCCCGAACTCACCCAAGACCCTGAGGGCACACAGGGGATCTCTGGTGAGTGTACCTTTGTAAATATTACACATGGTTTAAAAGCAAGCGTGTTTAATGATTAATGATTAATTTGCCCTGGCAATCGCGGCCAGTACAGCTACTGGAAAAGTCTGTTAACGTGTATGGGGATGGAGCGGAAATCCTCCAGGGACATCTCCAGAAAGCTCTCCTTCATGTACTCCCAAAGCCTTTGCAAAAGGTTTCTGGGGAGGGCTGCCTTATCCCATCCGCCATGGTAGGACACTTTACCACGCCAGGCCAGTAGCACGTAGTCTGGAATCATTGCATAACAAAGCATTGTAGCGTATGGTCCCAGTGGTTGCTGGCATGCAGACAACATCCATTCCTTATCGCTCTTTGTTATCCTCAGGAGAGTGATATCATTCACGGTCACCTGGTTGAAATGGGGTGATTTTATTAAGGGGACATTCAGAGGTGCCCGTTCCTGCTCTTCTGAACATACATGTTCCCCGCTGTTAGCCACGTGGTGGGGGGAGGGGTGAAGTGATCATCCCAGAGAATTGGGTGTGGGGGTGAGAGGGGGTTTAGTTGGGTTTGTACTGCATGTTAACCCGGAAACCGCAGCCCCTCCTTTTACATTGAAAACCCATTTTAAATGGCAAACCCAATTCATCCTTGATATGGGAAATGAGGGCGCTGCTGTTTGAAACCATTCCTACATGTTAAGAAGGTTAAAAAAGCCAAAAGACTGTGGCTTACCATGGCTGCCTGCAAGCCGAAATCGGTTGCCTGGCACTGCGTGAGTGATCTCTCACACCAAACCGGCAGGCCCTCACTATAAGAGGAAAAATGTGACCTTGTAACGAAAAAGTGTACCCATTGTTCTCTAAAATGTGTCTTTTTTAACCACCTCTCCCTTCTCCTCCACCAGCTGCAAATGTTTCTCCTTCACAGAGGCTAGTGAACATTAGAAAGAGAAAACTGAGGACGCGAGACAATATGTTCACGGAGCTCCAGATGTCCTCCCACGCTGATAGAGCACAGCAGAATGCATGGAGGCAGTCAATGTCAGACATGAGAAAAGCACAATATGAACGAGAGGAGAGGTGGCAGGCTGAATCGCGGGATGAACAGAGCAAGTTGCGGGCTAAAGATGATAGGTGGCGTCAGCTTGCAGACAGAAGGCAAGAGTCGATGCTCCGTCTGCTGGAGCATCAAACTGATATGCTCCAGCATATGGTTGAGCTGCAGGAAAGGCAGCAGGAGCAGAGACCGCCGCTACAGCCCCTGTGTAACCAACAGCCCTCCTCCCCAAGTTCCATAGCCTCCTCACCCAGACGCCCAAGAACATGGTTGGGGAGCCTCTGGCCACCCAGTCACTCCACCCCACATGATTGCCCAAGCATCAGAAGGCTGGCCTTCAATAAGAGTTAAAGTTTTAAAATGCAGTGTGTCCTTTTCCTTCCCTCCTCCCCCACCCATCCCGGGCTACCTTGGCAATTATCCCCCTAGTTGTGTGAGGAATTAATAAAGAATGCATGAATGTGAAATAACAATGACTTTATTGCCTCTGCAAGCAGTGCTCGAAGTGGGGAGGGGAGGGTGGGGTGGTTGGTTTACAGGGAAGTAGAGTGAACCGGGTGGGGGGGGGGGCGGAGGGTTCATCAAGGAGAAACAAACAGAAGTTTCACACCGTAGCCTGGCCAGTCACAAAACTCGTTTTCAAAGCTTCTCTGATGCGTACCGCGCCCTGCTGTGCTCCTCTAACCGCCCTGGTGTCTGGCTGCGCGTAATCAGCGGCCAGGTGATTTGCCTCAACCTCCCACCCGCCATAAATGTCTCCCCCTTACTCTCACAGATATTGTGGAGCGCACAGCAAGCAGCAATAACAATGGGGATATTCTTTTCGCTGAGGTCTGAGCGAGTCAGTAAGCTGCGCCAGCGCGCTTTTAAACATCCAAATGCACATTCCACCACCATTCGGCACTTGCTCAGCCTGTAGTTGAACAGGTCCTGACGCCTGTCCAGGCTGCCTGTGTACGGCTTCATGAGCCATGGCATTAAGGGGTAGGCTGGGTCCCCAAAGATCACGATAGGCATTTCAACATCCCCAACGGTTACTTTCTGGTCCGGGAAGAAAGTCCCTTCCTCCAGCTTTCGAAACAGCAGAGTGCCTGAAGACGCAAGCATCATGTACCTTTCCCGGCCATCCCACGTTGATGTTGGTGAAACGTCCCTTGTGATCCACCAGGGCTTGCAGCAGCATTGAAAAGTACCCCTTGCGGTTTATGTACTCGGTGGCTTGGTGCTCCGGTGCCAAGATAGGGATATGGGTTCCGTCTATGGCCCCACCACAGTTTGGGAATCCCATTTCAGCAAAACCATCCACTATGGCCTGCACGTTGCCCAGAGTCACTACCCTTGATATCACCAGGTCTTTCATTGCCCTGGCAACTTGGATCACAGCAGCCCCCACAGTAGATTTGCCCACTCCAAATTGATTCCCGACTGACCGGTAGCTGTCTGGCGTTGCAAGCTTCCACAGGGCTGTCGCCACTCGCTTCTCAACTGTGAGGGCTGCTCTCATCCTGGTATTCTGGCGCTTCAGGGCAGGGGAAAGCAAGTCACAAAGTTCCATGAAAGTGCCCTTACGCATGCGAAAGTTTCGCAGCCACTGGGAATCGTCCCACACCTGCAGCACGATGCGGTCCCACCAGTCTGTGCTTGTTTCCCGTGCCCAGAATCAGTGTTCCACGGCATGAATCTGCCCCAGTAACACCATGATTTCCACATTGCTGGGGCCTGTGCCTTGTGAGAGGTCTATGTCCATGTCAATTTCCTCATCACTCTCGTCGCCACGCTGCAATCGCCTCCTCGGCTGGTCCAGGTTTCGCTTTGGCATGTCCTGGCTCTGCATATACTCCAGGACAGTGCGCGTGGTGTTCATAGTGCTCATAATTGCCGCGGTGATCTGAGCGGGCTCCATGATCCCAGTGCTAGCTATGGCGCCTGGTCTGAAAAAAGGCGCGAAACTAGTATCTGACAGACCAGGGGAAGGAGGGAGGGAGGGAGGGCCGAGTGACGACATGGCGTACAGGTACAGGGAATTAAAATCAAGAAAGGTGGCTGTGCATCAGGAAGAAACACAAACAACTGTCACACAGAATGTTCACCCCAAAGATTAAACTAAAAACCCTGGGTTTAGCAGGCCGTTGATTTCATGGAGGGAGGGGAAGCAAATGAATACAGAACAAATCTATTTTTTACATCTTAAGCTGGCAGCCGATGGTGCAGCATGACTGATAGCCACTGCAGTACGACAACGATGGATATTAATCGTAATATGCCATCTTCTACCAAAAGGCAAGGGGCTGCTGCTGTGTAGCAATGCAGCCCCACGTCTGCCAGCACCCAGATCGCCCTCAGCCGCTTCTGGGTGCTTAGCAGACAATACTGGGCAATTGGCAGAAAATAGCATACTAGGACTGATAGCCATCATCATCGAGACAGTTGCATGTCTGCCCAGGTGCCCATGATTGACAGCCACTGCAGTACGACGACAATGGTTACCAGTCGTAATATACCATCTTCTACCAAAAGGCAAGGGGCTGGCGCAATGCAGCCCTACGGCTGCCAGCCCCACGGCTACCAGTTATGCTGCACCGTCTACCACCAAAAGGCAGTTAGCTGCTGCTGTGTAGCAATGCAGTACCATGTCTGCCGGCACCCAGATGACATATGGTGACAGTGAGCTGATCTGAGCGGGCTCCATGCTTGCCGTGGTATGTTGTCTGCATAGGTAACCCAGGTAAAAAGGCGCGAATCTATTGTCTGCCGGTGCTCTGACGGAGGGGGAGGGGGCCTGACGACATGTACCCAGAACACCCCACGACACTGTTTTGCATCATTCAGGCATTGGGATCTCAACCCAGAATTCCAATGGGTGGCGGAGACTGTGGGAACTGTGGGATAGCTACCCATAGTGCAATGCTCCAGAAGTCGACGCTAGCCTCGGTACTGTGGACGCGGTCCGCCGACTAGAGCACTTAGAGCATTTTATGTGGGGGGGGGACACAATTAGCTGTATACAACCGATTTCTATAAAACCGGCTTCTATAAATTTGACTTAATTTCGTAGTGTAGACAGACAAAGAAAGCTATTAGGTTGGTTTGACACGATTTGTTCTTGGCAAATCCATGCTGACTGTTACATATCGCCTTATTATTTTCTAGGATTCTGCAATTTGATTGCTTAATTATTTTCTCCATTATCTTCCCGGGAACTGATATTAATCTGTAATCCCGCAGGTTGTCCTTATTCCCTTTTTTTATAGATTGGCACTATATTTGCCCCTTTTCCAGTCCTCTGGAATCTCTCCTGTCTTCCATGACTTTTCAAAGATAATCGCTTATGGCTCAGATATCTCCTCAGTCAGCACCTTGTGTATTTTAGGATGCATTTCATCAGGCCCTGCCGACTTGAAGACATTCAACTTGTCTACGTAATTTTTAACTTTTTCTTTCCCTATTTTAGCCTCTGATCCTACCTCATTTTCATTGGCATTCACTGTTAGACATCTGCATGGAGATAGAGACGACTAGGGCATGTGTGCTGAGATGCCATTTACAGTTGAGGGCAGAGCAATATTTATAATCAAGCTTTAACTCTGATTTTTCTTGCTGTCTTTGGCTTATTTCTTTCTTGTTTGGATGACTGATTAACTGGGGATTTTAGTCAAAAAGTAGATGGCATCAATGTATTTTACACTTTTCTCTAGCCTTTGCGAGGAGAAGTAACTGTTCTGATTGCATGAAGGTTTGTTTAAATTAACATACTCTGTCTTCAATGTTAGAAAAATACTCAAATATTTATAGTAAAAGATACTTGGCTAAAGAAGTACACGTGTAGGATAATTCTTGTTTGATCTCTTTCAGCCCTGGGTCAAGCATAGTGATGGAACCAAAGAATAAGCTAATGCCAGGCATGAGAGCACCCAAGTCCTTGCCATATAGCCTATCCTGGTAAAGCAGTAAGTGCAAAGACAGGTGGTCTCCCCATTCCGTAAGCTGGGACCTACATATTAGCTCAAAGTGGAACAGGACAACTTTTCTCTGTATTTTGATTCCATGTGTCAGCATTCTCCTACATAAACTGAAATGCATTTATTCCCACCATCAGCAAGTGGAGATGGAGAGCTCTGTAACACAGTCCTCCCTAGAAGCAGCTGCATTTCTGTGGTGGGTGGAGTGTCTTCTGTGTCCAGGTTTTATTTCGCTGTAATAAAGGTTCGCTTGTGGCAAAGGTTGTCTGGCTCCATGTATTGCCCCCATTACTATAGCATCTGACATCTAAATGTCAGATTATTATTCACCGCTTACAGACAGGTCTGAGTTTGGCACAGTGGAGCTCAACACAGTTGTAGCTCTTTAGGTATAGCTGCTACTGGAGTCAGTGGAAGCTGTACACATGTGTAGCAGCTGTAGCATTTCGTTTGGTTTTGCAAAACCTGATTGAAATCTCATAGCTAGGGTGTGTCTATCCAAGGAAACCTAATAGTATTACTTCCAAGGGGATGTAACCTAAACTGAAAAGGCCATTGTTATTTGGAACGTAGGAAGCCACCCGCATAGTGGTGTAGTAATGAGTACTCCTGAGGGAATTCTGCACTAAAAAATTAAACATTCTGCACACAATATTTTAAAATTCTGCATATTTTATTTGTCAAAATAACACAATATGATCACACCAGTTTCAATTATTTTGGTAATTTGTTTCAAAATACCTGTCAGCCAGAAAAAAAGATTCCCCCAGGAGTAGAGAGTCAAAGAAACTCCTATGACAGCCCAGTCCCTGTTTCTTTGTTATGCTTTTGTTGGGCACCTGCCTGAGTGTGTCACACGTGTCAGCTGGGCACATCTTGGGAGAGATCTCTGCCCCTCCAGTCTTAGACACCCACACCCCCAGAGTCCAGCTGTGGGGCACCCCCCTAACCCAGACACCTGCACCCCCTACCACCAAGAGCCCAAGGATCGAGAGGGAGAAACAGCCTGATGCTGGGACCCAGCAGGCTTGTACAGAGTTTCCTGCATGCCATTTCCTTCCTTCAGGACATGCTGGGAACTGCACCTGTGTGGAACAGTCCAGTTCTCCCTCCCCCTCCCCCTCCGCCTCCCCCTGACAGTGTCATGTATTTGCAAGCTGGCGAGCCAGGCTCTGGTAGGTCCCGCATTGACTACTGACAGCCAGCAGCTCTGCAGCACCAATTCTGCTGTGGGAGGTGAGGGGGAGGAAACGAAATTCTGCATTGTGTTGTGGCACAAAGTTCCCCCTGAAGTAAATGTTGGAAAATTTCCCATATACACGCCTGGGTCTGTGCACAGCGGTGTCTATGGATGAGTCTATTGTCATTGTTCGGGAGTGTGGGCTCAAGACTTGGCATTTTTCTCAGTCATTTGAGTCCATCCCTGGTGTGCTGAAATGGCTGTTATCCCTTCCAGAGTCTGATCCTGGGCTTCAGCTCCATGCCTTACTCTGAATGCCCTATCTCAGCCCCTTGCTGCATGGCTGTCCTGCTTTCCTGTCAGCTACATGTCATGCCAGTGGAGGGGATGGGGGTCTCTGAAACTGGAAAAGGTTCAAAAAAGAGAAGCAAAAATGATCAAGGGTCTGGAATGGCTTCCATACAAGGAGAGACTACAAAGATGACTAAGGGGGATATGATAGAGGCCTATAAAATCATGACTGTTGTAGAAAAAGTGACTAGAGCAGCATTATTTACCATTTCACACAATACAAAAACCAGGGGAATCGCCTGATAAAACTAATAGGCAGCAGGTTTAATACAAACAAAAGGAAGTCCTTTTTCACACAGTGCACAACTAACCTGTGGGCCTCATTGACATGGGATGTTGTGGTGACCAAAAGTGTAACTGGGTTTAAACAAGAATTGGATAAGTTCCTGGAGGATAGATCCATCAATAGCTATTAGCCAAGATGATCAGGGATATTACCCCCATGCTTTAGGTGACTCTAAACCTGTGACTGCCAGAAGCTGGGAGTGGAAGAGAGGGGTGGATCACTCCCTAATTGCTCTGTTCTGTTTACTCCCCTTGAAGCTCTGGTCGGGGCCACCATTGGAGACAGGATACTGGGCAAGATGGAACGTAATCTGACCCAGTATGGCAGCTCTTATGTTCTTATGAACTCTTTCCACATCTAACTCTTCACAAGGTTTTGTTCTTTAAAAACGGATTCAGTTGCCCGGTGTCCTAATAGCCCGATCCCCAAAGCATTGAGTTTAGGGTAACTATTATTAAACAGCCTGGTGGGATTCCATGCCATTCGGATCTTAGGGAGGGAGTTTCATGTACTTGCACTATACTTACTTGAAAATCTTTTACCCCTTAGACAGCAACAAGCACTAACTGGAAGGAGGTGTGACCCATTGAGTGTTTGTCTTGGTCCCCCTTGTCAAACTGTAGCTGTGATGGACTCCTCATTTGGAGTACTGTGTGCAGTTCTGGTCTCCCATGTTTAAAAAGGATGAACTCAAACTGGAACGGGTACAGAGAAGGGCCACTAGGATGATCAGAGGAATGGAAAACCTGTAGTATGAAAGGAGACTCGAGGAGCTCGGTTTGTTTACCCTAACCAAAAGAAGGATGAGGGGGGATATGATTGCTCTCTTTAAATATATCAGAGGGATAAATACCAGGGAGGGAGAGGAATTATTTCAGCTCAGTACTAATGTGGACACGAGAACGAATGGATATAAACTGGCCGTGGGGAAGTTTAGGCTTGAAATTAGACGAAGGTTTCTAACCATCAGAGGGGTGAAATTTTGGAACAGCCTTCCGAGGGAAACAGTGGGGGCGAAAGACCTCTCTGGCTTTAAGATTAAGCTAGATAAGTTTATGGAGGGAATGGTTTGATGGGATAATTTAGTGATTTTAGTCAATTAATCAACAGCGTGCCATCGCTGGTAAATAGTATCAATGGTCAATGAGGGTCTGGCTGGAGAATCTTGCCTGCATGCTCAGGGTTCTACTGATCACCATATTTGGGGTCGGGAAGGAATTTTCCTCCAGGGTAGATTGGCAGAGGCCCTGGAGGTTTTTCGCCTTCCTCCGCAGCATGGGGCGGGGTCGCTAGCTGGAGGATTCTCTGCAACTTGAAGTCTTTAAATCACAGGATTTGGGGACTTCAACAGCTGAGTCAAGGGAAAGGGGGTAGGTCAGCTTTTGTGGCCTGCATTATGCAGGAGGTCAGACTAGATGATCATAATGATCCCTTCTGACCTTAAAGTCTATGAGTCTATGAGACTGGCCATAAAGTTGTCCTGTTCTGGGGATGCCTGAGGCTTGAAAGAAAGCAAGATATTGCAAGAGAATTCCTTTGAAGTGCCCATTAGTTTAAACATTAGGGAGGATTATGGTCTTTTATTTCCAAGTATATGACAGAGTTTCTGTGATCTGGGCATCTGTTCCCAGTGTGAGCCCCACCAGCTACAGAGACTGTCTCTTTGATCTTGGGCAAGTTACTTAAGCTCCCCATGCCTCGGTTTCCCCATCTATAGAATGGAGGGATAGTAATACTTACCCTGCAAGCTAAGTATTACTAGCTACCTGAGAAGATAAACATGTAACTTATGAAGCATCCTCAGATGAAAGGTGATGGAGAAGCACAAAATACAATTATTAGGGTTTACACTTTGAGTAGGAATTTGCCAGTTTAAAAAAAAAAAAAGCAGGCCTCCACTTTTGCAGGAGATCCCCATTGAAATACACCCATTACTTGACACCAGCTGTAAATTTCCAGGCAAAAGCGTGAATGAACTGAGGATGCAGCATCGTGGACTCAGTTATTTGCAGTGCAAAATACACTCCACATAAATGGGGGCTTGGTGTGAAGCTTATTTCTGTAGTTTTTGCACCCTTTATTTTTATCACTGTATTTTGAGCTAGCAGGTCAGGATTGATGTAACTGTAACTCTGAGGTGCTGAGTGATGAATAGTTTCAAAAGCATAATGTCTAACAGTCTGGTTGTAATACTCTGATTTAAGAAAAATCTGAAAATCGTAATACACTATGCCATGGGGGAGGGAAGCTGAGAGAGAGATGATTAATTCCCAAGGAAATGTGTTTTCCACAACTGTTAGGCCTGCAAATTCATGATGATATTATTTATATTGTTGTTACAACCAGGATCTCATGGTGCTAAGGGTTGTACAAACAGAGAACAAAAAGACAGTCCCTTCCCCAAAGAGCTTAGAATCCAAGTAAGAATCTGAAAGTCACGCTGGCTTGTGCATTGCCAAGAATTAGAGATTCTGCAGCTGGAACTCAGTTTGACTAATCTGGCTATAAACAAGCCAGCTCTCACTCTCAGCTGTTCTGGCTTTGCAGTGCTAACGAAAGTAGTTTGGTCAGTAAAGTAAGCAGAAAGATAACAAGCAAATGCACATAAGTAGCACGTCGGAGTAAAGGGAACTGTCTAATATCCTCGCTTTTCAAGCCAGTACTATACTTTAAAAATGCCCCATTAAGTCGATCTACTTAGAGCAGCAGTGAAGTTTGCATTTTGCCTTCAAAACACCCATCTTTTGGAATCATTTTTAACCAAAATGGCTCTTAGGTATAACCAGATGCTTCATCACCTCCCACATGAAAAAGCCAGCCAGCCCAGGATATTATACCAATTTCACAATAAAATCTGTTGGATGCATGTGTCTAGGGAGCACAGGATGCATTGTCGGCAGTCCTCTGCCTTTTTTTTTTTAATGCAGAGGTGCATGGATGGGAAATTGGTACTTGGAAAAACAACTGCTCATCAGCTTTTGCTACAGTCATCACTGTGGGCTGGTTGGCTGTTTTATGGAATAATAGACCATTTCCAGATGCTGGAAAGTAGGTATCCTGGACTCTCCACCTGGAATCATTGGACAGGTACTGGAACATTTCACAGACAAAACCTTCAATCCGTCTTGTCACTGTATGTGCAGGCCACCTTGGGAGTGTGTGCACCTGTATCTGATTAGATTTTCTAGTCCATTAATCTTGTGAGATGAGGTTTTCTGAGAAGGATATTTGGGAGGAAGGGAGAATGGCTTAGCTCAATGCCTGAAGGTCACAGCACTGACACACACACTGGAGATGAGTTCAGATGTGTCTGCGTACATTTGGATTGGTTAAGAGTGAGTTAAAGCAGAAGGACTTATTCCAAGTGTGTGATAACGACCCTTAACGTGCCCCAATAGAGCAGCTGGTCATATAAAGCTTTAGCCAGCTTTCTAGCCAAGGTGTGGTGAGGATCCAGTCTAGCAGGGCTTCCCAGAGACCTATAGAATGTACCTGTGCTTCATATTTGATCTTTCCTAATGAATCATTGCACTATGGGCTAATGTACAGGATCAGCCTTGTTCTGCTGGGTAAAGTCTCAGCAGTAAGGATGGTTGCTTGGTTTTCATTCCACTGAAGGTGTTGGAGCTCCAGCCAGACAGGCTGGGTCTATTTTTGGGAAGGAACTAATGCTCCCTAGTATGCTTACAACTGGGGGATGAGGTTAGAGCTGCTATTATTGATTATCTAAAATGTCTTGCTTTTTAATCTAATTGCAGGAGCTGGTAACTGAAGGCCAGAGAAGAGGCTGCTATTGAGTGCTCATCTGTTTCCTTTAGAAATGTGAGGTGCTGGTTAAGAGACTCAGACTAAACTCCCTCTGTGTTGGCTGAACACTCGCAGCCCTAACCTTCCTGCAGAACTCTCCTTCACATATCTGGCTGCTGTCCCAAATTATCCCAACCAAGGTAATTAGACAGAATGCTGTTAACCTTTGATACCAGAGACTCTCAAAAACTAACTCCATACACGCTGGTGCCAAGGAGCCAGCAGAGTTCAAACGGTCTGGATCAGCATGCTCTACAAGTTACCTCCTGTAGGGTGTTTGCATAAATCATTGCTGGACTCCTGCATGGCTTTGGATTAAAATGTGTTGTGTCTGTTTACCACCGCATGGTGCTGATGGTACGTTTCTCTCATAGGGATTGCAGTGCCAGGTCAGACCATTGGTCCATGTGAGCCCTCTCACACTGGGGGTGAGCTCTCAAAGTGGTACGTCTCTCCCTGATGAGGAGTTAGGCATCTGAAGGTTTGGTTCCCTCTAAGTTTCCCTCTAGAGACCTTGAATGTGTACTAGTCCTCGTGTGTCCCAGGGTCAGATCAGCCGCAGCCCTAAGGCCTGCCTGTTATGCCCATCCACCTACATGTGAAAAGGAGCTGCTATTCAGACTGTAGATGGTGTATGGGGGAGTCAAAGCAAAAAGCCTTTAAAACAAAATATTCTCATTGCTGTTTTGATTAGGCCTAAAAGTTGATCTGTAAGGGAGCTGGGATGGGGGATTCAGGAAGGTTAGGGCTGCGAGTGCTTAGCCAACACAGAGGGAGTTTAGTCTGAGTCTCTTGAAAGGGCTTCCTTATCAATAAAACAGTTGCCCTCCCACCATGGCACCCTAACACCGTCCACACCTCACATACATGATGCCCAGTGCACGCTGCTGCTTGAGCACCTCTGGCCTGGCACCCCCCTCTAGTCTCACTCAGACTCTCTTGTGCAGTGGGGGCTTGCAAATGATTTTTATACTCAGTGGCATTTAGTTCTGAGCAGGGGCGTTTGTGTGTCCTTGTGCTTCATGGGGAAGGTGAGGAAATGTTAATTTTTATGAGGACAGGGCTGGGGTGGCAGGAGCATTATGCATGCCAGAACGTCCCCCAGTCCAGCACCTGGTGTCAGGTGAGCTGGATAACATTAAAGCATGAGAATATCCTGCCAGATCCTGGTCTGTAGCTCCAGGGCCGGCTTTAGGAAGTGTGGGGCCCGATTCGTGGGGCTTGTACTCACCGGGCGGCACTCCGAGTCTTCAGCGGCAGGTCCTTCACTCGCTCCGGGTCTTCGGTGGAAGTGCCACCGAAGACCCGGAGCGAGTGAAGGACCCACCTGTGAAGTGCCGCTGAAGACCCGGAGCGCTGCCAGGAGAGTAAAAATTGAAAAGGCCACTGGGCGTGGCGTGGGGCCCAATTTGGGAGAATCAACCTAAAGCCGCCCCTGCATAGCTCTGTCCCATCTGTGTCTGTCCAGCCAGGGATTTCCCTGACATCAAGCTGGCATAACAAGTTTCACACTACCTGCCCCCCTTCTCCTGGGGCAAAGAAGTGCAGGAGTGGGCCTCCCCAAAGCATGGTACACTCCAGCCATTCTTAGCCCAAAGAGCAGTCTCAGGAGAACTGCTGTAGTCAGCATAGTTTCAAGTAGTCCTTAGGCTGCATTAATTACGCTCGAAGATATTTCCGTCCCCGGCTGGCTCAGCATCGGCGTGTCAGCCAGACCTAGGATCTGGCCCATCACATTCTATCAAATCTGCCTTGTCCTGTTCCCCTCCACTGCACAAAAGAGAAGATTTGATATTCTGAGTAAAGAGCAAAGGTCCCTCCTCACCCTTAGCCTAGCATCACTACTTGATCCTGCACAGGAAGAATAATCCTGTGCTTGACATCCGCTTGTCACCATGGAAACAAATATAGGGCTGGTCCTTTGAGGAAGTGAAGTGTGTTTGGTCAGAAGGCAAGTGTAGCAAAATCCCCTTTTGCCACCTAGCCATTCTGACAAGAAATTAAGTGTTCTCTGGTTTAGTGAGCTCTTCATGCACCCATCGTTGCATCCACGACATACTCTCTTGGTAGGGATTTCAGTGCTCCACACCTGGCATTGTGGTTTAGTAGGTCCCACTTGCAAACCCGATGAGAGAAATGTCTGAAAACTTGTGATAACGGGTCAGTAGCACCTTCCCCTCTGTTAGCATCAGCTCTGTTATAAAACTTGTTGGGTAGCTTTTTTAAGTCTTTGCAACTTGAACATATTTCTCTTGAGGGCAGAGTTAAATAGTCAACTCCTTAGCAGCAAAGCAAACTATACATCTTTAATTTGGCCATTAAAACTAGTCTGTGAAAATCCCAGTGCATGCAGAATAACTCTCCCTAACAATTGTATGTAGTGGCAGCATGTCTCTAACCTCCACACTCCAGATTGGCACAGTCTGTAACGCCTCTAAAGAATGTATTCTGCAGTGTCCTCTTAGGGCAGCATGTTCGCCTCCAGGGGACAGATGTCATGGGACTGCTTTTAAGCTAGCTATTCTGATGCATTGCCTCAAAGATTTGTGGAGGCAGGAAGGTGCACAGACCTCAGATAGGTTTCAGAGTAGCAGCCGTGTTAGTCTGTATCCGCAAAAAGAAGAACAGGAGTACTTGTGGCACCTTAGAGACTAACAAATTTATTAGAGCATAAGCTTTCGTGGACTACAGCCCACTTCTTCGGCTGCATATAGAATGGAACATATATTGAGGAGATATATATACACACATACAGAGAGCATAAACAGGTGGGAGTTGTCTTACCAACTCTGAGAGGCCAATTAATTAAGAGAAAAAAAAAAAAAAAAACCTTTGAAGTGGTTTTTTTTTTCTCTTAATTAATTGGCCTCTCAGAGTTGGTAAGACAACTCCCACCTGTTTATGCTCTCTGTATGTGTGTATATATATCTCTTCAATATATGTTCCATTCTATATGCAGCCGAAGAAGTGGGCTGTAGTCCACGAAAGCTTATGCTCTAATAAATTTGTTAGTCTCTAAGACCTCAGTTACTGAGCGTGCCCGTCAGCACCAAGGCAGGAATTGAAACAGCATTGCCTGGAGCTACCTCTGGGATTACCCAAAGGGCTTGATGTTGGCCTTCAGGCTTGTCTACAGTGGGAAAGTTATTGAAATAGCTGCTCCGGATTAACTCCGTGTGTGGACATTTACTGCTGAATAAGTGTACCCTTTTCTAATTTAGTTTAAAGCTTAATCCACATCCAAAGTGGATTAAGCTAAATGAGAAAAAGGCACTCTGTATTCTAGAACAGAATGTCTACACAGGGCTTAGACAGATGTAGCTATTCTGGGGAAACTTCCATGTGTAGAGACCCTGACTGCTCCTGGTGATGCTAGTGGGAGGCACTGGCTTCAGTGGAGCAGCTAGGCCAAAGCTGCATGTGTCTCAAACTCCCACTCTCTAGTATTAAAGGGCAAGGAAATTCTCAGTTGGGTTTAGGGCAGAGTACCCCATCCCCCCACTATGTGATCATGGAAATAATCCCCTGTTGTCAGTCAGTGCTGTGTCTTGTCCCAGCCTGTCACCCGCAGCACTCATACTGACAAGCTCTGACCTTACCCTGCCTGCCCCACCTTCTGCCCTTTCATCTTAGTAGGGCGTTAACAACATGTACTTGGGACCTTACAGCTAACTTGTTATCAGAAGCTGGGTTGAGTTTGGATCTAAAAGATCCATGCAATAAATAACCAACATACACCCCCCCTTTCAAAGCATACCCAAAAGGGGTCTGGCAGCGTGGGGGCGCCTAACTGAAATAGAAGCAAGCTGTTTATAACCTTTTATCTAGTAGGTTGCAGATAAGTTACTGCAACTGCAGGGGTGTTTTTGTTCTTACCCCTCTGAAAGATAAGACCTTAACTTGAAAGGGGACATCTTGGAGAAGAGGAGACCTACCCTGATGTCCCCTCTGCTCCGCCAGAGTTAG
Source organism: Chrysemys picta bellii (assembly GCF_011386835.1). Lineage (NCBI taxonomy): Eukaryota > Metazoa > Chordata > Testudines > Emydidae > Chrysemys > Chrysemys picta. The sequence continues at coordinate 18,987,733 of NC_088812.1, read as the reverse complement.
GCAAAGCGCTGCTGAACTCTGCACTCAGCTGCTCTTGTCTCTTGAGGTTACAAAGGCCTTGGCTACACTCGCGGATTCACAGAGCTGCCGCGGCAGCGCTGTGAAGCGCAAGTGTAATCGCGTCGCCAGCGCTGCGAAAGCTCTCTCGCAGCACTGCAAGTACTCCACCTCTCCGAGGGGAATAGCTTGCAGCACTGCGAGCGAGCGTGCAGCGCTGCAGGCGCGGATTACACTGGCGCTTTACAGCGCTGCGCTCGGGGGGGGGGGTGTTTTTTCACACCCCTGAGCGCAGCAAGTGCAGCGCTGTGAATTGCCAGGGTAGCCAAGGCCAAACTCTCTGCTGCTCTAACACCCACAGGTTTTTTTATTGCATTTTTTTTATTTGTGAGTTTGGATTGTGAGGAATCAATCCCTTTGATTCTTCTCAACCCACTCTCCACATTCGTTATCCTTAGTTTGGGAGCAGTCAGTTCATTTGGTCTGTCACCCCCACCAAGTACAGCAGTGCTGGAGAGATCCATCTCTGCTAAAAACAGAGTTTGAGTGTGTATAGTACACAGGACAGCAGCGTATCCCTGAGCTGTGCTGAAGCCTGGCCCTGTTCAAGGCTTTTGAGTCACTTCAGGAAAGTGTGCTCCAGAATGAAACCAGGCCGTAATCCTTTCTGGCAGGGCCTCTAGCAGTACTGGTGTTGTAGGCAGCCCAAAGATACGTCACTCCCCTATGAGGTGTCAATCTTATGTGAACTCAGAGAAAAATTGTAGCTGCTTTGCTTAGAAAAGCTGTTCTGTTGTATGTCTTCAGAAGCCCCATGGGCATTGGCTGAGGTTGTAGACTAATGGCCTGGGGAATGTCCTAACGAACAGGAGAACCACTTCAAAAAGTGTGGGAAAGTATCTGAAGCTCTTTTGTTTGTCACCCTTAAACTGGCAGCTGGAAGGTGCTTGCCTGTGACCAAGTTTCAGCCTGGACCAAAACTGTGACTGAATCTTAATCCCTTGAAAATAGTGGTTCTTGTTGGCACCCAGATATAGCTGTAACTAGTGGTACGCATAGGAACTGTGTACAATGGACCAGATCCTCTTCTAGTGCGAATCGGCTTCAGTGGAGCCACGCCTGTCTACTCCGGCTGAGGATCTGGTCCAGAGTATGTAACTCTAAAATGCTGTGTTCTTCCTGAAATGGACTCACCAAAGGCACTTGTACCTGAGCTGGAAACCAGGGCTATGCTGTCAGAGACCACCCAGCACCTTCTGCCTTGTGCAGAAATATTAGGGTTACCATATTTCAACAATCAAAAGAGAGGACGGGAGGAGCCCCGCCCCCGCCCTGCCCTAGCCCCGCCCCTGCCCCTTCCACTCCCTCCCACTTCCCGCCCCCTCAGAACCCCCAACCCTCCCCCCCACTCCTTGTCCCCTGACTGCCCCCTCCTGGGACCCCTGCCCCTAACTGCCCCCCAGGACTCCACCCCGTACCTAAGCCTCCCTGCTCCTTGTCCCCTGACTGCCCCCTCCTGAGACCTTCCCCACATCCTAACTGGCCCCCTAGGACCCTACCCCCTACCTGTCCCCTGACTGCCCCAACCCTTATCCACACCCCCACCCCCTGACAGCCCCCCCAAGAACTCGTGACCCATCTAAACCCCTCTGCTCCCTGTCCCCTGACTGCCCCCTCCTGGGACCCCTGCTCCTAACTGCCCTCCAGAACCCCACCCCCTACCTAAGCCTCCCTGTGCCTTGTCCCCTAACTGCCCCCTCCTGAGACCCCCCCTACCTGTACTCTGACTGCCCAAAACCTTACACCCCCAACCCCCAGACTGCCCCCCCCGAACTCCTGACCCATCCAACCCTCCCCCTGCTCCCTGTCTCTTGACTACCCCCCCCCTCCAGAACCTCCCTGCCGCTTCTCTGACCCCCTGACCCCCTTACTGTGCTGCAGAGCAGTGTGCTCGGCAGCAGGGGGAGGGGAGCAGGGTCGGAGCTCCAGACGGCCGGCCGGTGATCTGCGAATGCAGGGAGGAGGGGGAGGGAGGGAGAGAGAGGAGGGGAGTGGTCTCAAGTTGCAGGGGAGAGGAGGGGGAAGTGGAGGAGGGGCTCTGGCTGCCGGAGCCCCGTGCGAGTGGCACGATCCGGCCGGCTGCCCTGTAAGCTGCGCACGCTCTGCATGGGGGGGAAATCCGGACATTTACAAATTCCCCCCGGATGCTATTTTTAACTCAAAAAAGCCGGACATGTCCGGGGGAATCCGGACGAATGGTAACCCTAGAAATATAGCCCTTTTCCTAAATCGGAGCCAGATCTGGTGTTTGGACAGTGACTCCTGCAGAGAGACACAGGGCCCAGTTCCTTGGTGCCCTTGCACTTGTGGTAGCTTGTCACAGCAACTTTGCAGTGGTGGGAGTGATTGTCTCAAGGCACAGGACAGCAGTGAGCTGGGGCAGAATGTCTGTATGCAGGATAAATCAGTGGTGGTCTTCCTTACAAGAAAGCTTCACCTGACCACCCAGCAACTTGATGCTCCTCCAGGGTTAGAACCAAGGGGAAGTTTGAGAAGCCTGTTGGCAAAAGTTACTTTCTGGTTTCCTTTTAAAAAAAAAATGCATTTGAGCTAAAGTTTTATTTTTGGAAGTGTTCAGGATGGGCTGAAAACCTACAATTTGCTAGTCTGATTATGGGTACACGGGGCCATTAGCAACAGTGTAACTAGCTAATAGCCATTGGGCCACCATTCCTGCACTAGTTAGGTGCAGTTCTGAAAACGGGGTCCCACAACTTGGTACCAGATTTTCAAGATTACCCAGGAGCTCCCATTAAGAAGAATGGAGGCTACTGGGAAATCTGGCCAAACGCGCTCAAACCAGCATTGTGGAGGGAGCTGCTTTGGTTGCATTTTAAGTGCTTTTGGGGACACCGCTGTGTGTTTGTGTGTGTTTGCGTTGCACAGGGCAGTAATGTTACACTGCATAAAGCTAAAACAATGAGCCATGTAGAGAAAAGAGACACAGTTAAGAGTTTAGCTCATTTCTCAGAGGTTAAAATAACCCGAGCTTGAGCTTTTGTTTCGTTTCCCATGTTTTGGAAATGCTGTTCCTAAAAGCTGTCTGTGGCTGTAATTTTGTTTGTATTTCAATAAAACCTGCTTTTTGGGTTGCTCAGACGGCCTTGTCTTCTTACACCACTTTAGCAGGCCATTTTATTTCCTTTTCCTTTGTCTTCCCACACAAAAATGAAGAGAAAAATAACCTTTTTATAGCATCTCTCTCGCTAATCCTATAAGCAGCCCTGTCTGCTCTCAAGAATTCCATCATCTCAGAATGGTAGATTACATTACCTCCAGCACCGACTGGTGAATTCTAGGTTGTAGTGAGATTGGTGTGACTGAGCTGTGTATGCCTTTAACAAGGCTGTGCACTGGAGAATAAAATCTGATTTAAGGAGATAATTGATCCAGTCTAGCAACAGGAAAATGAGCCCTCAGTACTGGCAACCTAGAACAGCACAAATAGATTTTAGGCTATAGGTAACATTTCCAATGCTTAAATTTCTTAAGAGCCTTTGGCCTTGTCAGTGTGGGAAAAAGCAACAGAGGGTCCTGTGGCACCTTTGAGACTAACAGAAGTATTGGGAGCATAAGCTTTCGTGGGTAAGAACCTCACTTCTTCAGATGCAAGTGTGGGAAAAGATTTTTTGGTTTAAGTGAAGGTCTGAATTTTAACCATTCTAGCTGCTTGGGTCTGATGCTTGTGGACATTGAGTTCAGCATCCAAAAGGTTGGTTTAGTTTATATCAATTGAGAAGGGATTTAAGCTAAACCACCTCCCTAAGCCACTCTTCTACTGGACTAGGAGTGCCCCTGCAGGTGGGTTACACCACTGGCATCACTAGTCCTAAACAGCTGCATTGACCTTACTTCATCTTACTTACATCACTTATTTCTCAGTTTCCAAAGCGTACAATATTAGGAAATACAAAATTAAAATGTAAATGTAAATTCCATTGTCTGGTCAAATAGCAAGCCTCCTAATTTATTGTCACAAAACCAAACACACACCCCTCCCCCCGCCTTCGCTTGAACCAAATTACCAATTCTAATTAACCTAATTTTGAGTCTGAAGTGCAATAGCTACAGTATCTTCATCAGTGTGTATAACTTATGGTAAAGTATAACATTGACACTGACCTTACACGTAAACAAAATACCAATCACGATGACTAACCTAATCTTCAGCCTTGGCAGTCTGTAAACCATATCAGTCAGTTTCATGGTATTCCCCTGATAGTCAAGACCTAAATCCCATTTTCAAAAGTGAATGAGAAACTTGAGTTTAAGGTAAACAGATTGTGATGATCCAAAGTACTGTTCCTTGAACCCTTGTCTGTAATTCTTCACACTTCTCTTTTGGAAGCTATTTCTAAAATCTTTCATGAATGAAAGAAAAAATCTGCATAATTTTGAAGCCTGTGATGCAAAATTTAAAACAGAAGGACATCAGCAGCTAGGGGAAATTCAGAGCTCTACACTGGAGCGATGGCAATCTATACCCGCAGCCAGCTCTGGCCCCGAGCTAACGAAGAAGGTGACTTAAACCTGGTTGTGCAAAGGCTTATCTAAAGGTGCTTTTCTGTAGGCACGTGTGGTCCCATTGAATGGGACTCTGCACATAGCGTTAAATACACGTTTGCAGGACCCAGGCTTACGAGTCAGCCGTGCTTGTCTCACGAGTTTGGCTTTCAGAAGCAGAGAACTATGTTGGGATGGGTTTGTTCTGTGGGGGGGTTAGTGCTATGCCCTGAGAACTGGAGCTGAAGCGAGAGCTCACCGTTTGAATGGGCCCTAGGACGATTCCGGTTTGGGAAGGTTCTTTAAGAAAGCATTAAGTTCCCTGGTGCTGCAGTGCATTAGTTCTGCTGCCTTTGCTTTGATCGCATTTTTTAGCTGTCAGTTTAAAATAGTCTCAAAATTGGGTTTTGGGTACTGCAAAGGGAAACAAACACTTCAAGCACCTGCCAGAATTAATCCAGGTAAAAATGTCTGATTTGGGGAGGGGGGAAAATAACCTTTTAAATAACCCCTCCCAGGTCCCTGCAGCCCTGGGGTTCTCACAACGCATGTGACTCCTTGTTTATCTTTGCTGCCTGTGACTAAATTTTTTAAAGCACAAACAGTTGCAAGGCCTGCAGCTGTGCTTGTCAGACAGGAGTGTGAAATCCCCTTTATTTATGTGTGGATTTAGAGCAGCCTGGAAGCTGAGCATCCTTCCCACCAGGCTGGAGAAGCATCTCAAACGCCGTTGACCCCTTTATGGCACCTTAAGAAGCAGCATATTTCTGTCAATAGCTTCAGCAAATTGTGTGTTGTCTATTTCATGTGGCTGTGAAATACAGACTGCCTGATGGAAACCTTATTTCAGAATGTCAACGCTGGGCGCTTTGAAGGGCAGGCAGCGTTCGCAGCCCTCACGTTCGCTCCTCTCACACGCGGCAGGCACCCCACGGGGCCGAGAGTTGCTTTTCTTGCTTTCCGAGGCGCTTTGTGGCTGGAAGGCTGCAATTGAGGCTTTGGCTGTGCAATCTCCTTCTGGGCTTTGCTTGCAGACTTGTTTAAATTGGGTTCTTTGCAGACCTGCTTTTCTCAGCCTCTCTGTTTGTGTTTCAGCCTGAGAGAGGATAAAAGCATATAGCCACTACCTGTTCCACGGTGGAGTGAATAATCCCCACAATGCCCTGCAGGTGCGGGGAGGCTGGCAGGTATACTTCTTAATTGCAAAAATAAAGTATCAACCCAACTGTTAATTTGGCATTTATCCATAATCAGCGAGCGCTAGGGCAGGCCTGTTCCTGAGGTAAGCTGCAGCTGATGGCCGGAGGGCAAGCTAGAGGCCTTATCCTGTTACTGCAGATACAAGGAGACAGCAGGGTGTAGGGGGGGACAGAGTTGAGCCCTGGGGTGGATGTTGCCCCGTGAGCTGAGCCGAGATCGGATTCTAAGGCAGGGTGGCTGGCTGGGGTCACTAGGTTTGGGGCATGGAAGGATGAGCTTTAGAGTGCCTGGTTTGTTTCTGGGTCCCTGGGGGACTCCCCATTGGCTTTGGCTTGGGAGGGAGGCAAGGTGGCAATTACCTCTCAAGATGCTGCCCTGGTAGGCATGGCCCTGTGGCATCGTGGGACAGGAGACGGGAGTGACCTCTGGAGGGAGGGTTTGAGCCCACCCCTTACACCAGCAACCCTTCCCCAGCCATGGCAGAGCGCAGCCCATCCTGTGGGCACGAGGGGGGAGCTGGGATCTGTGTGCCCCTGCGCAGCAGCCTCCCTCAGGGCAAAGCACCCCTGGCTCCTGAGGAAATGGCCTGGCTCCTCGGCCTCAGGCACTGTGCAGCCTGTCCCACCCCACCCCTTTAACACCAGCCCTGGCTATTGGCCATGGTCCCTGCCCCAAGGACAGCACAGTCTGGCATGGTCAGGAGAGGAGGGAGGGGAGAAGAGGAAGAGCCCCCTGCCCTTCTTTCCTCTCCCTTAGTCTCGGGGCTAGTCTACACTGGCAATGTTACAGCACTGCTGCGCCAGTGCTTTAACGTGGCTTGTGTGGTCACTCTAAAAAAACCACCTCCCCGAGGAGCGTAGCTACCAGTGTTGGGAGCGCGGCTACCAGTGCTGATGCACTGTCTACACTGGCATGTTCCAGCACTGAAACTTGCAGTGCTCAGGGGGGTGTTTTTTCACCCCCCAGGAGTAAGAAAGTTGCAGCGCTGTAAAGTGCCGGTGTAGACAAGCCCTCACCCTCCTCTGCCAAGCAGCAGGGCCCCGTGCCGGCTGAGCCTTTCTGGAAATCAGGATGGCGGCATACTTCATGTGGTGGCTGCTTCTTCCCCTGAGCCGGGAGCACCAGCTGGCAGGCCCTGTGCCTGTAACCCACAGCTGGGGGGGCAGAAGAGTTGTCCCTTCTGCTCCTGGTGTCTGGGCCAATGGAGATGTCAGGAAAATGGGGGAGGAGGCAGGGAAGGACAGGATGGGGCACAGAGGGGACAGGTGGGGGCAGGGAAGGATGGGACAGAGCACAGAGGGGAGAGGCGAAGCTGGGGACCGGGGCAGGGAAGGATGGGATGGGGCACAGAGGGGGGAGGTGGGGACGGGGGCAGGGAAAGATGGGATGGGGCACAGAAGAGGGAGGCAGGGATGGGAGCAGGGAAGGATGGGATGGGGCTGGGGGGGGAGGTGGGGATTGGGGCGGCGCAGGACAGGGAAGGACGGAATGGGGCCAGAGGGGCAAACGGGGGCAGTGAAGGACAGGACGGGACGGGGCCAGAAGAGCGAGGGGGGAATGGGGACGGGGAAGGATAGGATGGGATGGGGCCAGAGGGGGAAGGCGGGGAGGGTAGCAGGGCAGGACGGGACGGGGCATGGTGAGGAGATGGGGACAGGGAAGGATGGGATGGGGTGCAGAGGGGGGAGACGGAGGTGGGGAGGGATGGGACGGGGTGCAGAGGGAAAGAGGGGGGCGGGGAAGAATGGGATGGGGCCAGAGAGGTAGGCGGGGAGGATGGCAGGGTGGGACAGGACGCAGAACGAGGAGGCAGGAATGGGGGCAGTGAAGGATGGGATGGGACCAGAGGGGTGAGGGGGGAATGGGGGCACGGTAGGACGGTATGGGACCAGAGGGGGAAACAGGGCAGGGAAGGACCAGATGGGACCAGAGGGGAGTGAGGGGGGAACAGGGGCGGTGAAGGATGGGCAGGACCAGAGGGGGGGAACGGGGCAGGGAAGGACTGGGCCAGAGGGGGGCATGAATTTCTATGCAGCCCCGTGCACCCCTTATGGGGGGGAGAGGGGAGGGGAGGGATTCCTGCTTCCGAGGGAGCTCAGGATGGTACCAGAACACAAAGGAGGAGACAGACAGGCCACACCAGCCGGCCCCTCCGCCATGGGGCACAGGGTGGCTTCCTGCAGGGTCAGCTCTGGACTCTGGGCCTGTTGGACTCCTCGGCCCCACTGCAGACACAAGACCCTCAGCTGACCAGCTCCAAGGACGTGCACCTCAGTTTCCTTCTGAGAGATGTGGGGGCTCATGATCCCAACACCCTCCCAGGGCCCTGCGGGCGGGAAGCCTGCAGTGAAAGCAGCGAAGGGGAGACCAGAAGCGCTGGGGTCTGCCTGCTGCTCTGCTCCAGCTAGGGCAGGACTCTTAGCCGAGGGGTCATGACCTCCCTGCCCTTCCCATATTGCTCAAGGGGAGGGGGCCTGGCTGGCCGGGAGGAGGGGAAGGGTTCAAGGCTCTGTCCTGTCTCCGAGGGCTGCTGCTCTGATGGCACAAGAACCTGTAGCTTGTTGCCTGTTTGGAGATGAACCATGGGAACAGAAAGCAAGTGGGGTCAATCAATGTGATGAACCAGGGCAAACAGACCCGAGAGGCTGTCAGTGCAAGCAAAGCACGGCCGGCTGGGGTGACTCAAGAACTGGGCTGAAGTTGGACTTAACAAACAAGCGATGGGGCCAGAAAGTAATGGGCCAAAATGGGTCTGGCAGGTATTAGGGTTAAGGGGCGGACAAAATACTGAGTGGAGGAACTGTGCCCCCCATGTCCTTCCTTGTGGGGTTCTTAAAAAGAGAAGGCAAAAAAAAAAAAAATCCCAGCCCAGCTCTCACCTGGACCCACACCTGGATCACAGTATCCCAGCTCATCTTGTCTAGCTCGCGTCGTCTCATCCTGCCCACCCGCAAGGCAGAGGGAGCCGACCAGACCAGAGGACTTTCTTCCCCACAAGCAGGCCAGCAGGCCTTGCTCTTGTTCCAGGAACTTTGTTTTTCATTTGTGAGATTCCTGAAAACCCTCCTGGCACCCAATCCCCAGCCTGCCAGAGGGGCCAGCCGATGGGCAGCACTGCAGGGGCGTGTAAGAACCTTGCATCCCCTTTGGGTTACTGTCTGCCCCACTATTTCTTCCCACCCATCCTCTCTCGCGCTCCCTCGGCTTTTCCGCGACTCCTGAAATCAGCTGCACTGCACGCATCACCACAGCGAGACGAGACCACCCAGTCCTGTCTGAGGAGAACAGACCCAGCCAGATGGTGTCCCTGACAGGATGTGAGCCTGAGACCAGCCCAGGTGTTGTGGCCGACCTGCCAGCCTACAGCAGCCTGCTGTCCTGTGGTCCAAGAACAGCAACAAATGCTGTATTTCCCCCACATTTCTGTTCTCTCTCTCCCCCACCGTGGCTCTGTCTGGCTTAAAACCGGGAACAACGAAATACCTGGCACCCAGCAAGGCTAAAGGTGAAATGCCCCCTTCCTTTTTCATCAAAGAAAGGATGTTCATCAAAATCAGAGACTCAAACATTTTGCCTCCAAGAAAGGCTGCAATAAGTTTTAATTCCGGTTGTTTTGCTGAATCTGTTTCAATATAAATACTTGTTTTGATTTTGTTCTTGTGTTTAATCAAAACACTTTCATCTTGAGAATAAATACTTAAGCCAGGGCCTCTGTCAAACAAACCAGGCTGCTGGGGCAGCAGATGGCGCTGGAGAGCTGGGATAGGGAATCCCTTTGTCAAGTCTCCCTTGCCGCCTTCACAGCTAGGAGCCGCGGCCAATGGGAGCTTCGGGGAAAGTACCCGCAGCAGCCCTCTGCCCTCCCCCCCGGGCCGCAGGGGCATGGTGCCAGCCTGCCTGAGCCCCATTGTGCACCACTGCCACCCCAGAGCCGCTCTGTGTAAGCGGCGCCGGTCCGGAGTACGCACCCCCTCCCACACCCCGCACTCACTCCCTCCCGCACTCCAACCCCCTGCCCCAGCCCTACATTCATGGCTCTGCATGCAATTTCCACACCCAGATGTGGCCCTCGAGCCAAAAAGTTTGCCCACCGCTGTGCTAGACACTGAAAATCATGGGCTAAACAGACACTGGCTCTGGCTTATTACAACCACCTGTAACCCACCAGCCCCCTTGTTCTCCTGCACCTGCAGCAGTGTTAACGCACCACCTCACCTCACATGGTCACTTACAACACGCGCTAATTCCTTACGCTGAACAATCTGTGCACTCGCCCATTGCCATGACGCTGGGAGAACTTCGGACCTGAAGAAGGGCTTGGCGTGGCTCCGAAGCTTCTCTCTCTCCAGCAGAAGTTGGTCCAATGCAAGAGATCTCCCCCACTCCCCACCCAGTCTATATCCTGGGACCCACTCGGCTACAGCTACACTGCAAACACCAAGCCCCCCCGGCATAGGCAGCTGCTCCTTGCCGAATGGCTGTCTGTGAGGGTGCCATGGGGGGAGAGGTAGTCTCCTCCCACCCATCGGGTTCCACTGCACCATGCACCTACCTGGCCTGGATCGGGGACATCAGCTGTAAGTTCAGCCCTGTGCTTCCCTGGCCAAGCTGGCTGCAGCTCCATGGAGGCAGGTAGCTTGGTACTGCCAACCCAGTCACCTCTACTGCCCGCACCCTTGATTCTTCCACATAAGCCCATCACACCAACCTGCTACAAGACAATCCTTGAGCAACACTGCGAAGACAACCTCTCTCCTCCACTACAACTCCCAGCTTTGGTACCCACCAAGCATCTCTCCCAGCTCAGCCCAGCCCCACTCTCTGTCTTCCCGACAGCATCCCTCCCAGCTCAGCCCAGCCAAGACCTGGCAACCCTCCATCACCCACCCAGCTCAGCCCAGCCTGACCCCTCCATCTCTCCCCAGCATCCTCCCAGCTCAGCCCAGCCCAACCCCTCCATCACCCCCCAGCATCCTCCCAGCTCAGCCCAGCCCGACCCCTCCGTCACCCCCCCCAACATCCCTCCCAGGCCGACCCCTCCATCACCCCACAGCATCCTCCCAGCTCAGCCCAGCCCGACCCCTCCGTCATCCCCCAGCATCCTCCCAGCTCACCCCAGCCTGACCCTCCATCACCCCCCAGCATCCTCCCAGCTCAGCCCAGCCCGACCCCTCCGTCACCCCCCCCCAACATCCCTCCCAGGCCGACCCCTCCATCACCCCACAGCATCCTCCCAGCTCACCCCAGCCCAACCCCTCCATCACCCCCACCCAACATCCCTCTCAGCTCAGCCCAGCCCGACCCCTCCGTCATCCCCCAGCATCCTCCCAGCTCAGCCCAGCCTGACCCCTCCATCACTCCCCAGCATCCTCCCAGCTCAGCCCAGCCCAACCCCTCCATCACCCCCCAGCATCCTCCCAGCTCAGCCCAGCCCGACCCCTCCGTCACCCCCCCCCAACATCCCTCCCAGGCTGACCCCTCCATCACCCCACAGCATCCTCCCAGCTCACCCCAGCCCAACCCCTCCATCACCCCCACCCAACATCCCTCTCAGCTCAGCCCAGCCCGACCCCTCCGTCATCCCCCAGCATCCTCCCAGCTCAGCCCAGCCTGACCCCTCCATCACTCCCCAGCATCCTCCCAGCTCAGCCCAGCCCAACCCCTCCATCACCCCCCAGCATCCTCCCAGCTCAGCCCAGCCCGACCCCTCCGTCACCCCCCCCAACATCCCTCCCAGGCTGACCCCTCCATCACCCCACAGCATCCTCCCAGCTCACCCCAGCCCAACCCCTCCATCACCCCCACCCAACATCCCTCCCAGCTCAGCCCAGCCCGACCCCTCCGTCACCCCCCCCAACATCCCTCCCAGGCCGACCCCTCCATCACCCCACAGCATCCTCCCAGCTCAGCCCAGCCCAACCCCTCCATCACCCCCCAGCATCCTCCCAGCCCAGCCCGACCCCTCCGTCACCCCCCCCCAACATCCCTCCCAGGCCGACCCCTCCATCACCCCACAGCATCCTCCCAGCTCACCCCAGCCCAACCCCTCCATCACCCCCACCCAACATCCCTCTCAGCTCAGCCCAGCCCGACCCCTCCGTCATCCCCAGCATCCTCCCAGCTCACCCCAGCCTGACCCTCCATCACCCCCCAGCATCCTCCCAGCTCAGCCCAGCCCAACCCCTCCATCACCCCCCAGCATCCTCCCAGCTCAGCCCAGCCTGACCCTCCATCACCCCACAGCATCCTCCCAGCTCAGCCCAGTCCAGCCTCCTCACCCCTCCCCCAATATCCCTCCCAGGCTGACCCCTCCATTGCCTGCCTAGAAGCCCCACGCACAGGACCTCTGAGTGCAGGAAGTGCCTCCCCACCAGCGCAGGTGCTGAGCCCCGCAGGGCCTGCCCCCCGCAGCCCAGTGCCCCTGTGGCCGAGCGGTTGCTCAAAGCTGAACAAAGCGCCAGGCCCAGCTGCTGCGCTCGCGTGTTCAGTGCAGCCCATAGCCCCACAGCCCAGATTCAGATTGTGACCCCCTGACCCAAACTGCTTGGCCTAGCCCCAGGGGGAAGGGCAGAGGGGCGACCCTGCCCCAGTGGAGAGTGACCCCGTTTCCCACTGTCCGCTATCACGGTCACACAGGCTGTGGCTCCTCCCCCTGGCTGTGGCTCTGCCCTTCTCGCTGTGACCCAGGGGCTCCTGCTAGGGCAGGGTACTGGGGAGCCCGTCGTAGGAAAGGGGCACACAGGCCTTTCTGCACTGGCAGTTTCAGGCCTCAGTAGCCCAGAGCCCAGTGGTGCTGCTGCCCCAGCACAGACAGGCAGAGCTGCCCTAAGTTGCAGTTGGAGCCGCCTGGCCCGTCTGCACTGGGCCGCGCCCCACTGGCTGCAAAGGGCAGGTCCCCACAGCACACCTAGCTCAGCTGTGCACTAGGCAGTGAGCGGGATGTTTTGCTGCACGGTGATGCCAGGATGGTGCATTGAAGTGGGTAAAACCCACAGCGACAACAGTCGGCCTGTGGGCTCTGGGGAGGAAGGTAGAGGTGGCTCTTTGAGCCCTGGGTGGGGCGCACCCAAACCCAGCACCACTCCCATCCTGCCAGCTCTGGGTAAGGTGGCCCCCATACCTCCAGTGCCTGGGCCCCTCAGGGGCTTCAATGCTTTTATCCTCACAACCCTCCCCCAACTGCAGGGTCACTACCCTCATCGTGTGAGGGAAACTGAGGCACAGGAGACTAAGGGCTGGATTTAGGCACCAAAGGCCCACTGAACCCCTAGGAGTTAGACACCTACATCCCTGTGGAAGCCTGGCCCGAAGGGCGGTGCCAGGGCGCGGCTCCCCAGGGCCTGCACAGAGCTCAGCGGGCACAGGCTTCTCCCTGCCCCGTGCACTCACCAGCGAAGCTTTGGGGCAGGTTCTTGTATCCGCACTGGCCAGGCGAGCCCCATGGCTCTCTGAACGGGCAGCACCCCCTTGCGGCCAGCAGGAGGCAGCAGCAGGGTCCATGCGCTGCGCGGGGGAACAGTCCCCTCTGCGACCAGCCAGGGCAGACAGCGGCCTGGGCAGGGGGGATTCTGCACCCCTGCGGGCAGAGGGGGAGCTGTAAGGGTGGGGGTAACCCGGGGAAGGGGGGGATCTGGAGCCATGTTTGGCCCAAACAATGCCTCAGTAAGGCGATGAACTTGAGGGTTCCCCAGGCTAACCCCCCCACATAGCTGCACCCTGTGCCCTCCCCCCTGCCTGCAGATGGGGCTGGCTGGTGCAGAGGGGCCGATCTCTCCTGGAGGGTGACACGGCGTCAGTGGTCTCCAGCGCCTGCCTCTCAGGGCCCCAGCATGGAGCCTGCTGCCCCCCCCATCCCGGCCAGCGTGTGGCGGCTGTCACAGGATGAATCACACCCTGAGCCTGCAGCGGGTGGAAGTGACTCTGAGAAAACAGAACTGCCGCCTCCAGCTTCCGGCCCATCAGCTCCCCACTGCCCTGGGCCACGCGCCCCATGGCCACACTGCCCATGCTGGTGCAAGGGGTCAACCCTCCCACCAGGTCTGTCCCCCCCCAGCACCAGCCAGCCCGGACAGGCAGGGTGCAGGGGCATGGTGCTCTTTGGCCTGCAACCAGAGCTAACCCTGTGGAGGGGCATAGCTCAGGTCTGGTGCCATTCAGCCGCCGGGGCTGGCTCTAAGCGCTTTCACCAGCCCGTGCCTCAGTTTCCCCTGTTGTTAAATGGGGGTGACAATCCTGACTCCAGTCCTGTGTGAGAACTGTTACACACAAAATTCTCTGTTACTCACTCACTCTAGGGGCACCTACCCGTACCCAGTTCCTAGGGCTCAGGCGTAACCTCACGCTCTAGGGCACCCACCTTTACCCTTCCATGGGCTCAGGGAGTAACCTTACACGCTGCAGGTTTGTGGGGTCTTTTACACAGTAATACCCCTCACCTCTATTTATTGACAATCACCACAACAGAATGCACATGCGGCACGTACAATGCTCCCCACTCCCCACTCCCAATAAGGCAGCTGAACTTTTCTTGATGGCCAATCAGGATCAGGTCCATCCGGGGAATTCCAGCTTTTGCCCGGTGTGATTGGCAGGTGTTGAGGTCTGGCAGCTCTGATCTTGGGGCTGTGGCCTGGAGTTGGTGCCAAAGAATTTCCTTTTGGACCCACCTTTAGATAGTGAAACTTGAGTCTTGCTTAGCTCTACCTTAACCATCATTTTACTAAATTATTAAACAATTTTCTAACTCATCCCAGCACATTGTAACACAATTCTTTAGCCAATCATACCCCAGCACCTTCATTGATTCACACTATCGCTCGCTCTCCCCCACCCTTATTCACTTTCACCAGGCAGGGGGTTGGGGTGTGTGGGCGGGTGAGGGCTCTGGTTGGGGGTGTGGGCTCTGGGGTGGGACTGGGGATGAGGGGTTCAGGGTGCAGGATGGGGCTCCGGGCTGGGGCCAAGGAGTTCGGAGGGCTGGATGGGGCTCAGGGCTGGGGCAGGGGGTTGGGGTGTGTGGGGGAGGTGTGCAGGCAGCACTTACCTGAGGCAGCTCCCGGAAGTGGCCGGCATGTTCCTGCGTCTCCTAGACGGACGCGTGGTCAGGCAGCTGCCTTAGCCCTGCTGTGCCGCCGACCGGACTTTTAGCGGCCTGGTCAGCCCAGTTCCCCACATCACAGGGCTGACAGCACAGACACCCCCACCCCCCCGCAGAGCCAGAGGGCACAAAAATGCAGCCCGAGCAGTCTAGTGCACACACACACACCCCGAGCTTCTCCCTCGCCCTGGCACCTGGCGCCCCTCTGCCGGCTGGGGCACTCACTGGCTCCTCTTGCGGCTTGTTCAATGGCCTGGTCACCTGGGGGACAGGGGGTCCTCGATAGGGATGTAGTACACGGGGGCGGGGGAATGATTCACTGACTGACATGGAACAACTGACCCACACGCCTCCTCCCTGCACCCACCCCACTGACTCACACGCCTCCTCCTCCCTGCACCCACCCCACCCCACTGATCCACCCCACTGACCCACATGCCTCCTCCTCCCTGATCCACACGCCTCCTCCCTGCCCCACCCCACTGACCCACATGCCTCCTTGCCCCAACCACAGCCCCACTCCCGCCTCACCCTTCATGCCCCCCACTCCACCTCCTCACCCCCTGCTCCCCCATCCCAATCCCTCATCCTGCCCCCCACTTCTTCCAGCTTCTCAAGTCAGGCTAAAATGAAAAGCACATGATGGAAAAAGTGAGGTAGCTGATGTGTGGAGCTGGGGGGACAGGCCTGGGATGGGGGGACAGGCCTGGGGTAGGGGGTGGGGGGCTGATTCAGGGGACAGACAGAGAAGGCAAACAGGGGACTCCTTGCTGAGCAGTTCCCAGGAGCCTCTGGGGGGTGCTCCAGGCTGGGCACTCCAGGAGGGAGCTGCTGGTGCTGGGAGGGGCCTTTGTTTTGGGGATTGAGGCTGGTGACAGGTGCTAGGGATGCAGCCTGTTCGTACTAGGGGCTACAGCTGTCCTGCTGCATCCCCTTTGCCAGCCCGCCCAGCGAGTGCCAAGGGGGTGGGTGTTTGTCTAAGCACAGGTCTGGGAGCCAGGAGCACTGAACACCGGCTCAGGCACACACTGGGCCAGCCCCTCACCTGCTCTGTGCCTCAATTTCCCCCTCTGTGAAATGGGGGTGATGAACCCGTCACATGGGGGAGCCCCGTGCTAGGCATCATCTGGGTGGCCCAGCTACATAGCAGGCAGAAGCCTGGGAGTCAGGACACCTGGGTTCTATGCCTGGCTCTGACCTGCTGTGGGGGTTAGGGCCAAGGAGTTTGGAGTGTGGGAGGGGTCTCCAAGCTGGGGCAGGGGTTGGGGTGTGGGAGGGGTGAGGGCTCCAGCTGGCGGTGGCAGGCTCTGGGGTGGGGCTGGGGATGAGGGGTTTGGGGGACAGGGCTCAGGGCTGGGGCCAAAGGGTTCGAAGGGCAGGACAGGGCAGGGGTTGGGGTGTGGGAGGGGGTGAGGGCTCCGGCTGGGGGTGTAGGCTCTGGGTTGGGGCTGGGGATAAGGTGTGTGGGGTGCGGGAGGGGGCTCTGGGCTGGGGCCAAAGGGTTCAAAGTGTGGGATGGAGCTCAGGGCTGGGGCAGGGGTTGGAGTGTGGGAGAGGGTGAGGGCTCCGGCTAGGGGTGAAGGCTCTGGGGTGGGGCTGGGGATGAGGGGTTTGGGATGCGGGACCGGGCTCAGGGCTGGGGCAGGAGGTTGGGGTGCAGGAGGGGGGGGTACAGTCACTCCCCTTCCCCGTGCCTGTTTCCCTCCCCCTTGGTCTAGGAGCTCACCTGGGCAGCGCCACCCCAAAAAGGATGATGAGAACCACCCAGCTCATGGCATCTATGAGCCAGCGCACCGTCACTGATCGCTCCTAGCCACGGCTGGCTTTGATGCAGCAGCCTGGGGATGGTGCCCCATCCTAGCTGGGCAGGGCCCATGCCCTCCTTGCCTGGACAATCCCATCGGGCTCCTCTTGAATATGTCCAGGACGCCATCGCTGCAGCCCCGCAGCCGCTGTACAGGGGGGAGGAGGGGAGAGATCCCACCATGGGCACAGTAGGCCTGTGTGGGTGTTCGTCTGGCACCTGGAAAGAATGTGGAGGTGTTTCCTTTGGGCCTGCTCCAGCCTGGCCAGGCTCCGAGCTTGGCGCTCCCCTGCCAGCCTCGTGAAGGGTCCTCGAGGGAGTCAGAACACAGGGCCGGGGAGGAGAACGTAACCCTGGAGTGGGGCTGGGGCTGCTTTGCAGCCGAGGGTGGTGGGGGGGGGGTGCGTGTGTGCTCCCACATGGGCACTGCTGCCCTCTAGGGATGGAATGCTATAACTGCACATGGGTGCCTGTGTTTATACCTGGAGCAGACACAAGCGCGAACGCCGCTGAAGCTAGTGAGGATCCGACAGGCTCCATCCCCAGCTGCGCCCTGATGCTGCCCAGCTCTGTGCCTCAGTTTCCCCCTCTGTAGACCAGGAGGATAGCGATACCAGCCCTCCTGCTGTCCCGTTGCAGGCCTGGACCCTTTGTGGCACGGTTCTGGAGGAATAGCTTCATGCAGCAGGGGAAGGCTGGCATCAAGCTGTCTGTGTTTTCAAAGGCCTTCCAGCTCCCTCCCCTCCCCCTGCACTCTGGTGCTGATTACAGGGATCCCGGCACTGTTTTTTATTGGGAACACTTCCCGGCCTCTGCTCCAGGCCCACAACATGGCGTGTTTGCTTTAAAACCTCGCGCTACATCTGTTAGCTTTTTACAAGGCCAAGACAAGAGCTGGGGACGCAGCCAGGGCTGGAGCTCTGCTCCATGTTCCTTTCCTGGCGTGCAAAACAGATGGCGAGCTGGCGGGGCCCTGCACCGTGCCACGGCCAGCAAGTTCCTTTCCCTTAACCCTCAGTGGAAACCCTTCCTGCTGCCAATTGCCAGCCATGCCAGTGTAACAGTGACAGACCCTGGTCGTCGGTGGGCGGGATCGAACCTGGGGCCTCTAGAGCTTAGTGCATGAGTGTGGCGAAGTGGGAATGTTCTTAATATTTTCTCTGAATACTGTGTGGGTGCCTCAGTTTCCCCTATGCAGTTCTTAAGTATCTAGGTGGTGGGATAAGGGTGTGTGATTGTTGGAGAGCCCTAGGGGGCCAGTGTGATGCTGTCTGCACAGAGAATGGCCGAAACCCTGTCTCCGGACAACTGATGGCCTGGGCCCCTCCCCTGCAAAGATGCCACTGAAGGTGTTGGAGAACAAAGAGATCAAGTGACCTCCTGGCCCGGGAAAGAGACAAAGGCCAGAGGAGGAGGGGCTGGAGAGTTTCAGTTGGGGGCTGGCTGGGAATGTGGAGTGAGTGCAGACGGGGTTGTCTGGCTCACTGCCCCCCAAAATGGACCCGGCTGAGGGGTCCTGTTCTCTGTACCTACAAGCTCTGTTTTAGACCATGTTCCTGTCATCTAATAAACCTCTGTTTTACTGGCTGGCTGAGAGGCACGTCTGACTGCGAAGTGGGGGGGTGTAGAACCTTTTGGCTTCCCCAAGACCCCGCCTGGGCGGACTCGCTGTGGGAAGCGCACGGAGGGGCATATGCTGAATGCTCCCAGGAGAGACCCAGGCGGTGAAGCCGTGTGAGCTTCTTGCCCTGAAGACGGTCTGCTCCGAGGGAGAGGAGGCTCCCCAAAGTCCTGACTGGCTTTGTGGGGAGCAGTTCCAGAGCATCGCCTGGGGACTCCGTGACAGGAAGCACATGGTGTGAGGAGGGGATGCTGAATGCTCCGAGGTCAGACCCAGGAAGGTCGCAGCTGCATAAGCTTCTTGCCTGGAGACAGTCTGCTCAGAGAGAGGAGGCTCCCCCAGAGTCCTGATTGGCTTCGTATGGAGTAGTTCCAGAGCATCGCCCGGTGACAATGAGCCTCTACAGCATGAGCTAAAATCCAACCGGCTGTTAGCTAAGGCTGTAGAGCAGACTCATTAATCTCTAAGTGGTTTCGGTGCCACTAGATGGGACACAACACCACACCCAGGAGGTGTGTGGGTTACATCAGCTTGCAGAGGATTAACTTCATGTCTAGCTTCAGATCCCCATCTTGGGCTTTGATCGATTAGGGAGGGGAGTCGCCAGGCGTGCTGGGGTGGCTGGGAGCTGTTTGGGCTGAATTGCCACCCCTGTCACCCCACATTCTCCATCACAAAACCCGGGGCTGCAGCAGCTTCCGGAACACCGGGCTCCCCACAGCTCCCATGGGGCAGACCTCAGCTGGGGCAGTTTGCCCCGCCCTGTTCAGGGGCACAGCACGTTCTCCAGCCCCATTCACGGAGCCACGGTCACGTACATGAGCAGTGGATCTGCCCCATTGACGTCAGTGCAGCTGGGGGACTCAGCGCCGAAGAAAAGGAGGTCCTAGGTAACTAGCAGCTGAAGCGCTGGGATGAGAACCCTGGGCTCTAAAGCAGCCCCTTATGGCGTCCCCAACTGCTGTCCAGAGGCGAGCGCCTGCCTGCCCTGGCTCCCTGGACTAGGTCTTTTAATCCTCTCTGGGTGGCTCCGTTCCCCGGCGACGCAGGCGCGTTCCTACCAGAGGGGTTTATTGCAGTCTCTTTTTCCCTCCCGTTAACAGCAGGTGGGGGGAGGTGGGGAGGTGAGGGAGAAGCTAGGAATTGCACATCCGCCCCCCAGGCAGGTCAGTCTTTCCCAGGGGCTCGGGGCGCGGCTCTGCTTTCACTTTGGGCCGTTCCCTCCATCTGACGCTGTTCTGGGCCTGATGTTAAACAAGCTGGCTGGGTTTCAGCCCAACGCCCATTGCAGGACCTCTTGGCGAGGCACCAAGCCCCAGGGCTAAACAGGGCTGCCCTGGGGCTCCCAGCTCCCTGCCCAAACAGCAAAATTTCCTACACACTAACGATATACAAATCTGGGCAGAACAACGGGTTCCAGCAGCTCATGACGTTTCCTATCATACCTTACATGGCAGGCTTGGTATGAAATATCCCAACTAGGATGGCTCTGAGGGTTACAGGGAGCTATTTTGAGGGACAGAGTCACAGTGACTCCTGTGCCCAGAGAGGGGGACTGACAAGGGGGGTACCTCGCTCTAGAACCCTCCCCCAGGCTGGAACAAAAGCACCCTCATTGCTCGGGCAACAGAGGTTGAAATGGCAGCAAAGCAAGAGCCGGGCCTCAACAGTCATTGTCGGAGTGCTGCCTTCCTGTGCCAGAGAGCGACAGAAAACCGCACAATGACCGGAGTCAGAGCAGGTGAGAATACTGCTTCTTACAGTGCCAATGCCAGGACTGCAGAGCCCAGCTCCACCACAGCCAGAGCGCCTGTCCCTTCCCCGCAGCCCGCATCTGAGCGCCCTCCCTTCCCCGCAGCCCGCGTCTGAGCGCCCGTCCCTTCCCCGCAGGCCGCGTCTGAGTGCCCGTCCCTTCCCCGCAGCCTGCGTCTGAGTGCCCGTCCCTTCCCCGCAGCCTGCGTCTGAGCGCCCTCCCTTCCCCTCAGCCCGCGTCTGAGCGCCCTCCCTTCCCCGCAGCCCGCGTCTGAGCGCCCGTCCCTTCCCCGCAGGCCGCGTCTGAGCACCCGTCCCTTCCCCGCAGCCCGCGTCTGAGCGCCTGTCCCTTCCCCGCAGCCCGCGTCTGAGCGCCCTCCCTTCCCCGCAGGCCGCGTCTGAGCGCCCGTCCCTTCCCCGCAGCCCGCGTCTGAGCGCCTGTCCCTTCCCCACAGCCCGCGTCTGAGCACCCTCCCTTCCCCGCAGCCCGCGTCTGAGCGCCCGTCCCTTCCCCGCAGCCCGCGTCTGAGCGCCCTCCCTTCCCCGCAGCCCGCGTCTGAGTGCCCGTCCCTTCCCCGCAGCCTGCGTCTGAGTGCCCGTCCCTTCCCCGCAACCTGCCTCTGAGCGCCCGTCCCTTCCCCGCAGCCCGCGTCTGAGTGCCCGTCCCTTCCCCGCAGCCTGCGTCTGAGTGCCCGTCCCTTCCCCGCAGCCTGCGTCTGAGCGCCCGTCCCTTCCCCGCAGCCCGCGTCTGAGCGCCCGTCCCTTCCCCGCAGCCTGCGTCTGAGCGCCCGTCCCTTCCCCGCAGCCCGTATCTGAGCGCCAGGGCCGCCCAGAGGGTGGGGCAAGTGGGGCAATTTGCCCCAGGCCCCGGGCCCCGCAGGGGCCCCGTGAGCCCTGGCTGAGAACCCCTTCCCTGGCTACTCACCCGGTGGTTGTCCGGGTCTTCAGCGGCACTTCGGTGGTGGGCCCTTCAGTGCTGCCGAAGGCACGGAGTGAGTAAAGGATCCGCCGCCGCAGACTCAGAGCGCCGCACGGTGAATACAAGCGCCGCAGCGGGTGGCGCCTTTTTTTATGTCCGCTCCCCCGCTGTGCCCCAGGCCCCCTGAATCCTCTGGGCGGCCCTGCTGAGCGCCCGTCCCTTCCCCGCAGTCCGCATCTGAGAGCCCATCCCTTCCCCGCAGTCCGCGTCTGAGCGCCCATCCCTTCCCTGCAGCACGTGCCTGAGAGCCCGTTCCTTCCCCGCAGCCCGCGCCTGAGTGCCCGTCCCTTCCCCGCAGCCCGCGTCCGAGCGCCCGTCCCTTCCCTGCAGCACGTGCCTGAGAGCCCGTTCCTTCCCTGCAGCCCGCGCCTGAGTGCCCGTCCCTTCCCCGCAGCCCGCGTCCGAGCGCCCGTCCCTTCCCTGCAGCCTGCGTCCGAGCGCCCGTCCCTTCCCCACAGCCTGCGTCCGAGCGCCCGTCCCTTCCCTGCAGCCCGCGTCCGAGCACCCGTCCCTTCCCCGCAGCCCGCGTCTGAGCGCCCGTCCCTTCCCCGCAGCCCGCGCCTGAGTGCCCGTCCCTTCCCCGCAACCCGCGCCTGAGTGCCCGTCCCTTCCCCGCAGCCCGCGTCTGAGCGCCCGTCCCTTCCCCGCAGCCCGCGCCTGAGCGCCCGTCCCTTCCCCGCAACCCGCACCTGAGCGCCCGTCCCTTCCCCGCAGCCCGCGCCTGAGTGCCCGTCCCTTCCTCGCAGCCCGCGTCTGAGTGCCCGTCCCTTCCCCGCAGCCCGCGTCTGGGCACCCGTCCCTTCCCCGCAGCCCGCGTCCGAGTCCCCGTCCCTTCCCCGCAGCCCGCGTCCGAGCGCCCGTCCCTTCCCCGCAGCCCGCGTCCGAGCGCCCGTCCCTTCCCCGCAGCCCGCACCTGAGCGCCCGTCCCTTCCCCGCAGCCCGCGTCTGAGAGCCCGTCCCTTCCCCACAGCCCGCGTCTGTGCACCCGTCCCTTCCCCGCAGCCCGCGTCTGGGCGCCCGTCCCTTCCCCGCAGCCCGCGTCTGAGTCCCCGTCCCTTCCCCGCAGCCCGCACCTGAGCGCCCGTCCCTTCCCCGCAGCACGCACCTGAGCGCCCGTCCCTTCCCCGCAGCACGCGCCTGAGCGCCCGTCCCTTCCCCGCAGCCCGCGTCCGAGCGCCCGTCCCTTCCCCGCAGCCCGCGCCTGAGCGCCCGTCCCTTCCCCGCAGCCCACGTCTGAGCGCCTGTCCCTTCCCCGCAGCCCGCGTCTGAGCGCCCTCCCTTCCCCGCAGCCCACGCCTGAGCGCCCGTCCCTTCCCCGCAGCCCGCGCCTGAGCGCCCGTCCCTTCCCCGCAGCCCGCGCCTGAGCGCCCGTCCCTTCCCCGCAGCCCGCGCCTGAGCGCCCGTTCCCAGGGAGAGGCTGGGAAGGGGGGGCAGGTCCTGGGGGGAGGTTGGGAAGGGGCCAACGGGGTTCACTGCACACAGTCCAACAGGAGCAGGTCCATGGTCTACCCCAGCGGAGACGGCCCTCAGGTGCTAGCAATCCCTGACTCAGTGCAGCGGGATTCCCTGTGGGAGGCTTGTTCTGCTCTCTGGAGTATCTGCAGCAGCACAGGCAGCCTCTGAAAACACGATCACAGTTTGTCACCGGGCTGCAGAAGCTGCCGGGCCTGCGTTAGCACAGAGAAGCAAACGGTTACACGGCATTGGGGCTGGCCAGTGCCATTGCTCCCTTCAGCCAGGCTGCAGCAGGAGCCATCTCTGCTGCCTCGCTCTGTCTCTGTTCCCTTTCAGTCCTAAGCCAGAGCCTTGTGGGTCCGTCTACACTGCAAAACAAAACCCTCTGCTGGCCCAGCTCAGCCGACTCGGGCTCAGGCTGCGGGCCATTCAAATTGCAGTGCAGTCATTGAGTTCAGGCTGGCGCCCACGAGGGGGGGGGGTTTCAGAGCCCAGGCTCCAGCCCACATGGAAACATCTGTACTGCAGTTTTTAGCCCCACAGCCCAAGCCCTGCAAGCCCAAGTCAGCTGACCTGGGTTCTGAGTTTCGGTGCCACAGGTTTTTATTGCAGTGTAGCTGGACCCTGGGAGATGCCATAGGGCTGAGACAGGCAGCAGAGACAGGGAGCTGTGGCCAGGGCGTGTGTGTTGGAGGAGGGGCCCTGTAGGAGTCCCTCCCTGACCCCTACCTGGGTGTGACAACCAGGGTACAATCCAGACTAATGAGGAGCTGTGCCACGCCTGTCCTCTTACCCGGGATGCCCTTTACATTGCTTTGCTGCTGTAGCCTCCAGCTTGGACTGTTCACAAACAGTCTCCAGCTTGTAAATCACTCCCAGCTACGCCTGCGTGGGGGCTGCAGCCAGCTAGCCACACCTTGGCTCTTACCAGCCTGGGTTACACTGCAGAGTGACCCCAACACCCTCCCAGACCCAGATTTCCCCCCAGAAATGTACATCCTGTACTGCCCAGCCCTCTCCTGACAACACAAGTTTATATAAAGGCCGTTATTTCCCTAATAGAAACAATATGCACATAACTTGCCATCCCAAATGCAGGTTCCCAAACACTTCAGTTTAAGCACACTGGGTCAGATAAAACAAGTCCATTAACTACAAAGTGAGGTTTTAAAGTGAGTACAAGTAATGAGGCATAAAAGCCAGAAACGGTTGCAAGAAAAATAACGATAAAATGCAACTGGTGCCGAACTTAAACTATGTTAAGCTCAAAACAAAGTTTTCTCACAAGGTGCTCTCAGCACTCTCCCTGACCAAACTTCTTAGGTCAGGAGCCCTTCTCCCAGAATCTTTGTCTTGTTGCTTCAGGTACCATTAGGGTGACCAGAGGTCCCGATTTTATAGGGACAGTCCCGATATTTGGGGCTTTTTCTTATACAGACTCCTATTACCCCCCACTCCCTGTCCCGATTTCTCACACTTGCTATCTGGTGAGCCTAAGTACCATGGAAGTGATGGGCAGGGAGAGAGAGAAAGTGTCTTGGTCTGTTTGTCTCCCCTTGAAAAACATTTCCAGCTGAGATTCAGGAGACAAAGAGTCTATGTAGAAGGATGTTCCCTGCTGCTTTTTCCTCATCTGTTTGAGCTTCCTTTGTTTCCCTTCCTGCTTGATTACTCTGTTTAGTGCTTAAATGTAAATCAAGCAGAGCATGCAGTCCTTTGTTTGGGGCAGATAGGTTTGCCAACCTCAGGCATGTGTTAATAACACCATACAGGGGAATTTATAACTTCACATGCAATGTTGCCACACATATTTTACCAGGACCATACTGACCAGCAAGTTACGAGTTTTGAGATGATACCTCACAAGGCATACTTTGTACACAGATTATTACAATAGTGTGTAGGGTGTGGACACAGAGGTACATTCTGTCACACTGGGTCCCTGTGTCTGCCCTGTAATGACCGGTCTTGATATCACCCTCATTCCACTGAGCTGGTGTGAAGGGACCAGATTCAGAGAATCCCCTTTGCAGAGAGGATCTCCCCATTGGGGTGGAGCCAGCCAGGCCAACTCCTATGCCTGCCACGCACCTCCCAGTGCAGGGAGCAGCAGGAGGTGGTGATGGAGATGTGGGGGGCCCCATGAGGGTGCGGTGCCCCCAACACCGGGGCCAGGAGGTGCAGAGTCAGGGTGGGAGCCCCTTGCAAAACCCCGATCTCTGCATCCAGCCCTGGCGTCAGGGGTTGATCGGATTTTCTCTGGTGCTGTCTGAAATGCAGAGACCCCTGTGCAGCCCTGGTAGCCATCAGGGAAAGGAGGAGGAGCATGATCCCCATGGCACCCCCAAATCCACCCCCACTGGCTCCCAAGAGGTTAATGTGAATAGGCTGAGCTGCATCTCCTGAGCAGTCCCCTAGCCAAGCTGGGAGTGTTGGCATAATGCCTGGCAGCCACCTGAGTCCCCTGTTGCCTTCTATGGGGGTTCTCTCCACACAGGGCCAGGAGGGGAAATCTTACTGGCAGATCCCACCAGGGGGCTGGCCCCCAAGGGGCGGAGAATAGTAACCTGCCTGGAGAACCTAGGAGATCCATTCTTGGTTCCTACTGGTCTCGGTTTGTACCGGAGGCCAGACACCAGCTGAGCCCAGAGCCAATGGGACTGCGGGAACACTTCCCACTGGGTCGCTGCTCTGGCCTGTCCACCCTTCGCTTGTAGGAATGGGGTCGGGGTTGGGCCCCAGTCTCGGCCTGTCTGTACCTCGGACCGTGGTGCCGGGTGCCCTGGGGCTTTGCTTGGCCCTAGTGTCCCAGCTGGGGAAAGGAGTCCTGGGGGTCGGGAGCTGACATCCCCACACGGCTGAGCAGGGAGTTGCCATGGTGCTCAGCCCCCTGAATGCTCTGCACCCCTCAGTCAGTGGCGGGGAGGGGCTCAGCACAGCTCTCACGTGTTTGAGAGGCAGGATGGATAATGCTTACAACAGGGAAGCCAGGGCTCTTGGGTTCTGCACCAGGGCTCTGTCAAAGCCCCACTCTGTGCCCATGGGCAAGGCCCTGCCCCTCGCCCTGCCTCAGCTTCCCCCCTGCACTGGGGGGATAGCAAAATGCGCCCCCTTTTTACAGCAATTTCAGCTCTTCTGGGGAACGTGCTGCTGAAGCGCAGAGCATCGTTCCAACAGGGAGTGACAGCTGGGACTGATGGGAGCCAGAGCCAGGTGCAAAACCCGGAGAACCTCTCAGTGGGGACATGGGGGATTCGCCTCGATGCTGGGCATCTCCGTCTGAACTGGCGCACTAGAGCAATGGATTGGGACCTCTGGTCAGAATGGGCCCTCTGGCCAGGAATCCACAACTCACTGCCAGACACTCATGGTGCTGCCTGGCTCACAGGGCCAGCTCTAGGTTTTTTGCCGCCCCAAGCAAAAACATGTTTGGCTGCCCCCCACCCTAGCCCTGGGCTACCCCCCGCACCCTCCTGCTGCCCCAGCTCTGGGCCTCTCCCCACCCGCACCCCCCCTGCTGCCCCAGCCCTGGGCTCCCCCTTTCCCCCCAACCAGTGCCTCCCCAGCCCTGGGCTCTCCCCTGCCAACTGCACCCTCCTTCCGTCCCAGCCCTGGTCACTGGTCATTTAGCAGGAATTTTAGATGTGGTGGGTCTACCCACGTGTGTCCTCTGTTTTCATGGAACTTTGTATCAAAGCCTCATTTAGAAACTTTGCATTGCCCTTGGTATAATATTATAGCCCCTAAGAATAGAATAAGATAGAAGAAAAATTTCTTTTTGCTAGCAGTAGAACAAGAGCTCTCCCCCCCACTCTTAATCAATTGCCCTGTTGAATGAATGAGGTGTGGATGAGCAAGGCATGGAAGGCAGCACCTCCAGACAGCCTCAACTGTTGGAGAGGGGCTGGGAGCCAGACCCAAGAACAATAAAACGTGTCAAGTGGGCTCATTAAAGACAAGCAGACATGACGGCCTCGGGGGTTAGAAGCAAGCACCTTCTTTTGGAAACACCCTCTTTGCAGCATTGGGACAACACTCAAAAGAAAGCAGCACAAAGGACCAATGGACACAGACACAGAGTTTGAATCTGGTATAGATTTGCATAAGAGAAAAGCTGCTATAAAAGTGAGGTGTCTTGCAGAGGACCCCGGGTCTTGTCTTGTCAACATGGGAGCATCGATCCGGATCGGCAGAAGCCCGGCTCCACCCCCTCCCCCATCTAACTCACCTGGCCAGTGAAGTTAAGGGGAGCAACTAATTGGTAACAACAAGACGGAGTGTGTTTGTGTGTGTGTGTGAGTGTAAGTGTATATGCATATAATACAGTGTTAATAAATACATGTATTACTAATAAATGTGGCGTTTTGTCTTATTCCCCCTGAAAAGATCCTGTGCAGTACTTTAAGTACAACACTGTTCTGAAGGCATCGGCCGATGGAGGGAGTGCCCAGTTTTCATGGGCATTTTACTAGTGCCCTGGGTGCTGACCTTGGTCCGATCTGTGCTGGAGCCACAGCCGTGAACCAGCATGGAGTCTCCACTGGGCCTGCTGCCTGCCTGCCTTTCTTTGTTCCTGTGATGCTCCATTAGCCCCAGGACATCGTCCCCTGCCGTGGTTAAATGGGAAACATCTGGACGTCTTTCCCAAGCCCCCATCCCCTTCTCCTACTAGAGGCACATCGCCAGCACTGGTGGGGGGCACAGACCCCTGCTCCTCCACAGCCTTGCCCAGCAGCCTGGCCCTGCCTTCACGGTCCTGCTGCAGCTGGTCCAGGAATGGTGTCAATGGGTCCCACGAAACCTTTTCCTGGGCTCTGCGTCAGGCGGAAGCAGGTAGAGCGAGGCCAGAAGGCTCCCTGCTGCTCCTTGCTCTGGTTCTGCATCACCAACAGGAGCTGCTGGTTCCTTGGACTCCCTCCACGCAGCAGCTGGGCTTGCTTAGCATCCGCCACACCACAGGCTTCCCACTCAGGGTGGTCCAGGTGGGACAGCTGGGGATGGGGAATCTGGCTTGGATCAAATCAAAACCAATATGAACCTGCGGCCAGACCCCAGGGCTGTTCTGGAGAGCCTCTGGTAAGAGTTTTTGAGTCCGCTTCTCCTTTCTGGGCTTCCTTCCAGGACCAAACACTGCAGGGGCTGAGGGATGCTCTTCTCAGAGACGCCAACACTAGATGGGCCACTCGGATCATCTAGTCTGACCTCCTGCACTGCATGGGTCAAAGACCCTCCCCCAGGGATTCCTGCATCCAGCCCAGGGACATGTGGGACATTAGAGCAGATGTTGGAGGAAGATCCAGTCTTGGTGCCAAGACTCAAAGTGGAGAGTCTGGGGAAGTTGTTCCCCTGGTTGGTTCCCCTGGATGTGAAACACATGGGCTTTATTCCCAGTTTGGACCTGTTAAGGTTCAGCTTCCAGACATCAGATCTTGCTGTGCCTTTGACTGCTCGATTAGAGAGCACTCTGCTCCCAGAAATCTCCCCCCATGCAGGTGCTTTTAGACCAGTCACCTCTTCGCATCCTCTTGGGCAATGTGCTTCAGTCTCCGCCGTCGGGCTGGTTTTCCAGACCTCAGATCGTTCTTGTAGCTCTTTTCTGAACCTTCTCCAATTTTCCAACCTCCTTCTTACCGTGTGGACCCCGGCTTGCACATAGAATTCCAGGCGCTTCTTCCTTGGCTCCTTCGAGGACGCAGCAGCAGTCTGACGAGAGCCGGATCTGGTGAGGCATGGAGCCCAGCTTCCAGAGCAAAGGGGAAAACCCACGATAAATCTACACAGCAATTCAACACCTGCGGCGGGCCCGGCTCTGCTGACTCGGGCTTGTGCTGCAGACATTCAGGCTGAGTCTGGAGCCCGAGATCTGGGACCCTGAGAGGAGGGAGGGACCCAGATCCTGGGCTCCAGCATGAGCCCGAATGTCTGCACGGCAACTTTTAGCTTTGCAGCTCTAGCCCAAGTCAGCCGAGCCGGCCAACTGCAGCGGTGGCCAGGTCTGTTATTCCAGTGACAGACCCTGCAGGCTAGAGTCACAAAGGGATTTAGGTGCCCAACTGCCACTTTACTTCAAAGAGGATGGAGCTCGGCTGTTCTCAGTGGTGGCAGATGACAGAACAAGGAGTAATGGTCTCAAGTTGCAGTGGGGGAGGTTTAGGTTGGATATTAGGAAAAACTTTTTCACTAGGAGGGGGGTGAAGCACTGGAATGGGTTACCTAGGGAGGTGGTGGAGTCTCCTTCCTTAGAGGTTTTTAAGGCCCGGCTTGACAAAGTCTTGGCTGGGATGATTTAGTTGGTGTTGGTCCTGCTTTGAGCAGGGGGTTGGACTAGATACCTCCTGAGGTCCCTTCCAACCCTGATCTTCTATGATTCTATGATTTAAGCACCTAAAAGCCAGAATCAGGCCCCACTGGGATTCACAAAGGCCCCGGTCAGCTGCCACTGAGGGCTGAACCCACTCAGCACCTACCTTTCTGGCAGTTCCCAAAGTGCCATTGTGCTGCCGCTGGGCACATGCCCTCCAGCCACATGCCTGGTGTGCGGACGCTTAAGCCCAGAGCCATGCATGTCCCAGGGGAAAATGGATCTGCCCTGCAGGGCCCCTCTGGCAAGTGGGCTCAGTGCTCACCTACTGGATCGGGCCCCTGCAGAGAGCCTCAGTGTCTAACGCCAGGAGAGGGCTCACAGCTGAGAATGCCAAGCAGAGGGAGGCACCTCCCTGCAGCCAGGACTTAGGCACCTGGCCTGGGAGGTGCCTAAGTCCCTTGGATCAGCATCCCGCATGAGGGACCTTAGTGAGGAGCTGCCCGGCCTGCTGGCTTTTGGGATTCCCATTCAGAGGCGCCCGTCACTGCACAGGGAGCCTAGAACGCCCAATTCCAGCTTTGTGAATTCCAGTGATTTTCTAGGCGCTGTGATGCTTAGACGCATCTTAAACGCAAAAAAGAAGCTTACAAGAAGTGGAAGATTGGACAAATGACCGGGGAGGAGTATAAAAATATTGCTCAGGCATGCAGGAGTGAAATCAGGAAGGCCAAATCACACTTGGAGTTGCAGTTAGCAAGAGATGTTAAGAGTAACAAGAAGGGTTTCTTCAGGTATGTTAGCAACAAGAAGAAAATCAAGGAAAGTGTGGGCCCCTTACTGAATGAGGGAGGCAACCTAGTGACCGAGGATGTGGAAAAAGCTAATGTACTCAATGATTTTTTTGCCTCTGTCTTCACACACAAGGTCAGCTCCCAGATTGCTGCACTGGGCAGTACAGCATGGGGAGAAGGTGACCAGCCCTCTGTGGAGAAAGAAGTGGTTCGGGACTATTTAGAAAAACTGGACGTGCACAAGTCCATGGGGCCGGATGCGCTGCATCCGAGGGTGCTAAAGGAGTTGGCGGGTGAGATTGCAGAGCCATTAGCCATTATTTTTGAAAACTCATGGCGATCGGGGGAGGTCCCGGATGACTGGAAAAAGGCTAATGTAGTGCCCATCTTTAAAAAAGGGAAGAAGGAGGATCCGGGGAACTACAGGCCAGTCAGGCTCACCTCAGTCCCTGGAAAAATCATGGAGCAGGTCCTCAAGGAATCAATTATGAAACATTTAGAGGAGAGGAAAGTGATCAGGAACAGTCAGCATGGATTCACGAAGGGGAAGTCGTGCCTGACTAACCTAATTGCCTTCTATGATGAGATAACTGGCTCTGTGGATGAGGGGAAAGCAGTGGATGTGTTATTCCTTGACTTTAGCAAAGCTTTTGATACGGTCTCCCACAGTATTCTTGCCGCCAAGTTAAAGAAGTATGGGCTGGATGAATGGACTGTAAGGTGGATAGAAAGCTGGCTAGATCGTCGGGCTCAACGGGTAGTGATCAATGGCTCCATGTCTAGTTGGCAGCCGGTTTCAAGCGGAGTGCCCCAAGGGTCGGTCCTGGGGCCGGTTTTGTTTAATATCTTTATTAATGATCTGGAGGATGGTGTGGACTGCACTCTCAG
Organism: Chrysemys picta bellii; assembly: GCF_011386835.1. Lineage (NCBI taxonomy): Eukaryota > Metazoa > Chordata > Testudines > Emydidae > Chrysemys > Chrysemys picta. The sequence continues at coordinate 18,957,282 of NC_088812.1, read as the reverse complement.
CAAGTTTGCAGATGACACTAAACTAGGAGGCGTGGTAGATACACTAGAGGGTAGGGATCGGATACAGAGGGACCTAGACAAATTAGAGGATTGGGCTGAAAAAAACCTGATGAGGTTCAACAAGGACAAGTGCAGAGTCCTGCACTTAGGACGGAAGAATCCCATGCACTGCTACAGACTAGGGACCGAATGGCTAGGTAGCAGTTCTGCAGAGAAGGACTTAGGGGTCACAGTGGACGAGAAGCTGGATATGAGTCAACAGTGTGCTCTTGTTGCCAAGAAGGCTAACGGCATCTTGGGCTGTATAAGTAGGGGCATTGCCAGCAGATCGAGGAACGTGATCGTTCCCCTTTATTCGACATTGGTGAGGCCTCATCTGGAATACTGTGTCCAGTTTTGGGCCCCACACTACAAGAAGGATGTGGAAAACTTGGAAAGAGTCCAGCGGAGGGCAACAAAAATGATTAGGGGTCTGGAGCACATGACTTATGAGGAGAGGCTGAGGGAACTGGGATTGTTTAGTCTCCAGAAGAGAAGAATGAGGGGGGATTTGATAGCAGCCTTCAACTACCTGAAGGGGGGTTCCAAAGAGGATGGAGCTCGCCTGTTCTCAGTGGTGGCAGATGACAGAACAAGGAGCAATGGTCTCAAGTTGCAGTGGGGGAGGTCCAGGTTGGATATCAGGAAAAACTATTTCACTAGGAGGGTGGTGAAACACTGGAATGCGTTACCTAGGGAGGTGGTGGAGTCTCCTTCCTTGGAGGTTTTTAAGGCCCGGCTTGACAAAGCCCTGGCTGGGATGATTTAGCTGGGAATTGGTCCTGCTTTGAGCAGGGGGTTGGACTAGATGACCTCTTGAGGTCCCTTCCAACTCTGATATTCTATGATTCTATGATTCTATGCTGACCATCACCCTGCCTAAGCTTCTCTGGGGACGCCAGCCTGGGGTAGCCACCCCAGCCGCAGCAAGTGCGGGACCTGGGACCTTCAGCACCAGTGCACAGACCATGGCCACTTCAGTGAAGCAAGTGACTCCATGGAGTTGCGGCACTAGTAGACTGGTGTCCTCGATGTGGATGAGCCACAAGAAGGAGCTGTGACTCAGAGACTGGCGGCATCGTCTCTGGGGTTGAACTGAGGGCGAGAGCCACAAAGGGACTCCAGTGGGGCAGAGCCTGATGCCGAGGAGCCTGGTGCCCTGTGGAATGCTCACCCAACGCGAGGCAGATGGAGGGAGGAGAGGGAGGTGCCTAAGAAAGCGACTCACAGAAGCCAGCCCATAGGAAGTGCCTAGGACAGGGGGGTGGCCTACGCCCCATCCCTCAAGGGGAGGGAGATGCCGCAGGATGCACAGCTCTGAACCTTTCCCATAAACACCAGAGTGAGGGGCAGACCCCCTGTTTTCAAATCCCTGCTCTGCCGCCTTGGAGAAGGGACTTGAACCTGGGCCTCCCTTTATGTAAGCAGGCGATTGGTACCCGCTATTGTGGGGAACTTTCCGGCTTATGCATGACCCCTGTGGAATGGGCTGGTGAAAGGATCCGAGTCCTCGCTCCCACTGCCTTTACCCAGAGGCCTGTCTGACCTCGAGGACTCCCCTTGCACTCTCCTGTGGCAGAGTCCTCATAACCCCGACAAGGCTGGGCCAGGATTCCTGGGGGGCTCCACCCCCAACCTTGTGGTGGTCACGTAGGGCAGGGGCGAGGGTGTCCCTGCTCCGGGATGCTTTCTCTGCTCTGGATGCTTCCCTGACCCACTGATCATCACATACAGTTCAAAGCAAATACAATTTATTAAACAGCAACCAATTTTTAAAAAATAAGGAAAAATCGGGAAAGGTAAAAGGAAAACCCGTCACCCCACTCCATGGCACGGGGACATCACAACCAGCGTCTCTGGAATGTAAGGGCAGTTCGCAGTCCGTCCCTCACATGTCCCAGGCCTCCTGCCCAGGCCCAGATTGTGCTGCAGGGATGCTGCGGGTCGGACACTTGCTCTGACGGTGGCCACACACCCTCTGGCTGTAGGTGGCCGGACCCTTCTTCCCAGCGTCGTCCCGCCCCATTGGGGTTACGATCCCCCTCCAAGTCTTGCCTGCAAGGCCCCTTGGCTGGGGGCATCTCCCCTCTGGCTCTGGTTGCTGCAGCTCTGCTCCCAGCACAGGTCTGCTCCCTGGGCTGCTTCTTTGGTTCTCTCTGGCCTGTGCGGAAGTTTAGGCAAATGGAGCTGGCTTTTCAGGTATTCAGGCACTGAACGATGCCGCTGGGCACCTGTGGGATTTTCAAAAGCACCTATTTTCTGCATCTTTAGGTGCCTAACTACCCTTAAAGATCTGGCCATGCTCCCCAGCCCTAAAACAGCAACCCAGTCAGGTGCTGGCATCCCTCACGGGGCAGAGGGGAGGCTGTGCAGAGGCGTTGTGTTGGGACCAGAGAGCAGGGGGCGCTGTTGTGCAGCAGCTGCCTGAACTCCACCTCAGTGAAGTGGTTGTAAGGGGACGTGCTCCTGATTGATCAGAAAATCAGAGCCTGAGGCCTGTGCCAACTAGTAGGCCTACTCTCACCTTCCCCCCACCTCACCCTCCGTTCCACTGGACACTAGATGTGGCATAGCTGCATGCTGCTACCCAGAATGCTCAGCGTGGCGTGCAGGGCCAGGCCAAAGAGGTGAAGTGCAGCCCAAGCTAAGCTGGTGTGTCTGAGCCTGGCCAGCTGGAGCTGTTCGAAGGGGCTTCCTCCTCCTCCCCTCCCTGAGTTTTAGTTTTATGGCCCCAGCCCAAGGTGCAGATGTGCATGTGGAAGCATCCAATGAAAAGTGCGCGGCTCCCTCTGCTCAGCACGCAGGCCGCGCTCAGTGCTCAGGAATTTCGCCCTGAGCCGTTTGGCTCCTCTCCTCCCGTCTCGTGACTCCCCAGAATGGAGCCACTCAGCAGCGTGCTTTCCCAGCCGGGTGGTTGGGGCCAACACACTGCACCGGCCATACCACTGAGTTCCTCTCCGCCAGCAGCCGCCTTCCCTTCCCAGAAGGACATGCAGAGCCCTTGGCTTCCAGCTGGGCTCCAGGTGCTGCAGCTTTTGCCCATTTTTTGCTTCCTTAAAGGGATACAATCAATTAACGCTCACTCTCTCTTTTTACAGTCAGTTTCTTGCTGGCGAAAGGTGCCGGCTCCACAGGGCACCAGCAGCTGCAGGGGCTTCCTCCAGCCCCCCACCCCCACCCCCACCCCACACACTTTACAACACAGCAGCACCTGCAGGCCCTGAGCAGAATTGTGGCGCCCTTGTGCCAAGTGCTGCACAGACACAGAGTGAGAGAGAGTCCCTGCCCCAAAGTGCTACAGTCTGACTAGACAAGACAGCCACACAGAGAATGATTATCCCAATTTTACAGATGAGGGACTGAAGCATCATATGCCTTTGCCAGAATCACGCAGGGAGCCTGGCAGACCCAGGCAAAGTTCCAGCCTTAGCCCCAAGCCTGGCCTTCCTCTCTAATCCCTCTAAAATGCATGGGGCTCAGGCACCCCAAGTCCTTGGGGACAGGAATATCACATGTCCCAGGGGAACCCCTAGGAGTCTGGTGCCATTGGGAACACAATGTGTAGGACCCTACCAAATTCAGGATTCATTCTGGTCAATTTCACAGTCATCGGATTTTAAAAATCGTAAATTTCATTATTTCAGCAATTTGAATCTGAAATTTCACATTGTTGTAATTGTAGGGGTCCTGACCCAAAAAGGAGGTGGGGGGGGTCGCAAGGCTCTTGTAGGGGGAGTGCCCCGAAGACGCAGAGCGGAAGGACCCCGGCCGCCGAATGCTCAGAGGAGGAGCGCTGCCGCCTAGGGCGGCAAAAACCATGGCGCCGCTCCTGTAAGGATGGCATGATATGGTATTGCCACCCTTACTTCTGTGCTGCTGCTGTGGAGGGGGGGGAGGGCGCTGCCTTCAGAGCTGGGTGCCCGGCAACAGTTGCCACTCTCCGGCCATCCAGCTCCGAAGGCACCGCAGAAGTGAGGGTGGCAATATTGCAACCCCCATAAAATAACCTTGTGACCCCCCTGCAATTGCTTTTGGGTCAAGACCCCCAATTTGAGAAATGCTAGTCTGCCCCATGAAATCTGTATAGTATAGGGTAAAAGCACAAAAAAGACCAGATTTCACGGTCTGTGAGGCATTTTTCATGGACGTGAATTTGGTAGAGCCGTAACAATGTGGTGTTTGCATTTGCCATATAAACTCCAGTCAGTGTACAGATACTTGTGCCCAGTGCACCTTTTGCACCATCTGTTTTCAGAGCATAAGCTTCCCTGCCCCCCCCGAAATACCTAGTCCATCTGGGTCTTCCTGCTCAGTGAAGCTATGCTGGTTACACCACCTGGGAATCTGGCCCTTACAGACCGTGCAATGCTTCTCAGGAAAGAAAACAGGAAATTCCCAGACTAAAAACTCTGTTAAATGGAAGTGATGATTGTGACAGCAAATAATTGAACTTTCATGTTCAGTGAATTTTAGAAAACATTACAAAAGCAGAACACTGACCGATCAAGGTCATTTATAGAAAAATCCTATTGGCCTTGAAGTGCCTTTATCTGACCTGTAAACATGGCCAATCTCACTTCACACGTTTCCAGAACAGCCTGCCCCAGACAACCTACATTTCCCACACCCACGTCACTAATTACATCCTCCTGCCGGATGGTTCTGCTTCTACCTGCCGCCCTTTCCCAGGGCTTGGCTTTGTGCTATGCAAATGCAGACACTTGCTCTGCTGGAGGTTTCCATGAGAAAACCCTGCAGGGAGGAATTTCCTTCTCCTGAGTCAGTAAGAAAGGGGCTGCGGATGCATTTGGGGCTCTGGTTTGCCCTGTGCTCCCCCCTCTGGGGGCACTTGTCCGTGCTCCCTCAAACCGAAGCCTTCATGCCGCTCAGCCAGATTTGTATTATCCAATAGGCCAGTTCCCAGTGTTTCTGTGCTTTGATTTTCCCCACTTGTGTCAGGCAAAGATTAGGCAGCTCGTTCTTGAGAATGGTAAATTTGCCTCAGCAGCCACCCCTCGCTCCACTCCCCTTCCCAGCCCGCCCCTCCCCCAAGCTGGACTGAAACAAACAAAACCAGGTCTGTAGGAAACGCCACATGGAGGAAAGCAGGTTTGCTGCCTCCCAGCCCTAGCGGGGCATGTTTGTGAACACGTCTTTGTATGTGTTTACCTGCCTCTTTGTGTATACGTGTCTATGTGTGTGCACCTCTGCGTGTGTGTACCTGTATTGCTGGGTGTCTGTGTGTAGCTGACTGGGATGGGTCTGTGGGTGCGTGTTCATGACGTGTTCATGCAGCTCTCGCTCTCTATTCCCTGTTTATCCCCTGGTAAGTGGGGGGAGTGGGCTGTGGGAGGGGAATGCCCAGAATCCTGCAGTGCAGACTTGCAGCGCCTCTCAGCGACAGCGAGAGGCCAAACACAGACACATCCCTGCAGGGTCTGAATGAACTCTCCCTTGACAGCGAGCTGGGAGGTGGAGACACTTCAGGAGCAAACTGTATTAACATGAACACACCTACTCTGCGTAGGTGTCTGGCAGACAGGAGCTGAGTTACTCAAAAGTGATCAACTTTGGCTAGTGTTGGGTTACAAATCACTTTAGTACTGAATGCAGGGGTAGTGAAATGCTATTACCAATGTGGTTGTCTTCATTGTATGAATAAAGGGGAGCAGAACTGTGCTTAACCTGTCCCAAATGAAGGGTTCACCCTCAGCTGAAAGGACCTCATTAAGCCAGGGGCTTGAATGCCAGAGCCCTGTAAAAGGGGGTAGGGACAGGTGTGTGAGTTAGGAGGTGTTGACTGTTCCCTAAGGGTCCCTGGTTTGGTTTAACTTCTTCCTTCCTACTGTTCAAAGACAGAGCTAAAGAGGTTTTATTAGGAACCTTTTGAGTACTCAGTAAGAGCTGAAAACACTTGTAATGAAGCAGTGTTTCTGCCCAGCCTGCTGAGTTTTAAAAATCACTGAGAGACTGACGTGCAGAACTCACAGCAGAGAGGCAGGTGGCAGCTGCAGGTAACTGATGGGTAGCTGCAAGCAGTTGGCTGGTGGGTGTGGCTGTCAGGGAGGCCAGGCAGCCAGAGCAAGTGCTCAGATGGTGCCTTCTTCCCTGGGTGGGAGGTGAACTCACACAGATGCACCTCTGAACCCTGGATCCTCACTGACCAAGGACAACCACTGTGAGTGGGATGTGGTGAGGGAGCAGAGGCGGGCACAGAAAAGGAACTTTTGGCTGTAGAACTTAAGAACATGAGGTAGAAGACTCTGCCCCACACACTCTGGGGTGGGTGTTCTGCTCGTAGTTTTACGATTATGAATCCTGCTTGTGGCATTTTCCCTAATTAATGTTGGGTGACTTCCCTCCTTTCATTTAAAGTTTCTTTTCTACACTCAGATCAACGTGTAATTTTCCCAGGTTACTGGGTGGGGGCTTGAACTGGTTCTGTGTTGTGTTGTTGAAAAGGAACCCCTAGATATTGAACCTGGCCCCTGGTTGCTGCCGGCTCCACCAGCCAGGAGGGTTACATCTGTAACTTGTCTAGACACTGAGCGGAAGCAGGAAGATATTTCCTCCTGGGTTCACAAAAAGGGATTTCTATGTGAGCCTGGAAATAGTGTTTCAGGCAAAAGGAGGGGCCATGGGGACCAGGGGCTGTCCCCATTGGGGGATGCAGGAACCAGGGGCTGTCCACCCTGGGGGGTGCAGGGGGCAGGGTCTATCCCCAGTAGAAGGGGCCAGGGGCCTGGGGCTGTCCTCAGTGGAGGATGCAGCAGGGAACAGGGGCTGTCCCCAGTGGGGAAGCCAGGGGGTGTCCCCACTGGAGGGTGCAGGAGACAAAGGCGATGGAGGAGTTGCAGGCTATCCCCATTTGGGGTGGGAGGGGGCGGGTCGGTGCAGTGGCTGTGGTCTGCCCCTATTGGGAGGGATGAAAACTCCAGTCCTGGCAACTCACAACCATTAACAATGTCATGGCACCGTTCCCAGAATCCAGGGTGTTAACTCAGAGCCCTGGCCTGATGCCCACACTGCTCATCATGTTCCTCCGCCTTCAAATTCCCCTTGCAGTGCCAGCTGGATACAGGATTCCTCTTGCCTCTCTGTTCTGCCCTGCTGTGCTGCTCCCTACAGTGGCTGTATTTCAGCCGCAGGTAAGAGGTTCATGTGAGCATTCTACATAGTGCTCTGGAGGCCCTTGAAAGACAGTGGAGAGATGATGCACTTGCTTGTCTGTGATTCCAAACCTGGGAGATGCTGGCTCTGTGAGCCTGTGATTTCTAGTGCTATTCATTTTCTGTATCACGGTAGTGCCCTGCAGCCCCACTCATGGACCAGGCCCCCATTGTGTTGGGTGCGGCACATTATTAGTGTGATGGGATCCCCAGGGTACAACCTGGAACTGGGGTACCCCTTAACTCTGCAACCTGGCTGTCTCTCACAATGCTTCGCTAGAGACAAGCAGTAAACCTCTCCAGGGGCTGTTACCACTCAGTACAACAGCAGGTGGAGCCCCACACCCAGCTAGATGGCATGAATCCTTCTTGAGTCACTCACAAATCACACAAACCAGCAAATCTCCCAAGCCATGCACCCCTGGAATATATTGTCTTGCCCTGGTCAGAAGCCTGACCAGTGTAAGTTTATCACCTAATCTGCCCCTACCTCGATGTGGAGAAGACACACACTAGCCTTTGTAAACTGAGCGGAGATTTCCCAAGCACTTAAAGCAAAACACACTGTTTTAGGTAAAATATAAAACAGATTTATTAACTACAAACAGATAGATTTTAAGTGGTAGGCACAAAAGGTCAGAGATAATTATCAAAGAAAATAAAAGGTAAGTGCATGGTTTAAATCTTAAACCTTATTACACTAGACAGTATTTGGATCAAGCAGTTTTTCTCACCCCACTGGATGTTGCAGGCAGGTTATAGTTCTTAATACACAGGCAGGGCCAGCTCCAGGGTTTTTGCTGCCCCAAGTGGCAGTGCCGCGATTAGCAGCAGCTCTACCACGCCGCACCACTTTCTTCTTCGGCGGCAATTCGGGGGCAGGTCCTTCTCTCCGAGAGGGACCAAGGTACCTGCCGTCGAATTGCCGCTGAAGAGCCCGATGTGCGGCTCCTTCCCCTTGGCTGCCCCAAGCACTTGCTTGCTCAGCTGGTGCCTGGAGCCGGCCCTGTACACAGGTTTCCCCTTTAAGCCTCGGACCAGTCTCCTCAGTACAAGTCTTTGTTTTCCCAGCGTTCTTGTTGCTTCCAGCATAGGTGATGGAGGAGAAAGGTAAAAACATGATGCCACTGTCCCCTATTTTATATTCTCGGTCCATGTCCCTGGAAGACACTAACCTAGACATGTCCCAGTGAGCCTTGCGGCGTCACAGAGTTGAGCAATCCCTGTTGTGTGGTACTTCTCTTACAGCATTGTAAATGTAATGGTCACTTAAAACCTTCCTGGGAGTGGATCACCTCTTTTGTTGTGACTGGAGAACTAGCAGTGGAAAACTCCCAAACTTACAACATATTTCAGTAACAACCATACTGCAAAATCTCATAACTTCACACACATTAATGATATACACATTTTGACAGAACAATGGGTTTCAGCAGATCGTGACCTTTCATATGATATCTTACATGGATGCTTTGTATGAAATATATCATAATCATATGACAGGAGTGAATATGGGGGTTCCAGGGTGCAGTTTTGAGGTACAGAGTGCCACAATTAGATATATTATGGTATGTTTTTAGAGAACTATCCACAATGACTCCAAGATCTCTTTTTTGAATAGTAACCGCTAAATTAGAGACCACTATTTTATATATATAGTTGGGATTATGTTCTCCAATGTGCATTACTTTGCATTTATCAACTCTGGATTTCATCTGCCATTTTGTTGCCCAGTCACCCAGTTTTGTGGGATCCTGTGACGTTGCACTCCATATGATTTTATGAAAATATGCTAATGAGTGTGACTATAATGTAACTGGAATATGCTTCATGCAAAAGGTCTCTTGTAAGGTATCATTACAAAGATTATAATCTACTAAATGTGGTCATCCTATTTATATAACTGTATCATTCTTGTATCTAAAGCTAGAAATATGAAGTATAACTCTGAGCTCCTATTGTAATTATGCAAAGTGTGGGCCATTAATGGTGGTTTGGAATCTTGATGGCTCCCATCAACTAGGACAACTGGTTGTAAATGGCTCTGTTTACTTGCTAGCCTTCCTGTGAGTCAGGCCAGGAAGAATGAAGGCTTGGGGTCCCACAGGACATGTGACCATGTCATGGAATCCATCTTAAACCTGGTGCTTTTCCATTTAGAAGGAGGGGTGGGGACCCAGAAAGACAAAAGATTCCCGCCTTGTGCCAAAGCTGATGGCTCCCATCAACTAGGACAACTGGTTGTAAATGGCTCTGTTTACTTGCTAGCCTTCCTGTGAGTCAGGCCAGGAAGAATGAAGGCTTGGGGTCCCACAGGACATGTGACCATGTCATGGAATCCATCTTAAACCTGGTGCTTTTCCATTTAGAAGGAGGGGTGGGGACCCAGAAAGACAAAAGATTCCCGCCTTGTGCCAAAGCTATATAAGGAGGTGGAACAGAATAAAGGAGGCTGCAGTCATGAGAAATCCCCTAGCTACCACCTGAGCTGGAACAAGGACTGTACTAGGGCAAGGGTTGGGCCCAGACTAGAAAGGAGTCTAGTCTGTGAAAGAAGCTTATTGGAACATCTCTGAGGGTGGGATTTACCTGTATTCAGTTCCTTAAATGTATTCGGCTTAGACTTGCGTGTTTTATTTTATTTTGCTTGGTAATTTACTTTGTTCTGTCTATTATTACTTGGAACCACTTAAATCCTACTTTTTATACTTAATAAAATCACTTTTGCTTATTAATTAACCCAGAGTAAGTGATAAATACCCGGGGGAGCAAACAGCTGTGCAGATCTCTCTATCAGTGTTATAGAGGATGGACAATTTATGAGTTTACCCTGTATACGCTTTATACAGAGTAAAATGGATTAATTTGGGGTTTGGACCCCATTGGGAGTTGGGTGCCTGGGTGCTGGAGACAGGAGCATTTCTTAAGCTGTTTTCTTAAGCCTCTCATGGATCAGTAACTGGTTAAAAGATAGCATACAAAGGGTAGACAGGAGCATTTCTTAAGCAGCTTTGGGGTGCGTGGGTTCAGACTCTAGGTCTGTGTTGGAGCAGACTGGCATGTCTGGCTCAACAAGGCAGAGTTCTGGAGGCCCAAACTGGCAGAGAAAACAGGCTCAGAGGTAGTCTCAGCACATCAGGTGACAGTCCCAAGGGGGTTTCTGTGATCGAACCGGTCACAGATCCCTTTGTATCTCTTTGCAGTCAGCTTTGGAGATAATTATCTTGAGTAATTTTGTATCATCTGCAAACTTTGCCAACTCTCTGTTTATCCCATTTTCCAATCATTTTGAATACATTGAACAGCACCAGTCCCAGTAAAGAACCTAGAGGGACCCCTGCTATTTACCTCTCTCCACTGTGGAGTGACCGTTTATTTCTACCCTTTGTATGCTATCTTTTAACCAGTTACTGATCCATGAGAGGACCTTCCCTCTTATCTCATGACTGCTTACTTAAGAGCCTTTGGTGTGTTTGTTATTTTTCATGTCTTTTGCTAGTTGTTCTTCAGCCTCTTTTTTGGCCTCCCTAATTATACTTTTACACTTGGCTTGCCAGAGTTTATATGCCTTTCTTTTCTCCTCAGTAGGATTTGATTTCCAAATTTTAAAGGATGTATTTTTGTCTCTCACCACCTCTTTTACTCTATTGTTTAGCCATGGTGACATTTTTTGGTTCCTTTTACTATTTTTTTATTATTACCGTATATACTCGTTCAGAAGCCGAATATTTTTGGCAAAAAAGTGACGCATTAAAGAGCAGGGGTCGGCTTATAAATGGGTCTACACCAAAATTTGATGATTTTAAACTCTATGGAATCATTGAATTGAATATCTAATACCTTGTCGTTTTGTTTACCTGGAGCATCTGCAAGCATGGAGCACCTCAGCTCCCTGTGGCCACGGTTCGCCATTCCCAGCGCCACTTCCCGCAGCTCCCATTGGCTGGGAATGACGAACCGCAGCCACAGGGAGCTGAGGGGCTCCATGCCTGCAGACGCTCCAAGTAAACAAAACGTCCCTACCCGCCAGCGGCTTACCCTGACGGCCAGGAGCCAAAGTTTGCCAACCCCTGAAATAGAGGGTCAGCTTATGAAAGAGTCATACAATTTTTGCTATTTTTACCTAACCATCTTGGGGGGTCGGCTTATAAACGAACGGGCTGATGAACATGTATATACGGTATTTTATTTGGGGTATACATATAGTTTGAGCCTCTATTATGGTGTTTTTTTAAAGTTCCCATGCAGCTTGCAGGCATTTCACTCTTGGGACTGTTCTTTTTAATTTCCATTTAACTAGCCTCCTCTTTTTTGTGTCGTTCCCCTTTATGAAGTGAAATGCTCCTGGGGTGGGTCTCTTTGGTATTTCCCCCCCTACAAGGATGTTATATTTAATTACATTATGGCCTCTATTACTAAGCAGTTCAGCTATATTCACCTCTTGGCCCAGATCCTGTGCACCACTTAGGACTAAATCAAGAATCGCCTGTTCCTTTGTGGGTTCCAGGACTAGCTGCTCCAAGAAGCAGTCACTAATGGTGTCTAGAAATTGTATTTCTGCATCTAGTCCTGAAATGGCATGTTCCTAGTCAATATGGGGATAGTTGAAATCCCCCATTATTATTGGGTTTTCTGTTTTTGTAGCCTCTCTAATCTTCTTGAGCATTTCACAGCCACTGTCACCATCCTGGGTGGTCAGTAGTATATTCCTATAGCTATATTGTTATTATTCAAGCAAGGAATTTCTATCCATTTCTCTCTGTACATTACTGGTGTACTATGGTAGTGGCCTGGAGCCCCAATCCTGGACTAGGATCCCATTGTGCTGGGTGCGGTACATTATTAGGTGTATTATAGTAGGGCCCAGCCGCTCCAGCCATGGACCAAGGCCCCGCTGTGCCAGACACTGCAGAAATACATTGTCTGATAATCTCCCAGCATTCACAGCTCACCCGGTGCACTCTGGGTATTCGCGCCACACAACAGATTATTCATGGCTAAAGCAGAGACCAGTCCCAGAGGGAAACAAAATGGGATCTGACTATCTCAACCTAAGCATGCGGTTGCTCACTGAGCTTTGTATCTGCTCTCCATACCCGGCACCCATCTCCCAGCAGCCTGTTAGTGACATGTTCGGCTTTTCCCGGCTGGTGGCGTAAGTGGGCTGCAACTCTGCTTGAAACGGTTTAATGGCTATATTCTGTTCTGCACCAAATTGTGGGCAGACCACAAAGGCATTCATCTGGTTTTCAATTGCACTGTCAAATGAGCAGAACTGTCAGTCTGTTATTTAAGGGTATGTGGACCTCTGGGGCTGGGCAAGAGCGCATGGATTGAGCCCTGGTCTGCACTGCAAACCTGCATGGGTGTCACTCCGTCACTCAGGGGTGTGGAAAATCCAGTTATATCGCCCCTAACTCCCGGGTAGACAGTGCTATGCCAACAGGGCCTGTCCTGCCAACGTAGCTACCGCCTCTCGGGGCAATGAGTTCACTGCACCAACAGGGGGAGCTCTCGCATCAGCGTAGGCAGCTTCTTCACGAAGTGTGACAGCTGCAGGCGCAGCTGTGCTGTAGTGTCTCGAGTCTGAACTTCTGCGGGGGGGTGAAGTGGGAAAATGTCTTAGAAACCCCACCAGGACCAGAAGAGACCTGCTACACATGCACGCGCGCACACACGTACACAGACCTGCTATGCACGCGCGCACACACATACACAGACCTGCTACACACGCGCGCGCACACACACACAGACCTGCTCCATACGCGCGCACACACACACAAAACAGAGACCTGCTACACACACGCGCGCACACACACAGAGACCTGCTACACACGCACACACACACATAGAGCCAGACCTGCTACACATGTGCACACACACATAGAGCCAGACCTGCTACACACACTCACACACACACAGAGCCAGACCTGCTACACATGCGCGCACAAACACACACACATAGCCCAGACCTGCTACACAAGCATACACACACACACACAGAGCCCAGACTACACACGCATACACACACACACAGCCCAGACCTGTTACACACCCACACTCACTCACACACCCACAGAGTCCAGACCTGCTACACACACACCAGACCTGATACACAAGCATACAAACACACACAGAGCCCAGACTTGCTACACATGCATACACACACACACACAGCCCAGACCTGCTACACACACATACACATACAGAGCCCAGACCTGTTACACACTCTCTCTCTCTCACACACACACACTGAGCCCAGACCTGCTACACACACACACAGTCCAGACCTGCTACACACACACACACACACACACACACACACAGAGTCCAGACCTGTTACACACACACACACACAGCCCAGACCTGCTACACATGCGCGCGCACACACACAGCCCAGACCTGTTACACACACACACACACACACACACACATAGCCCAGATCTGCTACACATGCACGTGCACACACATACACACACACACACAGCCCAGACCTGTTACACACACACACAGCCCAGATCTGCTACACATGCACGCGCACACACACAGCCCAGACCTGTTACACACACACACACACACACACACACACAGCCCAGATCTGCTACACATGCACGTGCACACACATACACACACACACACACAGCCCAGACCTGTTACACACACACACAGCCCAGATCTGCTACACATGCGTGCGCACACACATACACACACACACACACAGCCCAGACCTGCTACACATGCGCGCACACACACAGCCCAGACCTGTTACACACACACACAGCCCAGATCTGCTACACATGCACATGCACACACATACACACACACACACAGCCCAGACCTGCTACACATGTGTGCACACACACATACACATACACACACACACATACATACACAGCCCAGACCTGCTACACATGCAAGAGACTCACAGTATAAACAAGGTTTTTTTAGATTGGGGGAAAAAATCAACATTAGTCAAAGTATCCTTGAGAGCGAGCAGGGCAGGCGTGTCTCCTGTGTAACAGTGTTTATGGGGGTGTGTTGTATGTTTGTGCACGTGTTCTGTAACATGTTGTGTCTCAGCATGTGTGAGTGTGCATGCGTGTGTGCTGTACGCACTTCCTCTGAAACACTCCATCAACTTGGCTTCACAAAATGGCAGAGCACATGGAAAACATATTCCCAGTAGTTGCATAGCTGCAGATGCACTAATTAACCCAACCCCAATGCCTCTCACAAGCGGACAGGTGGGGAAGGTGGCCTAGTGGGCAGAGCACAGGAATGGGACTCCAGGGAGCTGGGCTCAGCATCTGGCTCTGCCACAGACTTCCCGTGCGGCCTTGGGTGAGTCCCTTCATCCACCCTGAGCCTCAGTTCTTCTTTAGCCAGGGAAGTGCTTCCCCTTCCCTCCCCTCCTCATGGAGCTGATGGGGATGCGGGGAACAGGGGCGAGATAAAAACGATCATTTTCATCACAATTTTCAATGGGGGAAAAAAAACCAAACCCTTTCCTGCCCAGCTCTGCTCATTACGAGAATCTTGTTGCAACAAGGCCCTCTACTGAACCAGCTTCCACTGTGACAGAGCAAACAGCTGGCAGCTACTTGTGAGGAGCCCTGCCCCTGGAAGCTGTCTCCTCCCCAGATGTTCTGTTATGTGAGCTCTCTCCCTGTCCCCTCTGGCCTTGAGTCCAGCAGCCCACGGGCTTGGGCCCATGGTGGGAAGAGAAGATTCCTGATTTTCTCCAGGCCGGGTGTGACTCACAGCTGGAGTGTGTGAATGGGAACTGTCCCCTGAGCTGGGCGAGAACCCAGGAGGGCATGGGGGAGGGGCAGCGGAAGCCCCCTGCTTTCCCACGTGTAGCCCTGAGCACCTTTGCCAATGGGAAAAGGGAGGAGGTGATTTGCATCTCCCCAAGGCCTCTTCCTGCCCTGGGATACAGAGAGGGCCACGAGGAAGGGGGCTCTGCTGCCTGCGGGGACCCTCTGCAGCCTTCCTGCCTCAGCTCCTGACCCCCCAGTCACAGCTGTTTCCAATGTTGTCTTTCCCCTCCCCAAATCCACAGGCAGGTCAGCCCCCCATGGGTCCGTGGGATCTGGGGACTTCTAAACTCGGGAGGCAGGGCCCAAGCAACCCTGGGACTGGTTTAAAGGTCTCGGCCCAGAATCCCCTCAGGGTCCGGCCTCTGAGCCTTTCAGTCCTGCTGGGGTCAGTTCTTCTGTCTGTTCTCCTCAAGCAGGCGACCTCAGCCCCTGCCTGGTCACACACATGGGAAAGGGCTTGGAGTGACATGGGGAGGGTTTGGATGGAGTGTGGGGGCAGGGATTTGGGGGTGACATGGGGACAGTTTGGGGGGAGTGCACAAGGAGAAGCATTGGAGTAACGTCTGGAAGGTTTGGGGCAGCATGTGAGGAGGGGGTTGGGGTGACACGTGGAGGGGTTTGGTTGGAGGGTTGGCATCAGTGCTTGGGGAGGGTTTGGGGTGAGCGAGTGTGGCAGAGTTGGGGGAACATGTGGGGAGGGTTTGGGGGGCACATGGGGTAGGTGTGTGGGCACCATGTGGGAGGGATTTGGGGGATCATGTTGGAAGAGTGGGGGGCCTGTGGGGAGGGTGTGGGGGGTACCATGTAGGGAAGGATTTGGAGGAGCATTGGGAGGCACAGGGAGGGTTGGGGATTACCATGTAGGGAGTGATTGGGAAGAGTATTGGGGAGCATAGGGAGGGTGTGGGGCACCATGTGGGGAGGGATTTGGGCGAGCATTAGGAGGCACATGGAGGGTGTGGGGGTACTATGTGGGGAGGGATTTGGGGGAGCATGTGGGGAGAGTGTGGGGGCACTGTGAGGGGAGGGATTGGGGGAACACCCTTCCTCTGCCCCTGCTCCCCACACTGTGGCTCCCTGGAGCTCCTGTGGAACACTGAACTGGCCGTGACCCCACCCCCAATTCCCACTGCCCCGGCCTGAAGTCATCTTGGTTACCAGTGTGTTTGTTTACCCTCCTCTCTTAGGGCGGATGCAAGGCCTCCCCTTCCCTGCCCGTCCCCGCACCCGGAGAGGGGAGCAGGACGGTGGAGCAAGGGCTCCTGGTGTGAGTCATGTGGGGGCCAGGGGAGCTGGTGCTGAAGGGCTGGGAGGGGGAGTCCCAATTAGCCCCAGAGCCAGGGACTCCTGCCATCATTCCTGCCTGGCCACACAGAGCAGCAGGGTGCAGGCCCTGGGTCCCTTCCCCAGCTCCCACCCAGGCACTGGGGCAGCTCCCTGACCCCTGGGGCAGGTCACCACAGCAGGGTCGCTGGGGTACACAGGATTGAATCAGAGTGGGTGAAATCCGGCGACCCACCCTTGTGTTTGGAATTCAGCACATGACCCTGAGCCTGCCTTGGAAGCCTCAGTGCTGGAAACCACCCTCCTGTTTGTGCAGTAGTGCCTAGGGTTACCATATTTCAGCAAACAAAAAAGAGGATGGGAGGAGCCCCGCCCTAGCCCCGCCCCCGTCCTGCCCTAGCCCCGCCCCTGCACCTTCCACTCCCTCCCACTTCCCGCCCCCCTCAGAACTCCCAACCCTGCCCCCGCTCCTTGTCCCCTGACTGCCCCCTCCTGAGACCCTCCCCCCATCCTAACTGGCCCCCTAGGACCCTACCCCCTACCTGTACCCTGACTGCCCCAACCCTTATCCACACCCCCACCCTCAGACAGACCCCTGGGACTCTCACGCCCCATCCAACCACTCCCCACCCCCTGACAGCTCCCCCCCAGAACTCCCGACCTATCTAAACCCCTCTGCTCCCTGTCCCCTGACTGCTCCTATCCCTCTCCCCACCCCTGCCCCCTGACAGCCCCGCCCCCAGAACTCCCAACCCCCCCCCTTGTCCCCTGACTGCCCCCTCCTGGGACCCCTGCTCCTAACTGCCCTCCAGAACCCCACCCCCTACCTAAGCCTCCCTGTTCCTTGTCCCCTAACTGCCCCCTCCTAAGTCCCCCCCCAGCTGTCCCCAGGACCATTCCCAAGGGGCGGATTGCTAGCTACGTCCCCGTATCCCAAATACAGTATGAGCGTGTGTACATACCGGGGGGAGAGATCATGCTGCACCTTCTCCGCTGCTCTGCCTTTCTGCCTCTCACCCGGTGAGAAGGGGCCATCCTGCCAAGCCCTAATCCAGGCCTGTGCTCAGGCCCAGCCTGCATGGGGAGAGCTGCACAGCCTGAGCTGACTCCTGTGCAGCTTCAGGCACATCATGGCACCTCTGTGCCTCAGTTTCCCCCTCTCTATAATGGGGCCATCAATCCTGCATGGGGACAAGGTGGCTCTGCAATGGCTACAGTCACCTCTCAGATGCAGATGCTGCCCCATGGCAGCGGGCTTCTGTCCCAACCATATGGGGCCTGCTTTGCACTATTGGGCCTGCACGTGCAAATCAGCAGTGAGCGTGCACAGCCATGTGGAAAACTGGGCCGACTAATGGAATGTGGAGAGAGGCAGCTGGGCGTGACGCTTGGGGGCTGACTGTGTCCGTAGCTTGGTGGGGCAAGAGATGCCGGATCTGTCACCCAGCGTCCCCAGGGGGCTGGGCCTTCGCTCCCCTCCCCGGCCCCTGCAGCACCACCCCGGGTCCGAGCTAGGGCCTGGGGCTGCGAATGCAAACGGCAAGCCATTAAATGCGCTACACTCCTTAACTAGCCCGGTGGGAGCGCAGATTAATTGGGTAATGGATGTTAGCAGATGGAGCCCAGACCACAAACCTCCAGCCTATATATAGCCCCCTGTTAGCGGCTGCACGGAGGGAGCAAAGAAATCAGCCGCTCACATGAGCCTGCTCAGCAAGGGCGTGGTGGGGCGCAAGTCTGCCCAGCCGGGGGGAGGGGGTTAGTGGGGGCTGGCCCAACAGGCAGGAGGAGGAGGAAGGGCGCGAGTGTGAGGTGGGAGCCAGGGTTACAATATGCTCAGCCAGGTGAGGAGTCGCTTGCTCAGGCCGGGGGTGTCTGGGCTGGGCCCTGCTCCAGCCATGCCAAAACCATCAGCTCCCTCCAACATGCTTAGTGTGTGTGTGCACGCATGCGTGTGTGTGTGTGTGTGTGTGTGTGTGTGTGAAGGGTGCACACTGCCCCCCACAGGCGAGAGAGGACAGCCTGTGTGGGTGTGTGCATGTGTCGGGCCTTGGAATCTGTGACGCTATGAACCTGAGTGGAACATCCCAGAGTTGGGTGCGGTCAGACACGGGCCTTCCTTCTCTGGAACTGGCCCTGGGCCAGGGCTTGGGTGTGCCTGCCCCCAGCGTTCCCCAGTGTCTGGCTCTGCGGTTTCAATTCATGCCCATTTTAGTATCAGTTGAGAGCTACTGAGCCCTTTGGTGAATGCAGCTGCCGGGGCCGCCTCAACACCTCCCCCCCCGCCACTGCCCGGCTGAACGGGGCTCTCCTTGGGCAAAGCAGCAGAGGCCGTCGGGGCGCCCCAAGGGCCGCGCCCATGGACAGCGTTCGGGGCTAGAACACGTGTGGGCTGTAGCTGATGCCCGTGCGTTTACAGGGAGCATTGGTGGTCCCTGCAACGGGGCAGGTGTGCTCTCGGGGGACCTCGCCTGTAGCCCGGCCTGTAACTAATCCCAGCCGTGCTCTGCTCCCCCCACTCCACCCCAGGATGAGCTGCCTACACGCCACCCAGAGCTGTCAGGGTGAATCCAAGCAGGCAGCACATAATCCAAGTGTCAGGGGCCCTTTGACATCCCTCTGAGGGGCCCTGATTTCCCTCCCAAGTGCTGCACAATGCCTGGTGCAAGGTCAGCGACCACGGGGAGTCACGCTGGCGCAACAGTCCTTGGAGCAGACTATGGGCGTTGGATGATGATGCAAAGGATATTCCTGCCCACCGCGACCCCTCTTGGCACCATTTCCCCTATAGCTTTGCTGGGATGAACTCCCTCCACCTGCCGAGTGAGTGGCACAGTCCCTGTTACGCAGCTGGGGAAGGCCCTGGGGGGCCAGCAGCCTCTCCTGCTGCTCTGCCTCCAACACAAGGGAGCCAACAGGAGGTGAGAGGCCCCATGGTGTGACTGTGTGTGTGTGTGTATCTTGGGTGGGGTGTCGCCCCCTAGTGGCCAGGTCCGCAGGGATACAAATAGGCCGTTCCAATCCCCAGTGCTGGCTGCTGTGGCTGTACCTCCCCCCTCCCCCAAGGAGAGCCCTGCCTTCCCTTTTTGGGCAGTGAGGTGCTAGACATTGTGCTGCCTGGCAAGGGGCCAGCTCTCTCTAACGGCTCCAGTGCCACAGGTCCTTTTTGGGATGCAGCCCCTGGAAACGGTGCTCCCTGTTCTCTGGCAGACAAGAGCAGGGCGTCCAGCCAGCACCCCCGGGGGGAGCGCAGCATGGAGCCTGCCAAGCAGGCCTCTCAGCAGAGAATCCCTGGCACCCCGGTCAGCTGTGTGCTCCAGCATGTTTCCCCAGCCCTGGGCAACACTCGGGTGCCCCAGAGCTCAGACCCTGGTGTGAATAGTGCAGCTCACCCAGAGCAGCTTTTACTGGGGGAAACTGAGGCAGGGCCACCCAGGGGTCAGTGTCAGATCCTGGCCTGCCTGGTTCCCCATTGCGCTCAACCTACACCTTCCGCAGCTGCCCCGAGGGTCCCAAAATCCACATGGGGGATTCTCGTGAGCTGGCCTTTCCCACAAGCTCCCTGCTCCTAGCCAGGGCAATACCATGGGCATTCTCCAGGCACAGCCATAGGGCCCCCCAAACAGGAGAGCATTAAAAGGGACTGGACATACTGGGGGGTCCCATTATCCACCGCTTCATCATCTGCCTGGTCACATAATCATCTGCCCCCAGGAAAAATGTTGCCGGACTGTGCCCAGCCTCCCCGAGGGGCAGAGCAGGTTCCTGCTGGGTCCAGCTGCATAGAGAGATTGGCCCAATGCAGATCCATCCACCTCCCGCCCCGATCTAGGCCTGGACCCCAACTGGGCAACTGTCCCCAACCTGCCCCAATTGGCTGAGCCAGGACATCCCCCGCACCCCAAACTTCTCGAGAAGTTGAACCGAGAGCCCAGCCTGCCCCCTCGGCAGGGGGGCCTGGACCGCCCGGAGCCCACGATGGTATTCCTGTGTGGCCCCCTGCAGCCACCCCCCGGTACCCGCACAGCCACAGGCAGCGCTGGGCACCCCAAAGCTGTAACCGCCCCAGGGAGCTCAGGCTGCAGCATCCCCTATGAGCCAGCTTCTGTGCAGGGCCTGTCCCTGAGCCTTGCAAAGCCAATGGCCCCACTACCAAGCACAGGGAGCCCTGGTACCAGGGCACCCTCAGCTTCCTACCTTGACCCAGGGACATCCCCCTCCTTGGCCCAGGGGCTCCCTTAATCCCCCTCCCCAGCTCCCCGGCCCAGGGCTGTTCCCAGTCTCTTCCTCAGCCCAGGGCTAGAAAGAGTTAAACATCCTGCAAAATAAATAACCCACAGAAGGGGGGGGAGATAATGTTTGTGTTTTTGTGTATTTACATATGTATGGGTAGGGTCAACAATGTAATCAACAGTCCCTGTATTTTCCACTCCATTCATCTGATGAAGTGGGTTTTAGTCCACGAAAGCTTATGCCCAAATTTGTTAGTCTCTAAGGTGCCACAAGGACTCCTCATTGTTTTTCCTGTCTATGCTGTGTTCTGATCATTCAGAAGATCCTAGCATGTAAATGAATTGTAAACTCAGCTATCTCGGTGTCTCGGAATCCCCGGGCGATGCTCTGGAACTGCTTCCCACAAAGCCAGTCAGGACTTTGGGGAGCCTCCTCTCCCTCGGAGCAGACCATCTTCAGGGCAAGAAGCTCACACGGCTTCACCTCCTGGGTCTCTCCTGGGAGCATTCAGCATATGCCCCTCCGTGCGCTTCCCACAGCGAGTCCACCCCGGCGGGGTCCTGGGGAAGCCAAAAGGTTCTGCACCCCCCACTTCACAGTCAGATGTGCCTCTCAGCCAGCCAGTAAAACAAAGGTTTATTAGATGACAGGAACACGGTCTAAAACAGAGCTTGTAGGTCCAGCGAACGGGACCCCTCCACCGAGTCCATTCCGGGGCCCAGCGAGGCAGACACCTGTCTGCCCTCCCTTCCAGTCCCCAGCTAGCTCCAAACTCCCGTTCAGCCCCTCCTTCTCTGGTCTTTGTCTCTTTCCCAGGCCAGGAGGTCACCTGATCCCTTTGTCTCCAACACCTTCAGTTGGCACCTTTGCAGAGGAGGGGCCCAGGCCATCAGTTGCTAGGAGACAGAGTGTTGGGCATTTATGTACACTGGCCCTTTGCTCTGCAGCAACCATACACCCTTATCCCACCGCCTAAATACTTAAGAACTGCATAGGGGAAACTGAGGAAAACATTAAGAACAGTCCCACTTCACACTCGATATTCATCTGTCTTTGAAATGTACTGTCAATGGTGGAGGAAAAAGCAAATGGCCTTATGTTAATTCGTATAACTAAGTACGGACCTCCTTCAAAGTCATCCTAATTCCCTTTTGTTCCCCAGGAAATCCCAACTTGTCAAAGAGGACATGAAATTGTATAAAAGATCGTTGGGTCCTGATTCTGTCATCTCAGATCTGCCTAGACTTCATCAGGGGAAGTTTGCGTCGCAAGACTGAGGTCCCAGTTCTGCTGGGATGCCCTGACTATGAGATTTGGACATTGGACTATGACCTATGATCTGAACTCTAAAGAAACTCTTTGCAACTACAAAGCTCACCATCTCTGCTGTGAATCTGAACCTCAACGAATTGAACTCATGTCTGTATGTATATTGAACTTTTAACCAGACTCTTTTATTTTTTAATAAATTTTAGTTTAGTTAATAAGAATTGGCTGTAGCGTGTATTTGGGTAAGATTTGAAACATTCATTAACCTGGGAGGTAATGTGTCCGATCCTTTGGGATTGGTAGAACCTTTTCTTGTATATGATTAAATAAGATTTACAGAAATGTTCATCATATGTGATGTGGGTACCTGGATGGAGGCCTGAGGCTGGATCACTTTAAGTAGGGTTACCATACGTCCGGCTTTTCCCGGACATGTCCGGCTTTTTCGGCCTCAAATCCCCGTCCGGGGGGAAATCCCCAAAAGCCGGACATGTCCGGGAAAATAGGGAGGGAGGGACCGGCGGTGCTCGGCCGGGGACTGGAGCCGCTGAGGCCGGCGGTGCGGAGCCGGGGGCCGGCGGTGCGGAGCTGGGGGCCGGGGCTGGGCGGTGCTTTGCCCGGGGGCTGGAGCCGGCGGTGCGGGGCCGGGGTCAGGGGCCGGCGGTGCTTGGCCGGGGGCCGGCGCCCCAGGGCCCGAGCCAAGTCGGGCGGGAGACTACTGGGCCGGCTGGCCGCCAAAGGGAGCCACTCGGCCAGGGGGGGCCGGACTGGGCCGTGCCCCCCCGCCCCAGCTTGCCTGCTGCTTCAGGTTTCCTGCGAATCAAATGTTCGCGGGAAGCAGGGGAGAGGGAGGGGCGGGGGGGGCGAAGCGTCCTGGGGAGGGGGCAGAGTTGGGGCGGGGCCGGGAAGGGGCGGGGAAGGGGTGGAGTTGGGGCGGGGGCGGGGCCCGTGGAGTGTCCTCTATTTGGACACTTAAAATATGGTAACCCTACTTTAAGGGAACTGTGCTGTTTGGACTTCTGAGTAACAGGGCCGGCTCCAGGGTTTTGGCCGCCCCAAGCAGCCAAAAAAAAAAAGAAAGAAAGAAAAAAAAGCCGCGATCGCGATCTGCGGCGGCAATTCTGCGGGAGTTCCTTTGCTCTGAGTGGGAGTGAGGGACCGTCCGCCAAATAGCTGGACGTGCCGCCCCTCTCTGGAGCAGCCGCCCCAAGCACCTGCTTGCCAAGCTGGTGCCTGGAGCCGGCCCTCCTGAGTAACCAGTAAGGTAATAAAGAAGCTGTTTTGTGCTGGCTGGGTAAATCTAAATATTGGAATATCCACCAGCTTTCTGGGGTTTGGCTGCCCCATTCTGTGCAGTTCACCCTAATTGAGTGACCACAGCTGGCTCCCCACTAGGACCCTGGACACAGTGGCGTAGTCGTGCTTGGATACACATTACCACATTAATTGGGTTTTTGGATCAGAACCACACACTTGTCAAAATTTAATTTTTATATTGGAGAGTTTAAGGGTTAAAAATCAGTTACAGTGAGTGACCCATGATTAAGATCCTGACAGAAAAAGCCGGGAAGAACTGTGCTTACAGAGGGGGTTGTGTTTTAAGCAAAAGGCCCCAGAGCAGCAACTGAAAAATCTATGAATTGCCAGTGATAAGGAAGCAGAGCCAGTGAATGCTTGTGGTGAGAAACCAGCACCTAGAACTTGAACAAAAGCAAAAGATAGCTGATATGGAAGGAGAAGCTGCTGAAAGAGAACGCCTGTGTTTTGAACATGAACAAAAAATGGCATATATCACTGGTCTACAATTTTTGAGAAGTCGTCTGCTTCAGAGATAAAATGTGCTATTTATTATGTATTGTGATGTGCTGAATTCAAATATGACAATTAAAACAACTGATTGGCTACTGTTTCTAAGATATTTAAGTTTTTACATTTTATGTCTATGTATATTGTGTAGATAGTAGAGTTTTAATCATAAATTGTAAACCTAGGTCTTTTCATGTGTTTATGGTTGCTTTACATGATAATATTTCACCTGTCCTGTTTATGTAACACTTTAAAAATCAGCAAAAGGGTTATATAAATAAAATTTATTATGAAACAAAAGGCAAAAAACTATTATGTACATAGTTTAGTCCTATTCAGTGTCTACTCGGCGCTTCTTGGCTTGTCTCTTGTATTCATTACATGGAGCATCTCTTGTCACTGTCCAGCAATAGTCTGCAAGCATTGATGGACTCCATTTGCCCTGATAGCGTTTCTCCATTGTTGCAATGTCCTGGTGAAAAGGCTTGCCATGCTCGTCGCTCACTGCTCCGCAGTTCGGTGGAAAAAAAATCTAGATGAGAGTGCAAAAAATGTATCTTTAGTGACATATTGCAGCCAAGGCTTTTGTATGCCTTGAGGAGGTTTTCCACCAACAACCTGTAGTTGTCTGCCTTGTTGTTTCCGAGAAAATTTATTGCCACTAACTGGAAGGCTTTCCATGCCGTCTTTTCCTTGCCACGCAGTGCATGGTCAAATGCATCATCTCGAAGAAGTTCACGAATCTGAGGACCAACAAAGACACCTTCCTTTATCTTAGCTTCACTTAACCTTGGAAATTTTCCACGGAGGTACTTGAAAGCTGCTTGTGTTTTGTCAATGGCCTCGCCAAAGTTCTTCATCAGACCCAGCTTGATGTGTAAGGGTGGTAACAAAATCTTCCTTGATTCAACAAGTGGTGGATGCTGAAGACTTTTCCTCCCAGGCTCCAATGACTGTCGGAGTGGCCAATCTTTCTTGATGTAGTGGGAATCTCTTGCACGACTATCCCATTCGCAGAGAAAACAGCAGTACTTTGTGTATCCAGTCTGCAGACCAAGCAAGAGAGCAACAACCTTCAAATTGCCACAAAGCTGCGATGTTGGTCATAGTTTATGCACCTCAAAAGTTGTTTCATGTTGTCATAGGTTTCCTTCATATGGACTACATGACCAACTGGAATTGATGGCAAAACATTGCCATTATGCAGTAAAACAGCTTTAAGACTCGTCTTCGATGAATCAATGAACAGTCTCCACTCATCTGGATCGTGAACGATGTTGAGGGCTGCCATCACACCATCGATGTTGCAGGCTACAAGATCACCTTCCATGAAGAAGAATGGGACAAGATCCTTTTGATGGTCACGGAACATGGAAACCCTAACATCACCTGCCAGGAGATTCCACTGCTGTAGTCTGGAGCCCAACAGCTCTGCCTTACTCTTGGGTAGTTCCAAATCCCTGACAAGGTCATTCAGTTCACCTTGTGTTATGAGGTGTGGTTCAGAGGAGGAGGATGGGAGAAAATGTGGGTCCTGTGACATTGATGGTTCAGGACCAGAAGTTTCATCCTCTTCCTCTTCCTTGTCTGACTCAAGTGAGAATGATTCTGGTGCATCAGGAACCGGCAGTCCTCCTCCGTGGGGTACTGGGCGTATAGCTGATGGAATGTTTGGATAATGCACAGTCCACTTTTTCTTCTTTGACACACCTTTCCCAACTGAAGGCACCATGCAGAAGTAACAATTGCTGGTATGATCTGTTGGCTCTCTCCAAATCATTGGCACTGCAAAAGGCATAGATTTCCTTTTCCTGTTCAACCACCGGTGAAGATTTGTTGCAGCATATGTGTGGGGCCACCTCTTGTCCTGATCTCCAATTTTGCAGCCAAAATAAAGGTGATAGGCTTTCTTAACCATAGTGGTTATAGTGCGCTTTTGTGATGCAAAAGTCACTTCACCACAAACATAGCAGAAGTTATCTGCACTGTTCACACAAGTACGAGGCATCTCTGCTCACTTTGGCTAAACAGAAATGTGTCCCTTTGCAAAATCAAACACTGACAAATAAGAGAGCATGACACTGTATGATTTCTAGAGGTGATATAGGGCAATTTGTTCAGCAGAGTGATGTAAGCTTCATTATGATTGCATCATCCATGACTTCTAGGAATAACATGATGCAATTCATATCATGTATGACGCAATACCAGCTTCAGATTGCATCATTCATTGTTTTGCCTAAAAAGCAAGTACTGTCCAAACCCAGTCATAGATTTATTCATAGATCCAGTCAAAGATGTATTTTAGTCATTTCTGGTTTAAATTGAGATCCCTTCCCTTTATAACTCACTTATCCTCCGCCATTCCCAAGTCAAGGGTCGTATATACTGACCCAATAGCATATCTTGAAAACTAGAGCCAATCAACAATTTTAAGCATCATTTTCGTTCTCAGTGACCCAGAATTAGTAAAGTTTGACTACATTTATTTCAGAAGCATTTTGGCTGTAGAGCAGTGTATTCGATTGCAGGAACTAGAAGTTAAGGTAGAAGTACCTTTTCCCTCCGCAAAAGAATAAATGGACACAAATCGGACATCAGGAACGGTAACATACATAAGCCAGTAAATGAACACTTCAATCTCCCTGGTCATTCTATTACAGATTTAAAAGTCACTATAATTGAACAAAAAAACTCCAGAAACAGACTTCAAAGAGAAACAGCAGAACTAAAATTCATTTGCAAATTCAACACCATTAATCTGGGCTTGAATAGGGACTTGGAGTGGCTGGGTCATTACAGAAGCAGCTTTGCCTCTCCTGGAATTGACACTGTGACAATGCGGTTCTGGCGGAACCCAACTGAGAGTGCCAACTCAGGACAAATTGCTCAAATAGGGCAGTTACAGCCCAAGGCTGGGGTTTTTTCCACCTCTAAGGCAAACCACCAGCCAGACTAAGAGGACTCCAGTCTCACCCCACTGGCTAACTGCAAGTCTCACAAGCAATCTCCTTAGATACTCCAGTTTCCCAGTATTACCACCAGTACCACTCGTTATGGGGACAAATGGTTATGAAAACCAATACCCCAGTAAAAGAAAAAGGTTCTCCTGATCCCAAAGGACCAAGCCCCAGACCCAGGTCAATATACAAATCAGATCTTACCCACAAATCACGCTGTTGCCGATCCTTTAGAATCTAAAATCTAAAGGTTTATTCATAAAAGGAAAAAGATAGAGATGAGAGTTAGAATTGGTTAAATGGAATCAATTACATACAGTAATGGCAAAGTTCTTGGTTCAGGCTTGCAGCAGCGATGGAATAAACTGCAGGTTCAAATCAAGTCTCTGGAATACATCCCCCGCTGGGATGGGTCCTCAGTCCTTTGTTCAAAGCTTCAGCTTGTAGCAAAGTTCCTCCAGAGGTAAGAAGCAGGATTGAAGACCAGATGGAGATCAGGCATCAGCCTTATATAGTCTTTTCCAGGTGTAAGATCACCTCTTTGTTCTTACTGTGGAAGATTACAGCAACATGGAGTCTGGAGTCACATGGGCCAGTCCCTGCATACTTTGCTGAGGTACAAGGCGTATCTGCCTTCTCTCAATGGGTCCATTGTATAGCTGATGGTCCTTAATGGGCCATCAAGCAGGCTAGGCAGAGCTAATCTCAGCTTGTCTGGGATGTCACCCAGAAGCATAGCATAAGTTTGCCATACAGACAGTATAGAGCCAATATTCATAACTTCAACTACAAAACTGATACACACATCTAGGCAGCATAATCATAACCAGTAAACCATAACCTTGTCCTAGACACCCCATTTGACCCCCTTTATACAAGATTTGGGTGCCACTACAGGACCTTGGTTGCAACAATGATCTATACGGTCCCAGTTTATGTCAATAACGTCACAGACACCTCCTCATCTATTATTGGGAGTGGACTACATCCACCCTGATTGAATTGGCCCTGCCAACACTGGTTCTCCACTTGCGAAGTAACTCCCTGCTCTCCATGTGTCAGTATATAATGCCTGCATCTGTAACTTTCACTCTATGCATCCGAAGAAGTGAGGTTTTTACCCACGAAAGCTTATGCCCAAATAAATCTGTTAGTCTTTAAGGTGCCACCAGACTCCTTGTTGTTAAGGTAGAAGTAGACAGACTTAAACTCCTACTCAGGAGAATAAAGGAACAACAGGAACTGTATCATCCTGGAAAGCCAGCTCCTCTCAACAACAGAGATGGGGATAGAATCTATCCAGTTTGTAACAATGTTGCTGTGTTGTTTGACTCTAAGCAGTTGTCTGTGTGTAACCAAATTTACCCCAACACTGCCACCTTTTATGTAAATTCTTTTACTGTGAGCTCAGGTGATGGTAACCCCATAACTTGTGCAGAGAATGTAAAAGTCAATGGTAAAAGCTGTTTAGGGCAAATTACAGTGTGACGTTCCCCTCTGGGTGGTATCCAGACCAGTGATCTTCTAGGTCACTCCAATCCTTGACTCCAGGAGCCAGCCTTATCCGGCTCTGCTGTGACAACCCCCACTCCGGGGCTGTTCACGCACAGCCTCTGGCATGTAAACTGCTCCTTGGATTGTGCAACCGAATGACACTAGCCTCTGGTCCCAGACACAACCCTAGGAACCTCCGTCTTGCAGTGTCCGGTTATGCCCGCTGGACGCTGCAAGCTTATATGAGTTCGTTAATTTAACAAAGAAACTGATATGCACCAGGCTTCAAACCAAGCGCACTGCTTCAGCTGGAATAAACCAACAAATTTATTCACTACAAAGATAGATTTTAAGTGATAGGCAAAAAGTCAGAGTGGTTACCAAAAGAAATAAAGTATAAGCATGCAGTCTAAACTCTCAACCCTATTAGACTGGGCAGCAACTAGATGAAGAAGTTTTTCTCACCCCACTGGATATTGCAGTCCTTCATATACAGGTTTGTTCCTTAAACCTGGGCCAATCTCCTCTGTTGGAGTCTTGTCTTCTTCTCAGTGTCTTAGTTGCTTGCAGCGAAGGTGGGGGCAGGAGAAGGGCCCAGTATGTGTCCACTCTGCCTGTTTTATACCCTCAGTCCATGTGCTTGGGGAGCACAAGTCCAGGCATGTCTGGGGGCATTGCTGAGTCTCTCCCAGCAAGGTTAAGCGATTCCCCTGGTGTGTTCTCATGCAGGCGAATCATTGAATTGTAGCTCCCTTGCTAGACAATGACTGTTGATGGGTTGTTTGACACCCCGCCTGGGTGTTGGTTACTTTCCTTGCTGTTGCCTCTGGGGAACTAATATCTGGCTGATTCCCCAACTTACATCTGTGTAACCACCATACAACACAATGATCATAACTTTATATGTATTAATGATACACATATATGGATAGAGAAATGACTTTCAGCAGATCATAACCTTTCCCCTGATACCTTACAAGGCATGCTTTATATGTGAGATCACAATTATATGAAAATGAGGAATATGGGGGTTACAGGACGCTCCCCCAAGGTATAGAATATCACATACAGCTTCTAACATCACTCTTGTTAAAGCAGATCTTGTCAAAGAGTAATATTATTTACCAAATAAGAGTGTGAATATTGTAATCTTTTATGAGTTTACTCTGTGTGTGCCTTTAGCCAGAATCCATCTTGAATGGAATGGTGTTAAACATGCAGTGTTATAGCTGGTGTAAGAAAGTTATTGCCTAAGGATCTTTTGATTGGGGATGATATTAAAGCTTTGTTCAGTCAAGTTGATGATATAAACCATTCACAGGAAAGAAATAATCCTGAACCTGTGTCTACTAGGGGCAAGGATTTGCCTATGGAGGGTTTCTCCAAATGTTTGTCTGAGGAAGATGGCTGTTTGTCTGTGCAAAGAAGCAGTGCATATGTGGAAGAAATTTCCGAGTGTCGCTCTGGTATCTCAGAAGTGAATCTGGCATTAAATAAGGCTCAGGAAGATGTTTCTCTAGAGCAAATTAAAATTGGTGATCAGGTTAAAGCCCTAACTGAGGAAGGAAGGGGTACATTGTTCGGGAGTGATACATTGTTGGCTAGAAAAGCTTGGAAAAGTAAGCCTGGCCCAGGTAAAAGTGATGTGTTTAAAGTAGCGCAGTGTAATAAGACACTATTTGTGGGAAAACAGCAGTTTATCTGTTAAGGGAGGGAAAGGCAAAGAGAGTTTAGATGAGCAGAGGCAGACTTCTGAGCCGATGGCTTTGTCTAATCAGCAGTTTGGGAGGCCAGGTTAGTGGAACATGAGTATCCCTACACCTTACCTGTTACCAGTGTGGAGAATTGTGACAGTGAAGGAAATGTGCCTGTGTCTGTTGGGGGTAATGACTTGCCTATGAAGGGAGCTACCCCAATCTCCAAGCAATTGTCCATGAACAGCCATGTGTGCTGGTACAAAGGAAAGGATATCCCAAGCTGTGTGTCTGTTAAAGGGGAATGTTTCTCCAGCTCTTTTCTGTCTGTACAGCAGACAGAGGAAGCCTGTCAGCCTATGATGGTTGAAAATGTATCAATTGACCCACAGTTGATTCTGGATACAACTAAAACCCAGGAAGGAAGTGGTCCTAAATTTGTGTCTGCTAGGGATGATGCAACATGCTAGGTTGCATCCAGTTAATGTCATAAATAGCTCCCAGAAACCAAGTGATTCTGCTTCTATTTTGCCTGTTGCTAGTGTGTTGCTGGGTAAAGATATGACAACCTTGTCTGATCAGGGTGATATCATAGCCAGGGCACAAGGAAAGCATGAAGGTGATTGGACTATGTTACCCACTGACAGTGTGGAAACTTGTAACAAGGAAGAGAATGCTTCTAATCTTTTGATTTTGAAGTCTAGCAGTTTACCTGAAAGGGAGTTTTGTGAAAATCCTCCTGATGGGACAGAGATGATTCTGGATTTAAGGGAAACTCAGAAAGAGACTGTTGTTGCTCAGGAAAATGTTCCTTTAGAGCAAGACATATGTGAAAAGGATAAGGGCAGAATTTCTGTGAAAAATGGGTTGTTGCTTAGAAAGATTCCTGAAGAGAAAAATCTTCAGGGTAGTTTTTGCAAGCAGTTTACTGCAACTGATGGGTGTGGACGTGATTTGATTGAGTTAACTCAGGGTGAATCACTGTATAGAGAAAGCAACAGTTTGTTTGGGAGACTTGTTTCAGTTCCTAACTGCCAGAGTCTTTCTGAGGTATATAGATCCACTGACTTCACTTTGGAAAGGCCCTTTGTGGGTAGCTTTGAGAAGGTTTTAGATGGAATGAAAATTGTCAGGGAATTTGAATGGCCCTATGACCAAGTGGCTGTGCTTGACCAGCTGGTTGGGAAGACAATGTTGTTTGGACAGGAATGTCTCCATATTGATTCTTTGAGTAAGCAGTGTGTGACTCAGGTACTGAGGAAAGATTGGGTTACTGGCTTTTCAGAGCAGAACAGCCTCATGACTGAACTCACAAGGATGCAGGGGAGAGCAGGAAAACTCTCACCCTTAGACACTTTGAATTTGTTTGGTATCTCTTTAAAACAGAGTCCAGTCTCTAAGTTGCTGCTGGTGCTAAATTCACAAGCAAGCATGCAGGAGAGCATCTGTGTAGATCAGGGGTGACCAACCTGTGGCTCTGGAGCCACATGCAGCTCTTCAGAAGTTGATATGCGGCTCCTTGTATAGACACCAACATAGGCACTGACTCAGTGGGTGCTCCAGCCCCCACGGGGAAAAATTAGCAGGTGCTCTGCACCCACCGGCAGCCAAGCTCCCTCCTTCTCACCTCCTCCCCCCAGTGTGCCGTGTCCCCGCTCCGTGTCCCCGCTCCTCCCCCTCCCAGTGCTTCCCACTCCCCCGCCACCTAACAGCTGGTTTGGCGGTGCTTAAGACTTTCTGGGAGAGAGGGGGAGAAATGGGGATACAGCGCGCTCAGGGGGGGAGGAGGAGAAGGGGCAGGGGTGGGGACTTGGGGGAAGGGGTTGAATGGGGGTGGGGCAAGGGCGGTGCAGGTGCAGGAAGAGGCGGGACGGAGGGGAGTCAAGGGCGGGGAGTTGAGCACCCTCCAGGCAGAGGGGAAGTCGGCGCCTATGGGCACCGACTCCAGGGCTGGAGCTACAGGCCGCCAGCTTTCCAATGTGCCAGGGGGTGATCACTACTCAACCCCTGGCTCTGCCACAGGCCCTGCCCCCACTCCACCCCTTCCCACCCCCTCCCCTGAGCCTGCCGTGCCCTCGCTCCTCCCCCTCAGAGCCTCCTGCACACCATGAAACAGCTGATCCGGAGGTGCGAGGAAGGAGAGGGAGGCCCTGATCAGCGGGGCTGCCGGTGGATGAGAGGCGCTGGGAGCAGGGGGGAGCTGATGGGGGGCTGCTGACGGATTACTGTGGCTCTTTGGCAATGTACATTGGTAAATTCTGGGTCCTTCTCAAGCTCAGGTTGGCCTGGTGTAGATGTTCATAGCACAGCGGGTCTGCAGTTGGTGAACACACCTAGCCAGCAAAGGAATTCCTGTGAGCAGGAAGTTTCAGTTTTCAACCTTCTAGGAAAAAGACAGGGGCAGAAAGACTTGCCTGTAGCTGTTAGCAAAAAGGACACACCCAGCCAGCCAATGGATTCTGTTAAGCAAAAAAGCTCCGATTTTGACCCTCCAGAACAGGAAGAAAGGGAAAAAGTTTATCATGATAATGAAAGCCACAAGTTAACCCTAAAATGCCCAAACCACAATGGTATTGAGCCAAAGGTGTGGCATGACACAAATGATTGTAAATGTACACCTGCAATACATTTGATGTTAATGCTAATGTTAACTTTGTGACTGTGGTGCTGATACCAAGAACTGTAAAAATGTACAATGTGCAGGGTCTCTTGAAAAAACCCTTCAACGTGTTAAGAGGGGTGTGTACTAGAAACCCTTATGATTATGCTGTTTGGATCAACAAGAACACACTTTGTATGAAAAAGCCTAATAATGTTAAGGTTTCACCGCTAATGCATAGACACATTTCTAAAACTTTCCACAGCAGAAAAACCACTACAAGCTTGAACTGCTGTGCACAAAGGGAAACTGAGGTACAACACTTCACAGCCTTCATGGCTGAATGCCAGAGTAAGTGCTCTCTAAAGAACATTAATGGCTATGTTAAGTTAACACATAGACCAAACCCTGGAATCACTAAAGTGTTTCACAAAGTATGGACTAAGATTTTGGCTGGGGCCAAAGCAGGCATCAATAAATTGGCCTTACAAAGAATTCAATGTAAACACAGCTCATATCAATGTTGGAAGATCCTTAAGGTGTATCCAGGAGCTCTAATTTCGCCTTTCCACACCAGTCTCACGTTGGGGGTGTGATGCATGGCTAGAAAGGGTTAAATAACCCTCAAAAGATGTGGGAAAATAATGTTTGTGTTTTTTGTATATTTACATATGTATGAGTAGGGTCAGGACAATGTAATCAACAGTCCCTGTCTATGCTGTATTCTGATAATTCAGAGGTCAAGAAAAGATCCTAGCATTTAAATGAATTGTAAACTCGGGATATCTCGGTATTCATCTCTCTTTGAAATGTACTGTCAATGGTGGAGGAAAAAGCAAATGGCCTTATGTTAATCTTATAGCTAAGTACCAGTGATGGACGTCCTTCAAAGTCATCCTAATTCCCTTTTGTTCCCCAGGAAATCCCAACTTGTCAAAGAGGACATGAAATTGTATAAAAGATCGTTGGGTCCTGATTCCGTCATCTCAGATCTGCTTAGGCTTCATCAGGGGAAGTTTGAGTCGCAAGACTGAGGTCCCAGTTCTGCTGGGACGCCCTGACTATGAGATTTGGACATTGGACTATGACCTATGATCTGAACTCTAAAGGAACTCTTTGCAACTACAAAGCTCACCATCTCTGCTGTGAATCTGAACCTCAACAAATTGATCTCATGTCTGTGTGTATATTGAACTTTTAACCAGACTCTCTCTCTTTTGTTTTTTAATAAATTTTAGTTTAGTTAATAAGAATTGCTGTAGCGTGTATTTGGGTAAGATCTGAAACATTCATTAACCTGGGAGGTAATGTGTCCAATCCTTTGGGATTGGTAGAACCTTTTCTTGTATATGATGAAATAAGATTTACAGAAATGTTCATCATATTTGATGTGGGTACCTGGATGGAGGCCTGAGGCTGGATCACTTTAAAGGAACTGTGTTGTTTGGACTTCGGAGTAACCAGTAAGGTAATAAAGAAGCTGTTTTGTGCTGGCTGGGTAAATCTAAATACTGGAATATCCACCAGCTTTCTGGGGTTTGGCTGCCCCATTCTTTGCAGTTCACCCTAATTGAGTGACCACAGCTGGCTCCCCACTAGGATCCTGGTCACAGCTCAGGACACCTTCAACCTCCTCCCCGGCCCAGGGTGCCCTCAGCCTCCTCCCCATCCCAGGGCTGTTCCCAGTCCCCTCCTCAGCCCACAGCTGCCCTGAACACCCATCCCTGCCCGGGGCTGAGCCCAGCTGGGGACGAGGGTCGGTGTGCTGGATGTGGATGGGGAAACGATGGGCTGTAACCCCATCCCAGTGCTGGGGTGCCCACCCTGTTGGACTGGGTCCCCCAGAGTCCCTCCTCTGCACATCCAGCCATCACCTGCCACATGGGTGCTGTGCTAGCTGAGCGGTCCCACCACGGCTACAAAGGCACTGGGGCCTATCGGGGGATGGGTGGGATAGGTGGCTGGGGGTCTCTGGACGAGGTGAGTTTGGGGATGGAAGGAATGTACAGGGAGGGGGTGTCTTGTCCCAACCACTGGGCTGTTTGATGAAGCAGGACCCCCAGGATCTCACCTTGAGCCGCAGGCCCCCGAGCAGCCCAGCAGGTCTCACTCAGCAGCCAAGGTCTGTCCTGGCCTGGAGCCCCCCAGCCCAAGTGTTGTGAGGGCTGGGGAGACATGGAACTTCCTTGGGTCGCTCCAGGTCGGGCTTCCTGGGACCCTCAGTATAAATAGGATCCTGCCCGGCTCTGGGAGGACGTCCCCAGCCCTGACCGGTGGCTGCTGGGTGCTAGGAAACAAGCCACTCTGCACCCTAATTGCAGCTCTGCAGGAGGCTGTGGGCTCCCCACAAGCCACAGAGCAGCCGGCAGTGTCTCTGCCAGCGCTGGGGATAACAGCCATGCACCCAGCGCTGATCACGAGCTGGGCACCAGCTCTGAGCAACGCTGAGACGCCGGGGTCATTAACTGCCCGCAGTGACCCGGTTCCTGGGGGCAGCTGTGCCCAGACATCGCCCTGCAGGGAGTGGGGGCAGGCAGAGGCCATGGAGTGCAGGCCTCCGAAGAGCATTGGGCAGAGAAACCCTGGGGAGTCCCTTCATGGCAGGGTATTCCCTCTGCATTGGTAACCAGCCACCTCTCCAGCCCAGTGCCGGGGACGCTGTGCTGTGCTGCTGGTATGAGCTGCCACCTGAGGTCCTGGCCTTGGCATTATTCAAATATCCTGGTGCTTTTGGAGAATGTTGGGTGCTAGCACCAGGGGCATGACCTCAGGCCAGCTTGGGTCATCACATTCCATCTCCAGATCTCCCCTGGGGTACAGGGCTCCTTCACTTCCTGTCCTAAACTGTGCTGTTGCTGTGTGCTGTCAAACAGCTGCTGTGTCCCACCCCAGAGGTGGAAGCATTTCAGTGAGGGGTGGGAGGAGGTAGGAGATTCCTTGGTAAACACAACCTGTCTGTTTTTTTGGGAGCCTTGGTGGGAGGGGGGCAACGGGCTGTAGAAAACAATGAGAGGATTATCACAGTGAGACCGGTCCCCTGACCTAGAAACGGGGAAATGGTTTGAGCACACGACTGGAAGCCAGACTGATCCCGGCTCTGCCACCGGCTTGCGGGGTGACCTTGGGCAAGTCACGGCCCTGCTCGGGGCCTCAGTTTCCCCATCTGTAAAATGGGGATAATGATAGTGACCAATTCAGAAGGGGTTGTGAGGAGGCATCTGTCTGTCCCCATGAACACACATCATCTCTCTCTCTATCTATCCCCATACACACCCATCTATCTATCTACCCATCCTGTGTCCCTCACCCTGGTGTCTGCCCCTGTGCTCTCTGTGAAGTGGTTGGAGGCTGCCCAGAATTGCCCCTTCAGCAGTGCTGTGGCATGTATGTCTGGGCTCCTTAGTGGGGGGGAGTGGATGACGGGGGAAGAGAAGTGCCAGCAAGTGAGATAAATCTTGCCTCTCCCGGCCCCACAAGGCGCTGAGTAAGACTCCCTCCCTGGAGCCGGTCAGGCTGCTCCTGTCCTGCGCTCTGGATGTTCCACTGACTAAGGAGGGAAAGGGAATCACACATTCCTGGACTTGTATGGTAAAAGGCAGTGGGTATGGGGGGGCATATGGAGGGATCTGACTTCTGGGGACTCTGAGCAACCAACAGCAAAGCCAAGTGGCCAGAGACCCTTCCCCTGCTCCCAGCACAGGGGTTCTGGTGCCTGGGTACTTTGGGGACAGCAGGGTTTGCCACGTGCGTATGTGCCAGGGGAGTCCGATCTGACCCCTCTCCCCAGGGTCACAGATACCAATGGGGCACACCTGGCAGGTGGGTACTGGCCAGCTGTGCCCTAGAT
This sequence comes from Chrysemys picta bellii, assembly GCF_011386835.1. Lineage (NCBI taxonomy): Eukaryota > Metazoa > Chordata > Testudines > Emydidae > Chrysemys > Chrysemys picta. The sequence goes on along the minus strand of NC_088812.1, from coordinate 18,921,068 downwards.
GGAGACGCTAATTCCTGCGACCAGATGGAAACAACTTTCAGTCACTCTCAGCTTGGGCTATGTGTGAACCAGTGCCCCAGAGAGGAAGGTCCTGTGTCCCATTCCCCACCCCCCAGGGACAGCAAGTCCCCCCACCCTGGGGCCAGATTGGACGGAGGGAAAAGGCCCTGCCCCTGCCCTATTCCCTGCCCCTCTCAACCAGCAGCGTAACTGAGGTGACGGTTACCCATAGCTAGGAAGGTCTCTTCTGAGCTGTTTGCTAATGAAGTGGGGGGCACAGTCACCCCCACGCCTAGCCCAGCCCTCTCTGCCCACTGAGACAGGTGTTTAGCATCTCAGGGACAATCTGTGCAAACGCCAAAGCCTGCAGACCCAGACCCTGTGTGCCTCCATGTGGGAGAGCTACAAACAGACTCTAGGGCATGGGGAGCAGCTGGAGACAGGGTCCCCATGAGGCTCTGACAGACCAGAAGGGGCTCGACAGATTCTAACTCCCTCCAGACTGAACCCCAAGGCAGAGCATCCCCGGGGCAAACCTTGGCCTCCCCCAGAAGCAGGGCTGCAAGCTCAGGGGTCCTGGACCCCCCTGCCTGGTACTTCCTGTTGCACAGCCATGGGGCTCTGCCCTTCAATAATAAATCTCACAGCACTTTAGCCAGGAGGTCACTATGGTCACCACTGCTTTATAGATGGGGAAACTGAGGCATGGGGCAAAGAAGTGACTTGCCCAGGATTATCCAGCAAGCTAATAGCAGAACTAGGATTTGAACCCACATCCCTAGGTTAGCTTCCGCTCCACTAGGCCACAGACTCACCACTGCCCCTCACCAGCTGCTGCAGATCGGCAGTGTAAGAGCCCCACAGCACCAGGTGTGCAGCGATCTGCTCCCCACGGAGGGCTCCTCCTGACCCCTCACATTAGTAACCAGCTGCAGCAGCATGGCTACTTGCCCCTCTCAAAGGCTCCAGTGGTGGGTATGCTCCAGACCTACCCACTGAGGCCCCTGGAATCTTGCTGAGCTCTTGGCTAGTGGCTCAGCTAATGAACAGCAATGCCCCAGAGCAGGCCAGGGGGCAGGCAGGTGGATTTGATCAGTTAATGATCGGCTAATTAGCAGCTGAATTCTCAGCCACCTAACCAGGCCCCGGGGAGGCGCCCCTGAGAGAGACTGACTTGACTTTGCCCTGAGGAGCAGGGCGGGGATGGGGTCAGCAAGTGGGGGAAGGCCTGAGGCACAGGGCAAAGATGCGGCACTCCGGGAATGGAGGAGTCGGCAGTCAGGGCCCCCAAGGCAGTGCCAGCCAGCAGGAAAAGCCAGTGATTGTACAGACGGCAAAGAAAAGCAAGAGCAGAATCTGTTCCAGGCCCGTGAGCCGGCGGCCGAGCACCAGCACGGTGCAGCCTTGGAGCTCCTGGCCGGGGCTTGATGTGACAAAGCAGCATTTTGCCCCAGGCTGGGGACCTGCAGCCCCAAAGGGCCTTTCCGGAAGAGGGGCAAAGCGCGGGGGCGTGACAGAGATGCTAGCGACTGATCAGGCTCCCGGCCTTGAGATGTGTCTCCAAACGCCTGGAGTCTTCTCTGCGCCTCTGGTCCCGGTGCCTGGGCTGGGAATTGGGTAAAGCCAGGCTCCCCCCTGGGGCGATGGTGCCTCCCAGAGCCAGGGGGAGGGGGAGCTGGAAGTGGAAGAGCCTGGCCAGAACAGCAAACCTGGCATTTCCAGACTGCCAGCAAGGGCCTGGCATCAGCTGCTGGCTCGTATGTCCCTGTGCTCCCCTTCATGGGTGAGCCAAGAAGCCTCATACGCCAGGATGGGAGCCCGGACGCCTGGGGTCTGTTCCCATTCTGCTACCAATTCCCTATGTCCCCTGGGGTGAGTCCTTTCACCTCCTGGGCCCCAGCCCCCCTCTGTGCAATGGGGATGAGATCTTCCTGGGATGGGTCATTTTTGCAAGAGGTTCCCTGGGGTGGGCCGGTACACGTGTGTGCTCAGTGTGTGCACGCTCCTACATGTGCAACCCTCTGCCCCGCAGAGCGGCGTGAGCCCCTGACACGAGCAGACAGCCTGGCTTCTGGGAGCTCTGCACCCCTGTGGAGCATGGGGCTCGGCCCCCCGGCCCTCAGGGCATTCCCAGTGCTGTGGGCCGCCACATACAGACAGATCTCCCTCGCCACCCCCACCCCGCGCACACTGAGCGACATCCTGCCGTCCGGGCGGCGTGTGGCTGCCGGAGGGCATGTCGCCTCCAGTCGTAGCTGCTGACGACATGAGGTCCTTATCTGGGGGCCGCGCTGCCCCCTGCCAGCTTCCCGCCATGGCTATATAGGGCCTGAGCCAGGAGCAGTGAGTCAGCCGCTGTGATTGGCAGGGCCGGGGCCTGGATCCCACCACCGGGCTCTGCTCCGGCTGCAATGACTCAAAGGAAACTCTTTGTAAACACAAGCCGGGGATATGGCCATAATTAGCCGGGCCTGCAGGAGCTCCTGGTGGCGGGGGTTCTCCTGTGCTTGTTTCCTTTGGCTGCAGCTTCACCTCCCGCCCCGCCGGCCCACGTCATACTGAGCAGCGGGACCAGGTCAGCTCCAGTCCCAGCTCTGAAGTTCCTGTGAAGAGCTGTTATAGGAGAGCTGAGCATAGCAGCAGACACCAATCCCCCCCTCCCACCGCTCCCCTGCCCCCACATGGCCTGCAGGACTGCTCCCTGGCATCCCACTGTGCCCAGCATAGTGTGACCCCTGGGGACGGGACCTGGCCCCTGGGGGTCGCCCCCAGCACTGAGCCCTGCATCCAACTGACACATGTCCTAATGGGCATGACCGGCCGGGGGCATGGATCCCTCTGGGCACTGAGAGCAGCGCCTGGCTGGTCAGAGAGCTCAGTGCAGCAGGCCCTGGCTCGGACACAGCCCAGCCCCCTCCCAGCCCCAGCCAGCAGGGTGGGCAACGCTGGGGAAGGGCCTTGCCCAAGTGATAATGACAGAGCTGGCTCCCAGTGGGCCTTGCCCACCGGGCGATATGGCCAACGGCCTGGCTTCCCGAGATTGCTCTAAGCGCCCTACTCCACCCACCCCACATGTTGGGTAACCATCGGGGCCACTCCTAGGACAGCAGGATGTCCCCAGCTCCAAGCACCCCATGGCCTCCCGGCACGCTCATCCAGCCCCCCTGCACCACATGGTGCCCCGGCACCCTCATTCAACCCCTTGCACCCCATGGCCCTCCAGCACCCTCATCGAACCCCCCTGCACCCCATGGCCCCCCAGCACCCTCATCCAACACCCCTGCACCCCATGGCCCCCCAGCACCCTCATCCAACCCCCTGCACCCATGGCCCCCCAGCACCCTCATCAAACCCCCCTGCACCCATGGCCCCCCAGCACCCTCATCAAACCCCCCTGCACCCCATGACCCCCCAGCACCCTCATCCAACACCTTGCACCCTAAGGCCCCCCGGCACCCTCATCCAACACCTTGTACCCTAAGGCCCCCTGGCACCCTCATTCAACCTCCCTGCACCCCATGGCCCCCCAGCACGCTCATCCAGCCCCCCTGCACCACACGGCTCCCCGGCACCCTCATTCAACCCCCTGTACCCCATGAGCCCCCGGCACCCTCATCCAACCCCCCTGCACCCCATGGCCCCCCAGCACCCTCATCCAACACCTTGCACCCTAAGGCCTCCTGGCACCCTCATCCAACCCCCCTGCACCCCATGCCCCCCCGGCACCCTCATCCAACACCTTGCACCCTAAGGCTTCCTGGCACCCTCATCCAACCCCCCTGCACCCCATGGCACCCCGGCACCCTCATTCAACCCCCTGCACCCCATGGCCCCCCGGCACCCTAATCCAACACCTTGCACCCTAAGCCCCCCCGGCACCCTCATCCAACCCCCCTGCACCCCATGGTCCCCAGCACCCTCATCCAACCCCCTGCACCCCATGGCCCCCTGGCACCCTCATTCAACCCACCTGCACCCATGGTCCCCTGGCACCCTCATCCAACCCCCTGCACCCCATGGCCCCCCGGCACCCTCATCCAACCCGCCTGCACCCCATGGCCCCCCAGCATCCTCATCCAACACCCCTGCACCCATGGCCCCCCGGCACCCTCATCCAACCCCCTGCACCCCATGGCCCCCAGCACCCTCATCCAACCTGCCTGCACCCCATGGCCCCCCAGCATCCTCATCCAACACCCTGCACCCTAAGGCCCCCCTCCCCCAGCAACTTGATCTGACCCCCCCTGGTCCAGGAGCCGACTCCTAGTGCGGTCAAGGACCCCACCACACCTCTTTCTGCATGGCTAGTGCAGGGCTGGGCAGGCTGATAAGGTCAGGGATGGGGGGAGTGGAGCAGTGGGGGTAGGGGCTGCTTCCTGCTGTTTGTCTGGGTGGATCAAACAAAGGTTAAAGAGCCTCTGGCTGGGGGCAGCCAAGGGAGGGCTGTGCCCCATAGGAGAGCTTCCTCGAAAGATGCTGTGAAATGCCCCTGCCCCATGGAACCCGGCCAGCTCAGATCCGCTACCCTCCCTGCGCAGACATGACCCCTCTGTTGTGTCGCCGGCGCCTGGGCTTTGATCCTGGCGACAGGGCTGCCCCCGCGGGACTTGGCTTGTGTCACAGTTAGAGGGAGACAGAGCCTGGGAGAGACACAGCGAGATAGATGGACAGACAGACGAGCTGGTCTGTAGGAGCCCCAGGCAGTTTCCTGGCTCCTCTCACAGCTCTAGTGCTTTGCAACACGGTTCAGCTGAGTCTCTCAAAGCCCTTTGGCAGCAACTGTCCCCCATTTACCAGTGGGGAAATTGAGTCACACGGCTCCCACAGCTCACCTTGCAGGGCAGTGGCAGCCCTGGGTCCAGAGCCCAGCAGCCTGGGCTCAGACACTCAAGGAAACACATACAAGCTGCGTCCGACATGCGGGACGGCTGAGTGAGCTACAGACAGGGCCCTGGTCATGTCTGAGGGCACAGCCTGACTGGGCAATTTGATCACAACACAACCAGCCCCTGGATCAGCAGCCCTGGTGAGAGCCACCGCCACTGCCAGGGACATCAGGAGCCGCCCGTCTGTGAGCCCCCGTGTCCCCTGCAGCCTGTTATTAACAGCCAGGAAATACCCGGAGCAAGCGCATTGTTCCCACCCGTCCCCATCCCTTCCCTTGCCAGGCCCTGCAGGAAACGCTCCCATTGTCTGCTGGGCAGGGGGAATCCGGCTGCCGGAGCCCTGTCTAACGCTGCTTGGAGCCGTCTGTCCCCCAGCCAGGCCAGGGGCCAAGTCTGCCCAGCTGCGGGGGTGGCAGCCACCTGTGGCATTGGCACAGAGAGGAGAGCTCCTGGGAATGCTGCACCCCACCTGAGTGCTGGGCAGGCTGGGGGAGCGTTCCAGTGCAGCCGCTGCAAGTGTGTAGGGGTCCCCGGGTAGCCATGGGCCCAATGCCCCCGTGTGCCTCAGTCTCTCTCTCCTCCCCGAGGGGCGTTGGGTGAGGCGGAGTGCTTTGTTTTGTAGGGTTTTGTTTATGTTCCTGAAGCCCTTCTGCAAACAGACATGGCACCATATGCCAGGGCCATGGCCCATGGGAGCTGGGCCAACACCTTCATTTGTAGCCCCACTGTGTCCCGGGGCTGTGAGTTCAGGGGGGGCAATTCCACAGCTGGGGGAAAGGAAAGATGTTTCTAGGCCCAGCTGTTTCACCCAGCAGTGGGCTCACAGGTGGATGTGGCCAAGGGACCAGGGCGCTGGGAAGCAGACAGGGAGGCCTGATAAATACAGCTCCCCATGCAGCTCGGCAGGGAACCCCCTCCCCCGCACTGCCGCATTGCACACGTGGGAGGAATGTCGCCGCCCCAGCCACGCGTGGCTCCATATGTGAGGCTGCCACACCCAGGTGTTGTGGGAGGCCCAGGCCAGGCATCTACAGCCAAGGGGAAAATCTGATATCCCTAGTGCCAAACTGAGGTCAGCAGCGACTGCTCCCCTTGCTGAGCCCCACCCTGCTTCCTCCAGCACAGTGCCCCCTACTGAGCCCCCTCCCTGCTCTCTGCAGCACAGCGCCCCCTGCTGAGCCCCCAGCCTGTTCCCTGAAGCACAGCGCCCCCTAGCACCACACTGGGGACTGCAAGGTGCATCCCCAGAAGAATTCACGCAGGGGATGGCAGCAGCTTCAGGGTGTGAACAGCCCAGACTCCAGAGCAAAGGAAGGGCCCATTGTGCCTAGGGCAAGGAGGGACGCAGGGCGCTGGGCCAGAGAGACAGGGAGGGGAAATGTCTTGCAGAGAAATCACCCCTGCCCACCTCTCTGAGGCTCCCCCTGCCTCCTCCCCCGCAGGTGTGCTCTTCCCCTGGCTCCCCCTAAATAAATTAATGGAGATATCCCATCTCCTAGAACTGGAAGGGACCTTGAAAAGGTCATCGAGTCCAGCCCCCTGCCTTCACTAGCAGGACCAAGTACTGTTTTTGCCTCAGATCCCTAAGTGGCCCCCTCAAGGATTGAACTCACAACACTGGGTTTAGCAGGCCAATGTTCAAACCACTGCACTATCCCTCCTCCTGCCCTGCCTCCCCATCCCCCAGCTCCCCCTTCCCTCCCTCCTCCTCCTCCCCTTCAGGTCCCCCTGCCCGCCCTCCCCCAGCTCCATCTCCCTTCCCTCCTCCCCCTCTCCCAGCTCCCCTCGCTCTTCCTCCATTACACCCTCCCATTACATCACACTCCAGCCATGCATCTCCTGCTGTCCAGATTCTTTCCAACCACAAGGCTCATTAGGAGCCCCCCAGAGGGGCTGACCTGGCTGAGGCCAGATTCACTCTCATCCCAGATGCACGGGCCCATTGGACCCGGTGCCAGCAGGCAGCCCCCAGGGCAGCCCTGGAGAAGTTCAATCACTGAGGTGGAGGGAGCCCAGAGCAGCACTGGGGCAGTCGCGTTTACCCACTTCTCGTGGGGGAGTCGGGCCTTTAGTTCAGGTTAGGAGACCCACTTCTTTTTTACGACTGCCTCACTGGCTGGCAGGGGCCTGCGGGTCGGGATTGAGGGGCACCGCTGAGCTGTGACTGAAGCTTGGCTATCTCTAACCTGTGTTTCCCCCTCCCTTTGATGCATTGACGCTTCCTGAGCCCCAGCAGCAGGGTCTGGGGCAGGGGCAGGGCTGAGACCTGAACCCAGGTCTCCTGACCCCCAGCCCCGCACCTGAACCAGCTGAGCATCTGTACAGCCCTGCCCACCCCCACCCCAACACCCCCACATCTCCTACCCCCTGCACCTCCCATCCCCTACACCCCATCTCCTACCCCCCCGCATCTCCCCTACCCCCACATCTCCTACCCCCTGCACCTCCCCATCCCCTACATCCCATCTCCTACCCCCCCGCATCTCCCCTACCCCCACATCTCCTACCCCCTGCACCTCCCCATCCCCTACACCCCATCTCCTACCCCCCCGCATCTCCCCTACCCCCTGCACCTCCCCATCCCCTACATCCCATCTCCTACCCCCCCGCATCTCCCCTACCCCCACATCTCCTACCCCCTGTACCTCCCCATCCCCTACATCCCATCTCCTACCCCCCCACATCTCTCCTACCCCCACCCCAACACCCCCACATCTACATCTCCCCTACCCCACACATCTGCTACACCTCCATCCCAACACCCCTCAAATCTCCTACCCCTCCGCCCCACCCCACCTCCTACACCCCCATCCTAACAGCCCCCAAATCTCCTACCCCTCTGCCCCACCCCCATCTCCTACACCCCCATCTCAACATCCCACACATTTCCTACACCTCCCTCACACACACCCCAACATTATTTGATCAAGTTGGGATCTTTCTCCCTTATCCCCAGAATTCCCACCAGAGATGCCCTCCTGCCATTGACCCTGCTCCAGGCACGGTGGGACGGAAACATCTGCAAGTCAGACGAGCACTTGGGGCTCTCCCTGCAGCCCAGAGGTGTGGGCCAAATCCTCCCCTCCCCCACCGTCCGGTTCTGTTCACAGTCAGCCTTTCCTGTCTGGTAATAGCTCCAAGCATTGTGAGCAGAGCTGGGCCCCTCCCGTTGCTGCAGCCCTGGCCTGTGAGCTGTTGAAGAATCCCCATTGGTGGTGGCAGTATGGGGTCTATGGCACATGGCAGGGCCATAGTAATTCTGCCCAGCAGGGGGCTGCACGGTGACACACACAGCATCTCCTGCTGGGCTGCAGGGGGAACATGAAGGGGCAGGATGCAGTTGCTGACATGTGACTGTGATGGGGGCTGGGCTCAGACCCCCACTCCTGGGGGAGCTATGGGGAAGGCCTTGTCCCCCCAGCAGGCAGGGCCGAGGAGAGTGGGAGTCCCAGGACTCTGTAGCTCAGCTGGGCAACACAGACTCCCCCTCAAAACACAGCCTGGGCGGCTCTGGGGCTGCCCGGCCCAGGAACCCCCACAGCCCGGAGTGGGGTGGCCTGCTCTGGGGACGGCAGTGAGTCCTGGGCACTGTGTATGGGCCCGGCCTGGGGGCCCTGTGCTGGGAGTGATGAGGGGAGGCCCCGAGGCCAGGGGGTCAGCAAGGCACCTGGAAGCTTCTCCAGAGCCCGGTGAGGGACAGTGCAGGATGGGAGCCCTGTGCTGGGGGGCTGTGGGCAGTGCAGGGCCGGGGGCGGGGGGGAGCTGGAGGCAGTGTGGGCAGGGCTGCCCAGAGGATTCAGGGGGCCTGGGGCAAAGCAATTTCAGGGGCTCCTTCCATAAAAAAAAAGTTGCAATACTATAGAATACTATATTCTCGTGGGGGTCCCTGCAGGGCCTGGGGCAAATTGCCCCACTTGCCCCCCCCCCCAGTGGCCCTGAGTGTGGGGCTGGAGGCAGTGTGGGGCAGGGACCCTGGGGCCCTGGACTGGGGGCGCTCTCGCTCTGTCCCTGACCCAGGCCAGACGAACCATGGGGCTGAGCTCCGGGCCAGACTCTGGGCAAAAGCCTTTGAACCCAGCAGGCGCCTGCTGATCAGAGACTCATCTGGCCCTTTCGGGATGGGAGACACGGCCAGCCCCTGTGGGAACGGACCCTGGGGAGGCCTGGACTCCCCCTTAGCAGTGAGGCTGTTCCTACCAGGAAGGTTGGGGGGATCAGGGGGAGGGGTGGGGATGTGGCAGGGGACATAGAGATGGGGGCTTGGGGGCGGGGACGACTGGGGCATTTAAATAAACAGAGATATCCTATCTCCTAGAACTGGAAGGGACCTTGCAAGGTCATTGAGTTCAGCCCCCTGCCTTCACTAGCAGGACCAAATACTGATTTTGCCCCAGCTCCCTGAGTGGCCCCCTCAAGGATTGAACTCACAACCCTGGGTTTAGCAGGCCACTCCTCAAACCATTGAGCTATCCCTCCCCCCTGCTACCCAGTCCTGGGCTGCCCCCATCCCACAAGTCTGCCAGTTCCCCTCAGTCCCGACCTGCAGCCCCTTGCTACCCAGTCCTGGGCTCCCTCAGGGAGTGGGGACTGGGGCACCACACAGGGACAGCTGGGGCTGCAGGTCAGGATTGAGGGGCACTGGCAGAGCTAGGGGGGGAGGGAAGCTCCAGTGTTGGGTCCAAGGGAGGCTTCTAGACTGAGCCCGGTCAATAAATCAAGGTCCATATAAGGCCCCTGGTTCCTGCTGCCCAAGGGCCTGGGACCAGGGCATGGAAGAGCCACTGCCCGTTGCTAATGATTAAGCCCAAAGAATGCGTCCCTCTTGCAGAGGGGCAGGGGTGCCCCCCCCCCCCCGAGCTTCCCACGGTCTGAGCTCACATCCCCCCCCTCCCCGTGTTGTCCTGGCTCCTAGCCTTCCCTCCCCCCCCAGCTCTGCTGAGCTGTGGTGCAGCTTGTGGGGGTGGTGCTGGAGACGGTCCCAGTGAACTAAGTGCCAGGTGCCCAGCCCCCTTTGATCTCCCCTCCTGGCCCCCTGAGCCGTGTGGCTGCGGGAGGCCGAGCCGGCTCCTTGCTCCCTCAATGGGGCTTTGTTCAGGGCCCCCCCGTCACCCTGAGCACAGAGCAGTATTGATCAACCCGCCGCTTTCCCAAGCCCTGCACCCCCCACCACTGCCTGGGTGCCGCTCCCACCCGCCGAGGCTGCCTGGCACCCTCAGCGCAGCCCTGCAGCGTGGGGAGAGGCTTTGGCCCCAAGGGCAGAGAGCAAGGCCCTATCTAGTGCCCTGGATGCAGAGTACAGCCCCAACATGCTCCCTCTCCACCCTCCCTGCAGTACAGCGCCCCCTACTGAGTCTTACCCCACTGCCTCCAGCACAGAGCCCCTTAGCACTGTGCTGGGGAATTGGGGTCAGCTATGACTGACTGAGAGAGGAGAGAGCGCCCCCTGCTGCGCCCCCACCAGCTCCCTCCAGAACAGCTCCCCCTACTGAGCCCCTCCTCGCTCTGCAGCACAGCACCCTCTACTGAGACCCCTCCCCACTCCCTGCAGCACAGAGCCCCCTACTGAGACCCCTCCCCACTTCCTGCAGCACAGCGCCCCCTACTGAGCCCCGTCCTTCTCCCTGCAGCACAGAGCCCCCTACTGAGACCCCTCCCCACTCCCTGCAGCACAGCGCCCCCTACTGAGCTTCCTCGCCACTCCCTGCAGCACAGCGCCCCTAGCACTGCACGGGGGCTGGCTCTATCTGCAGCGCCTGGAGGACAGCGTGAGGTTCACCTGGGCTATTTTGGTTCCATGAAGTCATGGGGCCGCGCGGCTGCTGCTGCTCTCTGGCACAGAGCGTTCCCTGCTCTGCAGCCCGGGCTCCCCCTTCCCGCCCCCAGATGTGTGCACAGAGCCCATTGCATCAGTATCCCAGGAATGCAGCCAGCGGTGAGTAATTCCCCCAGTACCCCTCACCCTCCGCAGCTGTGTGTCAGTGCCCCGAGGTCGCCAGGGGTCGCTGGCCCAGACATCCTCCCACAGCCAAGCCCAATGGGGAGGGAGGTGCATGGGGCAATCCCATGCGAGGGGGGGGGCAGGGGTTGGCTGTGGTCTGCCCCTTTCACCCCACTGTTTCCTCAGGAAGAAAACTCAGGCGGGTGAGTCTCCCTGACTGGGCCATCTGGGGCAGGACAGGGGCAGTTTTATTTACTATAGGGTCTTTCCCCCTCACCCTCCAGGGAGCTGAGCCCTGCCCACTTCTGGGCTTTGCCCTGGGGCTGAGTCCTCGTTACCCACAGAACTGGGCTGAGACCAGCCATGTGTCCCTGAGCGGGCGCCTGCTGCCATAGCAACCCCCAGTAACACCCCAGCAGAGGGGAGCCCAGGCCGTGAGCCCCCACAGCCCTTTTAACCCCTGGTGCACCAGCTCCGTGGCCCTGCTTTGACACCATTGCTCTGTGTGCCAGGTGCCATGACTGGCTCTGTGGCATCCTGTAGAGCTGAGCTCCCTGGGGTGTTGGCAAAGGTGGGTGGGGGGACTCCTAAGACTTGGCAGTCGGAGTCATTTCTAGCTGTGAAATAGTGATGGCACCAACACACACACACACAGGCAGATACACAGACACACATAGGCCACTCCCGACACACACTTTCACATCCTCTTGCCCACTATTGCTGGTTGCTGAGGGATACATGTGAAACAGAGACGTTTCCTGCTGTGCCCATGGCACTGCCCTCCCATAACCCATGGGCGCCACAGCCTGTCCGCCTCCTGCATGGCGCAAGCTGATTGGGCGTCCAGTCGAAATAGGCTGGGGGGGGGGCAAGGCAGATAGGGAATCAGCATCTTCTTCACCCAACGGCAAAACACAGACAGACAGAGTGACGGATGGGCTGGGTGGGGTCTGTCCCCCCTGACGGGGACCCTGGCCTGGAGGTTTCTCTCTGCTCCAGTGCTCGCCCCCCAAGTTGGCACTGCTGCCCGGCGGACTCCGTGCCGCCCTGATGCTGATGCCGGGTTGATTTTCACTGGCAGCCGCTGCAGGGGGAACTTTTTGGGCCCCTTGGCACAGCACAGCCCCTCCAAGGGACTCCCAGCCCCCCTGCTCCCTGCTGGGCTGCGTATCCCCTGAGACCAGTCTCTGCTCAGACAGACAGATGAACACTCATCTCCCAGGCAGAGTAATGCTGAGCAACTTCCCATGTGGGGGTGGGGGGAGACCCGGGTGTCTGTGTCAGCCCTGGTCAGTCTGGGGGGGAGGGGAAGGCAGGATGGGTGGGACGCAGACATGATGGAAGAATGAACTGGGGGAGGAGAAGGGTGGAGGCAACGCCAGAGGGGTGAGGGATGACTGAAGTGAGGGGAGCCCCTGGGGCAGGGATGGGGGCAGTGGCTTTTTGAGGTGGTTTTGCCCCCAATTCTGGGTGAGCTCGTTCCCGTCCCTCCCGCTGGGGCAGCTGCTGCATGGGGAGTCAATGGGGGAAGGGGTACAGCCCCCTCCCAATTGAATCGCTTTTCTAGTTCAATCCTCCCTCCCCCAAACAGGGGCCATCCCAGAGGGGATCCAGCTGTGACAGGAAAAGCCCTGCAGCTGGCAGCTTGCCCTGCAACTGAGCGTCCCCTGCCCCTGCTCCACCTGAGAGCCCCCTGTTGCCCCTCCCCTCTGCCACCTGAGAGTCCTATGCCCATCCCCCCTTTTGAGCCCCCTCCCCCACCTGAGAGACCCCTGCTCCCTGCCCCTCCCCTACCTGAAAGCCCTGTGCCCCTCCCCCTTCCTGCCGCTGCCCCCTCCCAGCACACCCCTCACCGTTTGCCCTGCTGCTGTGCTAAGGTTGGATGTGCCCCGAGAAACTGGGCCAAAAGGCTGATTCTGCTGCCAGGGGGTTCAAAACCTCATCAGCTGTCCCCTGCTTGTGGCGAGGGCCCAGATTCTGCAGGGATCCCTGTGCCAGGCCCAGGCGGGGCCCCCAACATGTCCCCCCACATAGGTGCTGGAACTAGGGGTGCTGGGGCTTGAAATGGTTTCCATCCTATACAGGATATACAGTTTGGTTCAATAGCTCTCAGCCCCCACACTGTACAAATTGTTCCAGTCCCCCCGTCCCCCCATCCATTATATCCCCCTGGCCACCCCATGGCTATTTATGATGCAGTGGGGATATGGGAATGGGTCATGCCCCTGTGTCGTCTGAGTGCATGCCTGGGCGTGTGCCTGGCTGGGGGAGGATGGCTCAGCGCTAACAGAGGAGAAACAGATGGGCATGAGGCGGGGAGGGGGCACTACAGTTCCACCCCTCTCTTGACCTGGAGACACTCATTGCACGGCCTTCCCTCCCCATGCCCACCAGACCACTCCCCAGCGGGTCTGGGACTTGGCCTCTGCCCCAGCCACGTTCCCACCTGGGGCATGGCACTGACCAGCCCCACCTTCCTAGCCCATAGTGCAGTGAGCACACCCTGCCTGTCACTGCCAGACTGTTTTCATGGCACCTCCCTTGGTGCAGCTTGCCAAAGGGGCTGGCACCCTGATTTGTTAGTGCAGGGTCGCCTGTGTGCACTGGGGCCCTGCGTGCTGGTTTGTTAGTGTAGGGTCGCCTGTGTATACTGGGCCCTGCGTGCTGGGTTGTTATTGTAGGGTTGCCTGTGTGCACTGGGGCCCTGCGTGCTGGTTTGTTAGTGTAGGGTCACTTGTGTGCACGGGGTCCTGCGTGCTGGTTTGTTAGTGTAGGGTCGCTTGTGTGCACGGGGTCCTGCGTGCTGGTTTGTTAGTGTAGGGTCGCTTGTGTGCACGGGGTCCTGCGTGCTGGTTTGTTAGTGTAGGGTCGCTTGTGTGCACGGGGTCCTGCGTGCTGGTTTGTTAGTGTAGGGTCGCTTGTGTGCATGGGGTCCTGCGTGCTGGTTTGTTAGTGTAGGCTCGCCTGTGGGCACGGGGTCCTGCGTGCTGGGTTGTTATTGTAGGGTCGCTTGTGTGCACGGGATCCTGCGTGCTGGTTTGTTAGTGTAGGCTCGCCTGTGGGCACGGGGTCCTGCGTGCTGGGTTGTTATTGTAGGGTCGCTTGTGTGCACGGGATCCTGCGTGCTGGTTTGTTAGTGTAGGCTCGCCTGTGGGCACGGGGTCCTGCGTGCTGGTTTGTTAGTGTAGGGTCGCTTGTGTGCACGGGATCCTGCGTGCTGGTTTGTTAGTGTAGGGTCGCTTGTGTGCACGGGATCCTGCGTGCTGGTTTGTTAGTGTAGGCTCGCCTGTGGGCACGGGGTCCTGCGTGCTGGTTTGTTAGTGTAGGGTCGCTTGTGTGCACGGGATCCTGCGTGCTGGTTTGTTAGTGTAGGGTCGCTTGTGTGCACGGGGTCCTGCGTGCTGGTTTGTTAGTGTAGGGTCGCTTGTGTGCATGGGGTCCTGCGTGCTGGTTTGTTAGTGTAGGCTCGCCTGTGGGCACGGGGTCCTGCGTGCTGGGTTGTTATTGTAGGGTCGCTTGTGTGCACGGGATCCTGCGTGCTGGTTTGTTAGTGTAGGCTCGCCTGTGGGCACGGGGTCCTGCGTGCTGGGTTGTTATTGTAGGGTCGCTTGTGTGCACGGGATCCTGCGTGCTGGTTTGTTAGTGTAGGCTCGCCTGTGGGCACGGGGTCCTGCGTGCTGGTTTGTTAGTGTAGGGTCGCTTGTGTGCACGGGATCCTGCGTGCTGGTTTGTTAGTGTAGGGTCGCTTGTGTGCACGGGATCCTGCGTGCTGGTTTGTTAGTGTAGGCTCGCCTGTGGGCACGGGGTCCTGCGTGCTGGTTTGTTAGTGTAGGGTCGCTTGTGTGCACGGGATCCTGCGTGCTGGTTTGTTAGTGTAGGGTCGCTTGTGTGCACGGGATCCTGCGTGCTGGTTTGTTAGTGTAGGCTCGCCTGTGGGCACGGGGTCCTGCGTGCTGGTTTGTTAGTGTAGGGTCGCTTGTGTGCACGGGATCCTGCGTGCTGGTTTGTTAGTGTAGGGTCGCTTGTGTGCACGGGATCCTGCGTGCTGGGTTGTTATTGTAGGGTTGCCTGTGTGCACGGGGCCCTGCGTGCTGGATTGTTATTGTAGGGTTGCCTGTGGGGATTGGAGGTGTCAGGCTGGGTGCCTGTGCCATTTCCCTTCTTCTAACTCAGAACCGACTGGATTCCCTTGGAATTTCCCTGCAACCGACATCACCTCTGTGCTGTGAGTGGAGACATTCCAGCCCACTGGCTGTTCTGGGGGAGTCTAGAGGTGGGGCTCACCCGCCAGCCAGGAAGTCATGGGGAAATGACTTCTAGCACAAGATTTCTGGCACTTCCTGTTTCCGAGGGGCCAGAAAATAGCACAAAAGCAGCTCTGCTGCGGGCACGGCTCAGCCCTGCTGCCTCTGCCTCCCCAGCTCGGTGGGACTTTGGGGAGTGCCTGGAAAGCCTGGGGCGCCTGCTCTGGGTGCAAGTCAGGGCAGCTTCCAGTAGCCCCAGAGTTTGGGCTCATTTTTCACCCAGCCACCTCCCCTGATCCCTCCCAGGGTCCTTTCCCTTCGTACCCCCTGGGACAGGCTGCCCTGCAGTAGGGGCTCACACTGGCCATCATGGGTCCTTGAGAAAAGAACTCCCTTCCCTTCAGCCCCAGGAGAGCTCTCCAGGTGCCTGCCTTTGCTCCCTGTTCATGGCAACCAAGTGAGGCCAGGACAGGCTGCAGCTGCTGAATTCATCTGGACTGAGCTGGCACGAACAACCCTACAATAACACACCAGTGTGTGTACAAGTGACCCTGTAATAACACACCCATCTGTACAAAAACAATCCTGCAGTAACACACCTGTGCCTGTGCAAGTGGCCCAACAATAACACAGCAGGAACTGACTCTTGGGTTCCTGTCCCAGTTATGGGAGAGGTGTGGGGTCCAGCAGGGCAGGCAGAACACCAAGACTCCTGGGTTCTGTTCCCAGCTCCTATTGCTGAGAAATTAAGCAATCACTGACATTAACGTTTGCATGTCCTCCCCTTTGTTCTCCTCCCTGGTTCACACCCTCCTTCACTGGCTGTGAGAGCTACTTGTTGCTTGTGTCAGCGGTGGAGCCCGGGGGGACAGGGGCTGGAGGGCTGGGCTCCCTGCCCCACACTGACTCAGGCCGGCTGGAGTGGGATGTCAGTGGAAAGCTAGTGGGTGGTGGAGGCCTGGGGAGCGCTAGCCTCAGGGCGTTTCTCACCCTGGCCTCCTGTACTGGGATATTGTGTGAGATTTCCAAGGCTTTTGCCTAAGCAAATGTTTTGCACATTGCAGGGTCACCTCTTTCCATGAGCTCAGCCGGGCCGGAGCCGCTAGGACGTGCCCCCAGTGGCCATTCCAGGGGGTCTGGCAAGTGGAGAGGCCACTGGGCTGGGAGCCAAGAGACCTGGCCTCTACCCTGCTTCTGATACGTGCAGTGGTGGGTGTATATGTGGCCCCCACACTGCAGCTGTCTCTGGGCATTGCCCCAAACCCGGCTGGGGCAGATCCTTAGCCCCAGGCTACAGCCTGGAACTGAGGCCCAGAGAAATGCAGTGGCCCGCCCAACGCACACAGGAGGCTGTTGTTTGCAGTGTTGCTGTAGCAGGCTGGTCCCAGGATGAGAGACAGGGTGGGGCATGTAACAGCTTTTGTTGGACCCACTTCTGCTGAGGACAGAGGCCAGCCTTTGAGCTACCCAGAGCTCTGCCTCAGGTCCCAGGGAGGCTGCAGCAAAGCCGAGAATCGAGCCCCGCTCAGGGCCTCAGTTTCCCTGTTCGTACCATAGGATAATGACCCCAGGGGAGCCATCAGGGATAGAGTCAAAGGGCTTTTCCTCCTCTCTGCCTCCTGCCAGCCTTTTCCTGCCTTCTGCAAAGGACCTTTCCAGGGAGCAGCCCTGTGAGGGGCCCAGCTAGCTGCAGAACCACCCCCAGACATACTTCCTAGGGGCGCGGGGATCGGGTTTTTGCTCACTTGGGAGGGGCTGCTGCTCCCCACAAGAGTGAGTTCCCCCTTTTGTTACTTGCACTCGCATAGAAGCCCCCTATTGTTGAACTCAAGAGCCCAAAGCCGGGCCCGCAGCTCTGACCCTTCCTGGCCCATCGCTGGGGTCCCGGGCTTGCCCCCGGCCCGTCCCATGCCAGCGGTGTCGTGTTCTCCAGAACCGCCCCATCTTTGCTCCGCGAGATCCACCCCGCAGGCAGGGGGTGGGCGCAGCCGCGGCTGGTGACTCCTCCCTTTGGGGGGGTGGAAACACCCTGCGGGCGCTTCCAGGAGGGGTCTCGGAGCCCTGCTCCCGCAAGGTCCTGCCTGCGCGTCGGGAGCGGGGCAGCCAGCGCGCCGGGCTCCGCCATGCCGCCCCCCGGGACCCTGCTGCCGCCGCCGCCGCTGCTGCTGCTACTGCTGGCCCTGCCGCCCGCCCGCGCCTTCAACCTGGACGTGGCCGAGCCGGCGCTGTTCCGCGGTGCCCCGGGCAGCCTCTTCGGCTTCGCCGTGGATTTCTACCTCCCGGAGCCCCAGAGGTGAGCTAGCGGCGGGGCCGGGGCGGGGGCCGCGCTCCCCCCCCGGGCTTCGGAGTCTTGGCACCTTGTTGAAGAACAAATTGTATCAAAGGGTCGTTGGGGGCGGGGGGGGGGGCGTTCGCGGCCCCCTGTTAGCGCTGGGGCGGAGGAAGTGGGGGGGTTCGCGGTCCCCTGTGGGCGGGGGATAGGGGGGGGATCGCGGCCCCCTGTTAGCGCCGGGGCGGCTGGGAGTGGAGGGTTCGCGGCCCCTTGTGGGCGGGGGATATGGGGGGGATCGCGGCCCCCTGTTAGCACCGGGGCGGGGTGTGTGGGGGGTTCACGGCCCCCCGTGGGCGGGGATATGGAGCGGGTCACGGCTCCCTGTTGCCCCCGTGTGTGCCGGGGGGGGGGGCGTTTGCTTCTAGCCCAGCTCTGACTTTCCGGGCTCTGCTCCTAGTCCCCCTGGCGGGACCCCGCCTCTTTCCGCCGGTCTCGGCACGCGGCTCCGGCGCTGTTTGCACCGTTACCCGTCCTGTCCGGTCCTGGCTCGCTCCTTGGAGCCCCGGCCGCGGCGCTCAGGTTCCCCCGAGCCCCCCGCCTGCATTCCTCGCGCTCCCGGGCCCGATCCTGTTCGCGGGATCCCCCCACGGGGAGGGCGCGCGTGGGGACCCGGGGCCGGGTGGGCGACGATGCAGCCCGAGCCCCGCGCTCCGGTGGGATCCCCCCGCCCCTCGGCCCCGCACAGAACAGGCTGGGAACGGAGCGTTTCCTGTAATCGGAGCTGGGGATCGGCTCCTTCCCTTGTAACTCGGAGCAGGCGGAATTCCAGCGCTGGCGGCGCTTTCTCCTGGCGGCGCAGGGACCGGTGTGTGTGGGGCTCCCTGGGAGAGGGCAGCTGGGCGGAACACCGCTGGGCTGGGGATGTTATTCGTGCTCCCCCGTGGCAGCCCCGAGGGGGGCATAGGAACTGCGAACACTGGGGGGGGCTGGAGTCCCTGGCGAGCTGCTAACACGGAGCGATGGGGGGGCTGGAGGTGGCGTCTCCCGGACCAGGGCTGAACCGCCCCTGCATTTCCCCATCCCCCTCCTGAGCTGGCCCGTGGTCCACGCCCATCAGGGTGGGGGCGAATCTGCCTCCCCCGAGGTCCTGCTGGGTTGCGTGCGGAGGAAGCAACCAAGGGCTGAATGTGCCAGGGATCGGGGCCCTCGGGCCAGTGAACGTGGCAGGGTTGAGGGCAGGACCCCTCCAGAGCTCAGCCGGCTCTGGTTCATGGTGCTGTGTCATCAGGGGCGGGGGGAAGTGGGTGACACTGGGTGTCTTGATACCTAGCCCTGTGGGGTGAGCCACAGCCGTGTTCCCAGGCTAAGGGTGTTAGGGTTTGTCTACACTGGCACTTTACGGCGCTTCAACTTTCTCGCTCAGGGGTGTGAAAAAACACCTCCCTGCAAGTTTCAGTGCTGGAACGTGCCCGTGTAGACAGTGCATCAGCGCTGGGAGCTACGCCCCTCGTAGAGGTGTTTTTTTAGAGCGCTGGGAGACTACGCAAGTCACGTTAAAGCGCTGGTGCAGCAGCACTTTAACGTTGCCAGTGTAGACAAGCCCTTAGTCTGTTCTTCTCAATGCCAGTCAGCTCTGACTAGAACCCAGGAGTCCTGGCTCCCAACCCCGCCACTCAAACCACTAGACCTGTCCTCCTCCAGAGACAAGAATAGAACCCAGGAGTCCTGCCTCACAGCTCTGCTGCTTGAACCCCTAGACTCTACTCCCCTCCTAGAGCTGGGGAGAGAACCCAGGAGTCCTGGCTCTCAACCCCCCTGCTCTAACCTCGAGACCTGGGGAGAGAACCCAGGAGTCCTGGCTCCCAAGCCCCCTGCTCTAATCTCCAGACCTGGGGAGAGAACCCGGGAGTTTCACGCCCCTGCTCTAATCTCCAGACCACACTCCCCTCCCAGAACTGGGGATAGAACCCAGGAGTCCTGATTCCAAACCCCACTAGGTCCCCCAGGGACACAGAATTCCCAGATGCTGCTCCTGGGAATCCCACTTATCAAACTTCTTCGGATGCATCCGAAGAAGTGGGCTGTAGTCCACGAAAGCTTATGCTCTAATAAATTTGTTAGTCTCTAAGGTGCCACAAGTCCTCCTGTTCTTCTTTTTGCGGATACAGACTAACACGGCTGCTACTCTGAAACTTTCCACTTATCAAAGCCCCTCTCTTCCCTGCCCTGGCGGTGCTGAGTGGGTGTGGAGCCTGGTGGCTCTGATCCAGTGGGGAGGGTGGAGTTGGGGAGAGCTGTGTCTCGTGGCCTGTGGCAGGCAGCCAGCCCAGGGAGCTTTCCCCTGGAGATGCCCCTCATGAGTGTGCTCTGTTCCATTCATGGTCCCTACTTGCTCTGACTCCAGGAGCTCCCAGCACTAGTCAGACTGAGCTTGTTAAAGCCCCAGCATGGATCAGCCAAGGGGCAGCTGAGAGGGTAAAGCCCAAAGAGCAGCTGTTGCCATTTGATCCTATTGGCCTAACCACCCTGTTCTCCCCCCTAGCCCCCCCCCCCCCCCATCTATTGGCCAGGAAAGTGCTTCCAGCCCCTGGTATCACTGGGCTGATTGGCCTGAGGGTCTGCCATGTCCAGCCCTGCCCTGGTGGCTCATCCCCTGCAGCAGGGGCTGGAGGTGTAAGAGCCACTTCCCCTCTAGCGGGGTGTTAACCTTTTCAGCTGCCAAGCAAACTGCTTAGAACCCACAGTGCGATTACTGGGATGTGGCATGTTGGGACACCAGGCGCAGACCTCGGGGCGCTGTCAGGGCGAGTAGCAGTCTAGCCCCCATTATCTTCAGCCGAAATCCCTGCCCAGTGGCTGGCAGGTGTCCTGGCTATTGTGCTCTACCCCAGAGGTGGCTGCATTAGAATGGTGCTGGGTGGGTTCCTTTTGGGCCATGTCCAAGCATTCTGCAATGAGAGAGCAGCCCCCAGTGTGACCTGAATCTGCAGGCTGCTGTGCACCTAACTCCCTGTCTGCTCATGGGATCAGAGAGAGAGGGCCCAACCCAACACCCTAGCTCTGAAACAGCCAACACTCAGGGGCTAAAATCACACCCATCTCTGATCATTCCCAGATACGTGTGCTTGGCTCCTTAGGAGCACATGGTCTGGTAGCTAAAAGTACAGTGGACTGGAAGTCAGGACTTCTGGGTTTGTTTCTGGGTCTGGGTGGCGTTGGGTCTAGCGGGTAGGTTAGAGCAGGGGGGCCGGGAGTGGGGTCTAGTGGGTTAGAGCAGGGGGTGGGACTCAGGACTCCTGGGTTTGTTTCTGGCTCGGGGGGGGGGGGGTATCTAGTGGGTTAGAGCAGGGGGTTCTGGCTCTGGGGAGCTGGGGAGTGGGATCTAGTGGGTAGGTTAGAGCAGGGGGCCTGGGAGTCAGGATGCCAGGGTTCTGTCCCCAGCTCAGCTCCTAATTCACTGTGTAAATCATTCTTCTGGGCATCTGTTTTCCTCCTCCGTGCCGTGGGGCTATTGGTACTGACCGAGGTGGGGGGTGGCTGATTGTGAGGCTCAATTCCCCCTCCAGGTGATGCGCTTTGGGTGGCAAGCGTGTTGTCATCCTGAGGTCTAGTTTGTGGATTCCAGGGTTCTGTGATTTTTTTTTTTTGGGTGGGTCCCATGTCCGGTGCCGCCAATTCTCCACCCCCTTCACGCGCAGTGCCACTGTTTCCCAACCCCCTTGCAGCCAAATCGGTGCATCCTGCAATGAAACCTCACAAATGTCACTGATTTCCTTTTCTCGCTCAACACGTCATCTCTTTCCTGGCCCGGATGTCCTGGTCCCTCACACAGCGCTGATCTGGGCACCGCCTGATACAGGGGAGGCAAAACTTCCACCTGGCTCACTATTTTCCCCTCCTCCTATTGAAGAGGCTGGCAGAGGCTGCCCGTGGCACTGGGTCTGGGGGAGGGTGTGGGGCTGGAAGCGACTGGCACTGGGATGCTCTGTCCCGGGCACTGGTTTCCAGAGAGGGGGATGTCTCTGGTAGCATTTCTGCTTCACAGCCCTGGGTAATTATCCCACTTAATAGAAGAGGAAAGTGAATATCAGAGCTGGGAAGGGACTCGCTCAGAGTTACACAGCAAGGCAGTGCCAGAGCTGGGAACAGAACCCATGAGTCCTGATTCCCAGTCCCGCCCTGCTCTAACTGTAGAGCTCGCTGCAGAAAGCAGCAGCCAGCTCTGGGAGTCCCCAGCAGCTTTGCCGGGGGAGGGTCTCTGCATGGGGATCCCAGGAAGAGGCCTTGTCGGGCTTGGCTGCAGCAGACATTAGTGCTCCTGATAGCAAGGAACAGATTTCACAAGGTTGGTCTGCTGGATTGAGTGTGGGGCTGGGAGGCAGAACTCCTGGGTTCTGTCCCCTGCTCTGCCAATGACCTCCTGTGTGACCCCACTCTGTGCCTCAGTTTCCTCATCTATTTCAGGGGGATAATGGTACTGCCCAGTGCAGTGACTCTGTGGCCTCCCAGCCTTGCTGTCCTTCCTGTGTTCCCTGGGGGAGAGGGTGGCAGCAAGCTACACACCCTGCCCCCTTGGAATGGGGGGCATCAGCTGGCTATGCCGGGGGGCTAGCCCAGAGCTCCCTGATACAGAAAGGGGCGGCCCACTTAGCACAGGGTTAAATACACAACTGGAGCCATTAGCTTATTGCCCAAGAGCTCTGCCTGGCCATGGGCCAGTCCATGCCAGTCAGATTTCATAACCCATGTGACCATCCAGCCTGACCTGCACAGCACGAGCCGCAGACTGCGCTGGGCTCACTCCTGCGTGAGCTGGTCCAAACGATTTAAAATGGCCAGTGATGGAAAATCCACCACACCCTCATTAAACTGCTCCGATGGCTAATGCCCCATTCACATCTTATTGCCGGTCTGAGCTGATCTGGCTTCAGTGCGTTAGACTTTCTCTGCTAGACTGCAGAGGCCGGGCCGTCAGCCCTGAAATGTCTCTTTGCTAAACTCACTACACTGAGCTCCCAGAGCCTCTCGCTCTCGGGCCCCAGAGGCACACCAGAGAGGGGCTCTTGTCCAGGATCCCGGGGGGAGGGGGAGGCAGGGTCTGGGAACCCACCAGGCAGGCAAGGCGGGTGCAGGACCCAGCTGCAGGCGGGGGGGGGGGGGGCTCTCCTTGATCTTCCAACCAGAGCAGCCCAGCCCAGAGCTCAGCCCATCTCTGCTCTGGTGTTCACACCCCTTCCCGTGCAGGGAAGAGGGGGGCACTTCCTGACTGAACATAGCACCCCAGCAGAGCCTATTCTGATACTGACTCTGGGCACTGAATCACTCCCAGCCCCCCAGCTCCTGGCTGGAGAGCCCCTGTCTCTCTCCATGGACCATAGAGCCCCCATAGCCTCTCTGCTCTCTCCCAGCAGCTCCATATACTCTGGCATCATCCCCAGCATGCCTTGCTGCCCTGCATGGTGCCCAGCTGATGGCAGTCTGCTCCTCCCCAGCACAGTGTGCCTCTGGACAGAGTGGGTTTACCTGCTGGCCCCTGCAGATGGGGAGAGCAGGTCGGCCTGCCAGCCCCCGTGGAAGAAGGGTTGGGGTTACGATCAGCTGCTAACCCACAAGGTCCCGGCTGGGGACTGGGTCAGCTGATTCAGGGCAGAGGCTGGGCGGCATCCGGGCTGGGATTCTCCTGGGAAAGCAGCATTTGCTCACACATTGCTCCTGCTCCGTGGTTTGGGCCGGCTGGGAGCCAGGGCTCTGGGAACAGCCTGACTCACTGCGCGGCTTCTGCTGCCAGCCAGAGTGCGCAGAGACGGGAAAAGGGAGAGACAGACAGGAAAGGGATTGCACCGGGGAGCCGTGCCATGGGCAGCCCTGGCTGCTCGGCAATTCCTGTGAGCAGCAGGGAGAGAACCAGGAGATCCCCCTGTTCCGAAAGCCCCAGTCCTGACTAAGGGAGAATCCCACCCTAGGACGGAGTCAGGGTGAGCAGTGCCGCGCCAGGCAGCGAGGGGCAGTGGCACACACGGGCACACCCGAGCGCTACAAGCCAGACTTTTCCTAAACCCAGGCAAGGCCCTGATGGCTGCATCCTGGTCAGCTCTTTCCACCCCCGCATGCTGCTGCGCCGTGGGAATCAGCAGGCCCATCCCTAGACGTCACAGCCTGCTCCGCACAGCAAAGCCCAGCGGCCATGGGTCAGGAGCCCACCCCACTGGGCACAGCCAAGGACTGGGGGCGGGGCGGAGGGGGGGGGGCGGACAGCCACAACCCTGAGGCTGAATGAGCCAACACCAGCTCCTGATGCTGCCTCAGTCCCTGGGAAGCTCAGCTCCCTGGAAGGTCGCGGGTGCGGGGTGTCAGGGGGACGTCACACAGGAGCTCTCTGGGGTCTCAACCCTCCCTGTGTTACAGGGGGCGGGTGTGTGTGTAGGGTCTGCTCTGGGGTCCCACTACCCAACATGCTGCTCCCATGGCCCAGCTAGCCTAAGCTGCCCCACATGGGATCCAGACCCTCTGCCCGGGGCTTGGCTGGTCATTTGCCCTCTGGGGCTTTCCACTCTCTACTGAGCTGCTGGCACCCCTGAGCACTGTTGCCAACCCATGAAGCATTCTCTGGCCCCTTTCTCCCAGCTTTGTGTAGATACTTCCCCTGTGCTGCTGGGGACGGGATCTGTGCCTGGGTGTGAATGGGTTAATAGGCGGTAGGACTTGGAGCAGTGAAAGAGGCAGAGAGGCTAGCTGTGTGTGATGCTCTGAGGGTGTCCGGTGTGTCTTGTGTTCACAGTGATCTTCCAGCTCTCATGAATCCTCCAGCCCATCAGGGAAGGGGAGGGGGAGGGTTATCAGCCCTACTTCGGAGGGGAAACTGAGGCAGAGAGTGGCGGGGACTTGCCCGTGCTGTGAGTGATTCAGTGTCAAGAGTCAGGATCAGAACCCAGGAGTCCTAACACCCACCCCCACCATCCTGCGCTAACCCACCAGACCTCACTTCCCTCTCTCTCCTCTCCACTAATGGGAGATCAGGCCCAAAGCAGAGCCACGGTTCTGGTCCTGGATCACCTTTAAGCTGGGATCGCGTCTCCATGACAGGCACCTCCCAGGGTGCTGGGTCTGGTTGGGCTGGGGATCCCCGTGTGTCAGCATGGGCAGAGACGGGTTCTGGTGGGTCCCATTCCAGGCGGCTGAAACCTGGATCCTGGGCTTGGTTTGGGCTGTGGGGCAGTCCTGGGCCCCTCTAGAGCCCCACGGCGAGGACATGTTAGCAGAGGGCATGAGCTGGCGGGCAGAGACAATCGGGCCTGGGTAAGAGGCCAGATGGGGGGTGTAACATCCCCATCCCGCAAGCTGCAGCACCGGAGCCCAGCCTGGTGCCCATGGGCCGGCTGTAGGGTCCAGGCCCTGGAACTCTGCCCCCCAAACCCAAAGGTGCTGCACAATCTGGGCCTGAGCCCCCCATCTGTGGGTGCTGGGGGGCAGCTCTGTCTCTCGCCCCCATGGTGCCTGTGCCCCCCAGTCCAGGGATCCTGCCTCTTGCCCCTTCCCACATCCCCTGTCTCTTGGGGCAGATTCCCCCCAGCCCCTTGGCCTGCCCTTCTCCCACCAGCTCCTGGAGCGAGGGTGTGGGGGCCAGCAGGAGTTTGGGCTGCCTTTGTTCTCCAGGCTAGCTCATTCCCAGGGGGCGGGGGAGGGGGCTCCAGGGAAAGAAACAGGTGCCCCCTCCCCCTTCAGAGACATGCGGAGGGCTCAGTCTGGGCCTTTGATGGCCTACCCACCCACCCCCGGCCCCTTGCTGTGCCCAGCCTCTGCTCTGCTGGAGCTCCTGCCTTGGCCAGGCCTCCAGGGTCTTCCCCTCCTTCGCCAGCCAGGCAGGCTCAGCCCAGCTCCCCTGGCCAGGGGAGAGTGAGGGGACAGGCTCCCCAAACCCCTGCCTGTCCCGGGCCGGGTTCCAGGGCCGCTGTGCTGCCTGCAGCTACCCTGGGATAGCTGGGCTGAGCCCCCACAGGCTGCGGGCAGGAGGGGCTGCATCCCCCAACACAGTTCCACAAAGGTCCTGGCACCCTTGGGTCACCCTCTATAACTTCCCCAAAGCCACCGCTGGGGGCCCCTGGCTGCTCTTTGAGGGGGTTTTGCTCTGAGGGGAGCGGGTCTCCCTCCAGGTCCAATTCCCCCGGGACCTGCAGAGCTGGGTGGGGCTTGTGCCTGGCCTGGACTTGTGGCATCCTGGACTAGTTTGGCTGCATCAGATACCAGCTGAATTGCCGTTGCCTTTAGGGCCCTCCCCATCTCAGCCTGCCCCATCTGTGGGATCTGCTGGCTCTCCGAGCCCTCGGCCCTGCGGGCCTGGATCCCAGCCCCTTTGCGCCAGCCCCGGCCCGTCCACACTACCCTGTAAATGTGATCCCCACTGTGAGGATCCCTGCTGGGCCAGGAAGGGCCCATGGGCAGCAGAGACCCCTCCCCTTCCCTTCTCAGCTTTGTTCATTTTGTCACCTGTTGTCTCCCCAACCCCCATCTGTCTCAACCCTGCTGTACCCTGTCTGCCCTGTGTATTGCAAACCCTGTCTGTGCAGCCCCTGGCACGCAGGACCCTGCTCCTGACTGGAGCCTTTGGCACCGTAACCCCAGTGCTGATAGCAATGCCAGGCAGCACGGGCGCAGACTCGGGCATGTCCCTTTAGCTCCTTGGGTGACAAACATTCTCAACGTGCAACACCTCAATTCGCTGCTTCCTGGTTACTGCGCAAGGCCCCGATCTGGAGGCTGGGGGGCAGGACTGAAGGGCATTGGCAGGGCTGTGTGTTCGTGGCCAGCGCAGGGACTCTGTCATAGGGCAGGATCCACATTGGCAGAGTGACCAGCTCTTGCGTTACCTGTCTTGGCTCTGTGCAGGAGGGACCCATGTAAAGCACAGGAGGGCGTGGCAGGGCCTGTGGTCTGAGTGCTGTCAGGAGCTCTGCTGGGCCCTGCCCTGTCTCGGAGGGACTAGCTGAGGGGGCAGCATGTGGCAGGGACACAGGGGAGAGCGGCTGGGGTGGGCTGGGCCTGGTTAGCTGCTGCGGACGGGAGCTGTTCGAGCTGTTCTCCGGGGCCGAGAGTCCTGTTTGCAGCATGCCCAGGAAGGCTCAGTCCGCTGTGGCCTGGTCTCCCTGCCAGCCCCTGACCCCTAGTGGGAGCAGTGGAGGAGCTGCCTGCCCAGGGTGATGCCAGAGCATAGGCACCAACTTCTCCTGGTGCTCAACCCCGCCCCTGCCCCGACTCCACCCCTGCCCCACCCCATTCCAACCCCTTCCCCAAAGTCTCCGCCCCAACTCTGCCTCCTCCCTGCCCCTATTGGACTCCTTCCCCAAATCCCTGCCCCGGCCCCGCCTCCTCCCCTGAGCATGCTGCATTCCCACTCCTCCCCGCTCCCTCCCACAGCGATACAGCTGTTTTGCAGCGGCAAGCGCTGGGAGGAGAAGCAGGGACGCGGCGTGCCCAGGGGAGGAGGCGGAGGTGAGGTGAGCTGGGGCAGGGAGCTTGGCTGCCGGTGGGTGTAGAGCACCCATCAATTTTTCCTCGTGGGTGCTGCAGCCCTGTAGCACCCCCCGAGTCGGCGCCTATGTGCCAGAGCACTCCCCATCTACACCGGGTGTGAACAGGCCAAGCTCTGGGGCTCCTTGAGGCCTCCAGCTTATCCCTCCCTATGTGCCTCGGGGGGACGGCAGGGCTGAGTTGCACCCATTGGGATTCGAACCTTTGTCTGCTTCAAAGCCCACGAGGCTGCCACGGCCTGGTCCCCAGCCTGACGGGGAGGGGCAATGTGGCTCCAAGGGCACATGGGTCGAGATCCAGCCTGGGGCACATGGGTCGAGATCTCTGCCTATGGGGGCCAGCAGCACTGCCTGGCCCTGCGCCACCCTGAGCAGAGTGTGGGTGCTGGTGCCATCGCCGCGGGGCGGGGGCAGGGCCTGGTTCTGACGGGTTCAGGTAGCTGCCTGGCTCGCTCCGTACAGGAACCCTGAGGCCAGCAGAGGCCCGAGAGCACCAGCCGGAAGAACCGTCCACTGGTATCCTCGGCTGCGGGGCCCTGGGCCGGCTCCAGCTAACGTCGTCTCTCCCTCCTGCCAGCACCCGGCTCAGCCAGGTCCCAGCTCCCCACCAGCCAGGAACTCCCGGCTCAGCCCACGCCAAGGAGCACCCTGCGTGGCTGGACTCCCAGCCCCGGCCCGTCCAGGGATGCAGCTGGAGTCGGCTGCCCCCAGACTCCCTGGCTTCCCAGGAAGGTGCCCAGCCATTCCCTGCACCCCGGCTCTGGAGAGAGCCTGATGTGGGGTTGGAGGGGAGACCCAGAGTGATGCCCCCTCCGCAGCCAGCAGGGGAGCCCTGGTCTGGTCCAGAGAAGGGGGGACAGGCTGTGCCCTGGGACTGTGCCCCCAGCAGCTGGGATTTTACATGGGGCATTGCCACTGTGCCATGGCCCCCTGAACTCTGCGTTGGGGGACCCCCTACCCACCAGATCTTGGAGGGGTCTGCTGCTCCTGGGGCCTGGCTGGCAAAGGCAGGGAGCTTCCCCTGGTGCCCAGCTATGAGGAAGAGGGAGGAAGAGAGCTGTGTCTGCGTCTTCTGAGTGCCTGTGTGACTCCCTGGCCTGCCAGGCAGATCCACATGGGGCGTGGCTTTCCTGGGAGCACTGATTGCGCCCTCAGCACTGCAGGGCGGCCGGGAGCCTGCTTCGTGCTCCAGGGAGCAGCCAGTTCTTGCAGAGCTTTCCAGGGGAGGCCCACACTGCTTCGTTTGGCCCGAGAGTCTCTAGCTGCCTATTGCGTGCGGAAAGCCCAGGAGCTGCATGTCCGTTTCCTTTCAGTATAATTATTACATGGCACCCAAGGGTCCCAAAGCACAAACCAGCTGTGAACTAAGCCACACGGCCGCTTGCTAGAGGCTAGTAGAGGTGGGGCCAGCTCATGGGGGAGAAACTGAGGAGTAGTGAGGTGCCCAAGGCTATGGAGAGTCTGTGTCAATCAGGGCTAGAACCCAGGAGTCCTGGCTCCTACTTCCCCCTGCTCCAACCTACTAGACCCACCCTCCAGAGCCAGGGCTAGAACCCAGGAGTCCTGACTTCGTCTCTAACCAGTAGGCCCCACTCTCACCATGTCTCAGGTCTTGCCCAGTCAGATTCTCCCTTGTGAAGTGCCCTCCCTTACTGCAGGGCCATGGCCATTAGTGAGGGAGGAGCCTGGTGCCCTGCAAGGGCTGGATGGCACCTCTCTGCCCTGCCCCTGTGCCCTGTGGGGCGCCCTCTCGCTCTGCAGGGATTGGCCCGACACTCACAGCTGCAGACAGAAGCTTGTTGCTTTTAACCCCCTTTTCTGTGCCCTACGTGGGGGAGGGGGCAATAATTAGGGGGGCGCCCTCGCCAACAGCAAGTCAGTTGCCTTTTACAGACCAAACCATTCACCCCGGGAGTTGGAGCTGGCCCTTCCAGGCTGGTAGCTTCCCCCTGGGATTAGATGGAGCAGCTGCTCTGTGCCTGGACCCCCAGCCCCTGCTCCACTGAGGTGCTGCCAGCCCACTGCAGCGCCAGCCCCGTTTGTGTGGTGATAGGCCCAGAGCCCCCAGCGCTGGGGCTCTCGTGGCCAGCATGGACCCAGCCAAGCTGGACCTGCTTTCCCTGGCTCCGGTTAGAAGGTGCTTGTCTAAGGGGAGCGCCCAGCAGCCCCAGCTGAGCTCGGAGCCCCTTCGTGCCAGACGCTGCATGGACAGACACAGTCCCTGCCCCAGACAGTTCACAGTCTACAGAGACAACAAGTAGGGTGGAGACAAGAAGGATGGTTCTCCCGCGTTACTGATGGAAGCCGAGGCCCAGGTTGTGACGTGCCCAAGGTCACAAAGGGAGGCCAGGCAGAGCCAGGAATTGAACCCCCGTCTCCTCATCCTCCCACCCACACCTGAGCCCTTGGGGAGGTGGGGGTGCGTGTTGGGCTGAGGCTGGTGCAGGGTGGGATGTGCTGCTGGTTGATGTTGAGGGTTGCCTGGCATCTCCTGCTGTTCCGGGCACTGTGTTCTCTATCTGACCTGTTGGCATGAGTGCCAGGGGGCAGGTATTGCCCCAAGGGGTCCCGCAGCTTCTCGGTACGAGTTCCCATGGGGAGGCTATGATGGGATCCCCGGGGTACAACCCGGAACTGTGGGACTGCTGTACCCCCTTAACTCTCCTGTCTGAGCTGTCTCTCACACTGCTATGCCAGTGACAGTGCAAGCTCATTAATTCATTTGCCACTGTGACTAAGGGTATGGATCTGCAACAGCCCTTGTTAACCTGAGCTGAGATTCCCTGAGCACTTCAACCGAAACTACACCGTTAGGTAAAATATAAAACAGATTTATTAACTACAGAAAGACAGATTTGAAGTGATTATAAGTAGCAGGCATTGAGATCAAAGTTGGTTACCTAAGAAATGAAACTAGAAACACAGTTTAAATCAGGGGTGGGGAACCTCTGGCCCGTGGGCCGGATCTGCCCCCTGCTTAATTTCATCCGGCAAGTCTCTGCAC
Organism: Chrysemys picta bellii; assembly: GCF_011386835.1. Lineage (NCBI taxonomy): Eukaryota > Metazoa > Chordata > Testudines > Emydidae > Chrysemys > Chrysemys picta. The sequence goes on along the minus strand of NC_088812.1, from coordinate 18,891,200 downwards.
TGTGGGCTGGAAGCCCTGAGCCTCGGTGCCCCACATGGGGCTGGAGCTGCGAGCACCGGCTCACCCTGCTGCGGGGGAAGCGAGGGTGCCCCTGCAGCCACTAAGTGCAGGGGCGATCAAGAAAGCTCCGAGTCTGTGTCTGCCTATCCCAGCTCGCAGGCACCGCCCCTGCAGCTCCCATTGGCCGGGAACCGTAGCCAATGGGAGCTGCAGGCGGGCGTGGTCAGTGCGCACAGCACAGAGCCACATGGCCACATCATGGCTGCTTCCGGGAGTGGCATGGGGCCAGGGCATGGGGGGGAGCCTGCCTTAGCCCTGCCACTGACCGCGAGCCCGGCCGGAGCCCAAACCCCAACCCCCTTCCCCAGTCCTGAGCCCACTCCCGCATTCCAAACCCCTCGGCCTCAGCCCGGAGTCCTCTCCCGCACCCTGAACCTCTCATTTCTGGCCCCACCCCGGAGCCTAGGGGAAGCCCCAAGCCTCCACGGGCTGTGTGTGGCCCGTGACTGATTTTTTTTTGTGGGTCAGAGGCCCCCAATAGAATAAAGGTTCCTCACCCCTGCTCTAAATTCTAATTTTAACAGACTAAGGCCTTGGCTACACTTACCCGGTAGTTCGGCGGCGAGCGATCGAACTTCTGGGTTCGACTTATCGCGTCTAGTCTGGACGCGATAAGTCGAACCCGGAAGTGCTCGCCGTCGACTGCGGTACTCCAGCTCGGCGAGAGGAGTACCGCGGAGTCGACGGGGGAGCCTGCCTGCCGAGTGTGGACCGAGGTAAGTTCGAACTAAGGTACTTCGAACTTCAGCTACGTTATTCACGTAGCTGAAGTTGCGTACCTTAGTTCGAATTAGGGGCGTAGTGTAGACCTGGACTAAGCAAGATTTGAATCAAGCAGTCTCTCATCCTAAGAGATGTTACAGCAGCTCACAGTTCCCAGTACACAGGCTGGATTTCCTTCCCAGCCTGGGACCAATCTCCCCAGTTCAAAGTCTTTGTCTTCCAGATGCTGAGATGGGGGAGGAGAGAGGAAAGTGATGATGTCACTGTCCCTCTTTTAAACTTTCCTCCAGCTGCTAGGAAGATCCTTGCTATGGCGTGGGTGTAAATGCCCTCTCTGAGGAGTCTCTGGGCTGGCCACTGGGAGAGTGGTTTCCCCTTATCCGGCCAGAGACACATGTCAGGCTGGTGCTGATGTAAATCTGTCTCACTAGGTGCTCCTTTGTTGCCACTGAAAGGCCGGCTGTGGGCGTTCCCATCCTCACAACATATTTCAGTAACACACACATAGCAAAACCTCATAACTTCCCATACAATGCTAGCACATTACAATCCAACAGGGTAGTAATGTTCAATCGATCACGTTTCAATCACACCTCCCAAGTCAGACTTTGTACCAGACACATCACACTTAAGGCTAAGATTTTATCATGTATATTTTTTGTAAAAGTCACAGACAGGTCACAGGCAATAAAGAAAAATGAACCGAAGCCATGACCTATCCCTGACTCACTAAAAATATCTGTGACAAAATGGGGACCTGTGGGTGCCCACACCGCCTGCAGCGAGGCAGTTGCGTGGGGGCTAGGAGCTTTGGGGCCCCCCCAGCCATGACTGGGAACTGCCAGGGCCCCTGCTGCCTGCAGCAGCTGGGGGCTGCAGGGTACCCCTGCCGCCCACAGCTCTGAGGTCCCCTCATCAAGAAACTACCAAGCCCAACTATTCCCATCTCTCCAAAAGTCCACAAACGGGACCAATTGTGTCCTGCATACAAAGAGACAGACGATGTCACAGAATATTTTACTGCTTTTGAGAGGCTGTGCACAATTCATGAGATTCCCGATGACAAGAGAGTCCCCACCCTGATTGCAAAGTTAACTGGTAAAGCTCTGGATGTATTCAATGAAATGCCAATTCAGGATGCTTTACATTACTGCAGGTTCAAAGAAATAGTTGTGAAACGATTTCAGATCACCTCTGAAACGCAGAGGGTGAAATTTAGAAACCTTCAGAGGGGTGCTGGTCTGAGTAATGGGGAATATGTAAACAGGATGAAAGATCTGATGGGAAAATGGGTGAGGGGAAAAGGTATTGAAAGTTTTGAACCAGTGTTTGGCCCTGCTGCTCAGGAGCGTTTCCTAAGCATACGTAAAAAGATGATGTGAAACAGTGTCTATGGGACAACAATATGAAAACTGTGGATGAGACGGCGTCTCTAGCTGATGCCTTTGAGCCGACCCAGGCATCTATTGAGACTAAACCACAGAAAGAGGATGTTTATAAGTATCTTTGGTGCTACTGTTAAACCTCATAATAAAAAAATGTGTTGTTAATGTTGAACCTGATGACAAAAAAATCGGCACTGTCAAACCCTAGAAAAAGAGTGCGGTATGCATGATTTTGGGGGAAAGATCTTGCACGTGCTAGGAGTGGTAAATAAAAGCTCACCCTGTGTTAAGAGGCCATATGTAATGCTGCTTCTCAGCTAGTACCTGTAAGAAGGCTTGAAGTTTATCACAACAGAGAAACCATAATAAACCTGGTCTGCTGCATGGAAGGGGAAACTGAGGTACATCACCTCATCGCAGGTGGTGGGGGTACGCAGTTGGGTGTTCACAAAGATCTTTAGAGTGGCTGGTTGTTCAATATCCCTTGTGTCTTCCAGATCCTTCCGGAACCTTAGCATGTGTTCAGTTACTGGTTTTTCTTTCCCTTCAGTGTTCCCTTCACTATGGGTTCTCGAGCCTCTCGTACCTTGGGGATTTGGTACTGCAGGGTCTGGTGAGGTGAGGATGTAGGTAGGGCATTCTGCCTACTGGCTGGCCCTCTGTGGAGATGTCTCCCAACCCCAGGACTGTACATATGCAAGGAATCCATCTTCCCTCTCGGGCTTGCCCTGTGTTTGCCACTCCCAGCACTGAGACCTCCCCCACTCCTTTTCCTACAGGGCTGGGACCTATGCTTTCTGGGGTACAAGTGTTTACTGTTTGGTCAGACGCATCTTGTCCTAGCAGCTTTCCCTCAGCTACTTTTTGTGTCTTACGAGCCTGGAGGAAAACCCCTCCCCTCTGCCAGCCGGGTCCTTTGCATGCTCACAGACAACGCTTCCTGGACTCAACTTCTTGGCTGTTCCAGGCATGGGAGCTGCATCTTGACTTAAAGAGACACAATTCCTTTCCACAAGCATGTTAAGACCAGTGTCCTGGAAGACTGGGGCATGGATTGGGGAACCCTCTGTCACCCCCTTCTCTGTCCCCGAGAAGTTAGCTGTGTGACTGCTCCCCTCCGTAAAGCCAGTTACACAGTTCCCTCTCTGGACCTGAGTTACAGGCTGTGTGTCTGGGTGCACAGATCTGAATCAGCTACTCTGCCGAAGTGACCAGTGAGGAGACAGTCATGTGCTCCCGTATTCTTTCCCCATTTTCCTTTTCTGGGTCCAACAGGCTATTAATATTCAATGGATCAAAACTTTGTAAACGGTACCTCCTAAGGCAGACTTTGTACCAGAAACCTCACAGTCATATCACCGTGGGGAATATGGGGGTCCAGGGTGCTGCTTTGAGGTACAGAGTATCACAGAGGCTGATTCTGCATTGTGTTGGGCAGGGCCTGAGCTGACCCTTCAGACTGATGGGACCGGGGGATAACCTGGGTCTGAGTGGGGAGGATACTGGCCCCACAGCCCTCTCATGCCACCCCCTACAGAAGATAGAGGGTCCAGCCATGGGGAGTGGGGTCAGGCTGCGCCCCGGTACCTGCAGGCAGCGCTGCCCAGCCAGTGGAGTTTAGGGAGCACTTGGCTTAGAGGTGGCCTTGCTGAGAGTGTGGGGTTTTTGGGGGAGGGGGCGGGGGGGGGAAGCTGAGCTCATGGCATTGGTGCAGAGACCCATCCCGAGGAGTTGGAGGTGCCCGATCCAGATGTGGAAGTGAGGTGGGAAAGGCCGGCATGTCCCTGCGAGTCGGGAATCGTGGCCGCACCGGAGGACGGAAGTCTCCTGTTGAATGTGGGGGCCTTGGACTTGGAATCCAGGGAACTGGGCTCTTTTGGGGTTCCTGGGGCAGGGATTCTGGCGCCTTGGTCCCAGCTGCAGCCGGGGGGCTAAGTGGTGGGGACCGGCAGCCAGTCGCTGTCCCAACGGAGGCAGTGGTTGGGACCAGTTCTGGCGGTAGTGGCCCGCCCCTCTTCCTCACAGGGGCCTGCGGGCTGGGGTTGGTTTCAGCTCTGTCCCAGGCCTGGCTGGACCCTGGCGGGTGAATCGCAGCCACGCAACTGCTCTGTGCACACCTGGATGCCCACAACAAGGGCCCATTGTTCCAGGCACTGACAAGGGTCGGCTACAGACCCTGCAGCTCAGCGCGGGGGCCCCACGAGGAGGGGGTGTGCAGAGGGCGATAGAGCTGGGGAAAGGGGAGGGGCATGAGGAGTGGGTTTGAGGGGGAGCTCTGCTGCAGGGAGTAGGCTGGGCCATTCTATAAGTGATGCGCCCCTCACAGTCGGTGCTGGCCCCAGCGCAGTGGCTAGGGGGCGCTGTGCTGCAGGAAGCAGGCTGGGGTGTTCAGTGGGGGGTGCTCTCCCCTTGCGGTCAGCGCTGGCCGCAGTGCAGTGGCTAGGGGTCCCGTGCTGTTGATTTGCCCCTTGTTGAAGGAGAGGTCAGGCCTGGGAAATCCCTGCGTCTTCTCACAAGAGCACTTCCGTCCTACCCCTCCAGCCACCTGGTCATTGCAGCGGTTCAGCCCGGTTTCAAAGCAGGGGTCCGGGCCCCTGTCGATGCTGCCGTCCCCCAGTGGTCCTGCTTCTCCAGACGCCAGCGGGTACCTGTGCTGCTCTGGAGTCTCATCCCACCCCCACAACAATTCTCTCCCCTCTCTTAAAAGCAAGTCCCTTTTTAAATAGCTCTGGTCCTTCTGCTTTCTGGCCCTGTGCCCTCCTGGCCTTATCAGGAACAGGCAGCCAGTGTTTGCGGAGACCGTGGCTGGTTGTTTCCTTCCTGCTGGCTTTTCCTTAATGAACGAACCCCATCACTTTCCCATGGGATCGTCCCAAGGACCAGCCCCCCACAGCGCTGCTCGGTGACTGCGGCACAGCTCCGACCCCCCCCCCACACACACACACACAGCGCTGCTTGGTCACTGCGGCGCAGCTCTGATGCCCCCCACAGCGCTACTCAGTCACTGCGGCGCAGCTCTGACGCCCCCCACAGCCCTGCTTGATCGCTGCGGTGTAGCTCCGACGCCCCCCACAGTGCTGCTCAGTCACTGCGGCGCAGCTCCGACGCCCCCCACAGCACTGGGGCCAGGGAGCTGGTGCCATAGCTGTGCTGAGGGGCGGTATCAATCTCCTGGGGGGAAGATGGGTGGTGCATCCCAGGGGAGGGACAAGCCTCCTGGATGGCACATTGACATGCGGTGAGTCTGCAGCCGGTACCCAGTGAGGCAGCCCCAGTCCTTGGGGGAGCAGGGGAAGAGATGGGGCATCCCCCAGCCCCTGTGCTGTCAGCTTGGTTATGCTAATTCCAGCAGGGGGCTCACAGTGGGGATACCGGGGGCAGGGGGTCTCAGGCATGCAGACAGCGACCTCACCTGCAGAACAATCACCAGCGCTCTGCAGACAGCTCCCACAATCCCTTGTACCAGCCATGCCCATGGAGCATGCGGGGGGCATGGCGGGCGCTGGAGCAGTGGCTCATGGCCCATCTGCAGGGAGCCTGGGAACTGGGAAGGGACCCTGGGGTGGCTGGGGGAGAGGGGCCCAGCTCAGCTGCCGTCTCCGACTCACGGCCCTTTCCTCCTCCCTTTCCCAGCAGTATCAGCATCCTCGTCGGAGCTCCCAAGGCCAACACAAGCCAGCCCAATGTCACGCAGGGCGGGGCCGTCTACTACTGCCCCTGGCACCGGGGCAACAGCAGCTGCACCCCTATTGAATTTGACCAGACAGGTAAGGGGCGCATCTGCCTCATGGGGGAGGGGCCAGTGTGTTCAATCCAGCAGCTGGGGGGGGGGGGGCTGTCAGCTGTGCTCCTCCCCTTGGGCAGTCTCCTGTCAAACAGAACTGATGGACATCAGCAGAGCTGGGTGTGGGAGAGCCCAGGGCTGGGATAGCAGGGGGCTGAGGGTCAGGATTGAGGGGCACCGGCAGAGCTGGGGGATGGAGCCCAGGGCTGGGATAGCAGGGGGCTGCGGGTTGGGATTGAGGGGCACCAGCAGAGCTGGGGGGTGGAGCCCAGGGCTGGGGTAGTTGGAGCTGAGGGTCGGGATTGAGGGGCACCAGCAGAGCTGGGGGGGTGGAGCACAGGGCTGGGATAGCAAGGGGCTGTGGGTCGGGATTGAGGGGCACCGGCAGAGCTGGGGTGTGGAGCCGAGGGCTGGGATAGTGGGGGCTGTGGGTCAGGATTGAGATTCTCTATTGTCCATGAGATGACCTATGTAGGGGTGATGCCCTGAGGCCCTAGGCAGGATCGGGGGATCCCATGGGGCTGGGGCATGGAGAATTCCGCTCCCCCCCCAGGGTTTGTGCCCTTCTGAAGGTGGTCTGTCCCCTAGGTCAGCCCTCTCTGGGTTTGAAAGCTGCCACATGAGACTCCCCAGCCCAGGCCCGTCTCCTCCCGCCCCAGCCAGGTGGTTTCTGTCGTTACCCAGCCCAGCGGCGGTGCCGAGGGGGATCGGGCCCCGTTCTGCTGGGTGCCCTGGCCTGCCTGCGCAACGGGAGCTGAGAGCTGAGGGATGGTTTTTGCTCTTGGTCAGCTCCATGTGGGGCCAGGAGCCGGCCTGCAAGCTGCTATTGCAGCCGGAGCTGACCTGGGACTGAGCCCCTGCGACCCCCACCAGCCTGTCAGAGACTTTCTGCCTTGGAGAAACCTGAGCTGGGGGGAACCTGCTACCGTCTCCCCGCCCCCTCTGCTGGCTGGGCCCAGGGACCTGGTAGTGCAGCCCCACCCTGGGGCCATGGCACCCGACCCTCATCCCAATGCCGTCTGCCACGCATTCCCATCCAGTCTCATAGTGCCCCCTGCTGGAGAGGCTGGGCTGGAGTAGCTGGGAGCTCCCCCCACAGCCAATGCTCCTGCTCTGCTCCCCACAGCGCTCCCTGCTGGAGGAACGAGGTGGCTCTCCCCACAGCCAGCAGGTTGTTCCTTGCTGTGCCCACCTCCGGTAGGCCCCAAAGTGGATTTTTCTGCTGCTGTAGTTGTACAAGGCTGTTCCCCTCTGGGGTCTCTTGCTCCCAGAATGCACTGCGCCTGCCTCCACCCAGAGCACTCCATCTCCTTGGGAGGGAACATGGGGCATTGCCCTAGTCCCCCCCCCCTGCCCTGGAGGGAGCGTTGCCCTCCCGGCCAAGCTCCCAGCCCCCTGAGCCCCTGCTACAGGTGGAGCTGGGGGTGGGATCAGGTTGGGGTGGGAGGCAGGTTTGGGGAGGGTGTCAGCCCCAGGCTATCCCAACCTGGGGTGGGAGGCTGAGCGGCCTGGCAGTCAGTGCTCCTGGTAGGGGAGAGCCCAGATAAGCTGTAATCCCAGCCACAGGGGGTGGCTCCTCTGGCCAGCCCAGCCCCCCAGCGCTGCCAGGATGGGGCTGTGCTGGAGTGGTGCTGGCCCCTCCCAGCTCAGATGTTTCCTGTGCCCCCCCACGTCTCCCGCTATGTGTTTCCTCGCCACTTCCTTTCCTAAACAACCATCTGCTGTCACCGCGCCCCGCCAGAGGTGGCTGCGTTCCCATGGCAGCCAGCCTGTTCCCAGCATCCTCCTGGTTTTAACTGGGTGATCCCAGCTCAGGCCCTGGCATCACTTTGCGTGGGGACAGGTGGGGTGCAAAGTCCTGGTCTTGCCATTGTGATGGGCACATCCATCCTGCTGTCGCTCCCCCAGGGGTGACGTGCTGGGTCCTATGGCAGTGATCAGTGCAAGACCGGGGGACCGAGCCATGGGCCGGGGGGCAGGAGGGGAGCTTGTGGCACAGTCAGTGCCATCAGGGGGAGCTAGGATCCCGGGCTAAAGGCTGTGCAGGGGTGAGGGACCCCCTGCTCCCACCCACGTGGCTGCCTCTCACTCTGGCCCAGGACAAATATTTACCCAGCTTTGCAAAGGGAAGCGAGGGCTTTGCGGCTGGATTGCAGAGCTGGCGCCTGGCTGGGGTGACCTGGAGCGGGGTTTCCCGGCTGCAGGAATGCCGGTGCCCTGGAGGGGCCGGCTTGGATGGGGCCCTGGCTGGCTCGCAGCCAGGGGATTTTCCTTGGCTCGTTGGTCAGGCCGATCGCGTTACGGCCGGAGAGCAGGACGCGGCCCAACGGGAGCTGTCGCCCCGCGCGGCTCGCACCAAACGTTGTTCTCGCTCCAGCCAGACATGGCCCGTCTGGCTCCCGGCCCCGCTGGCGGATCCGTCTCCAGAGGCTCTCCTGGCTCCGCTCCCCCTCGGCACCCTGCCAGCAGCTGGAGCCACATGGCCTCTTGCTCTGGGGCCGTGATCCCTCACCCTGAGATAAGTAGTTAATGATGAACCAGGTGGCTCTGGGCTCATTCACTCCTGGAGCCAAGATGGGGCAGGGCCCAGGGGAAAGAAGGGGGGATGCAGGAGACATGTGGGGTGGGATTGGGGATGCCCCCCCCCCCCAGGAAGTGTGGCAATGTGGGGGGCAGTGGGCAAAGGCAGGGGATGCGCTGCAGGGGAGGAGGGCTATGGGAGGGGGAACGGGGCAGATGGGGGAAGAAGTCCTGGGGGTTACAGTACAGGAGGTGGGGGGCAGTGTGGGGCTGAGGGGGCAGAGTGAGTTGCAGCACAGTTTGTGGGGGCAGTGGGTGGAGGTAGGGGTGCAGGGGAGGGGGCAGGTGGTTGCTGTGGGTGGGAGCAAAGGTGCAGTGGGGGGGTTGCAGTGTGAGCTGTGGGTGGGAGCAGGGACGCAGTACGGAGGTGCGGTTGCAGTGTGGGCTGTGGATGGGAGCAGGGGTGCAGTGCGGGGTGGGGTTGCAGTGGGCTGTGGGTGGGAGCAGGGGTGCAGTGCGGGGGTGGGGTTGCAGTGTGGACTGTGGGTGGGGGCAGGAGTGCAGTGTGGGGGTGAGGATTGCAGTGTGGACTGTGGCTGGGGGCAGGGGTGCAGTGTGGGGATGGGGATTGCAGTGTGGACTGTGGCTGGGGGCAGCGGTACAGTGCAGGTAGTGGAGGGTACATGTGGTGGGAGATGGGGTTCTTGCTCTTCCAAGAATTCATCTCTGCTTGTGTTTTTCCTTAAAGCAAAGCTGAGCGAAGCCCCCAGCATGTGGGACCCACCCAGGGGGGAAATGGGGGCTGCGGGTGGCAGGTGGGACCTGCCAGGGGGGAAGGGGAGGCTGCGGGTGACAGGCGGGACTCACCTCGGGGGGAGGGGGGCTGTGGGTGGCAGGCGGGACCTGCCTGGGGCTGGCAAGGGATGCGGGGAGGGGAGAGACTGTCCCTTCCTGGGACACTTTGGCCAAATGCCCTCTTTCGAGACAGCTCGGAACACGCTGCCCCCTCCCCCGTGCCAGCAGCTCCCTCCTGGGTGACAGGGCCCCTGGGGCCTCGGGGCCGTGCTGTCCCACACAGAGTTTGCACCCATGAGCTGGCTGGCGTGTTCGGTCAGCGCTGCCCTCTGCGGGGCCGAGCTGGCAGCTCAGCCTTGTGTCCTAGGCCCCCGGCGGGGGCAGCAGCTGGTGCCAGTCATGGGGCCCGGCAGTGACCACGCTCCTCCCCACAGGGTCCCGCCAACACGACTTCAGCGGGAATGGCACGGACGGGCAGACGCCGGTGGAGTTCAAATCTCTGCAATGGTTCGGAGCGACAGTGCGGTCCCATGGCAGCTCCATCCTGGTGAGAATGGCCCGGAGGGACCCCGGCTGGGTAGTGCCCCCCAGGGGTGGGCTGGGGCTGATTTTCTGCCTGGCTATTGGGCAGGGGGGTTCCCGCCTGGCCCCACGCTGTGCTGGGGTAGTTAGTAGGTGGGTGGACACCATCAGGTAACGGGGCCTTCTATGCCTCGGTCGCTCGGTCTCCCCTGTCCCCAACTGCTGCTTGCTTTGTCCCTGCCCAGGCCTGCGCCCCCCTGTACAGCTGGCGCACCCTCAAGGAAGAATCTGGCCGAGACCCCGTTGGCACCTGCTACCTGTCTGTCAGCAACTTCACCAAGTTCGTGGAATATTCGCCCTGCCGCTCAGGTACCGGCTCAGGGAACGGGGGGAGAGTCCCTTAATGCCCCCTCCTGGGGCTGGGCTGGGGGGCAGTGGGCAGGAGACCCCAAACTCCTTGGCTCCCCCAGCAGCAGATAACCCCTGCTTTGAGGGGTAACCAGGAAATCTTTCCATCCCAGGCTCCAGGCCTCCCTCACAGCCCCAGCGCTGGGCTGGGCACATGTTCCCAGAGGATGGGGTTAGAGTGGGTGGGGACAGCGTTACCTGGGAAGGCAGGGAGAAGAGCCTAGTGGCTGGTGCAGGGGGCTGGGAGCCCAGAGTCCCACCCCAGGGTGCTGGTGTCCAGGATCAGAGCCCCCTACCCCCTCCCAGTCCCACTCCCCTCCCCCCAGAGTCCCTGGCCTCCGTCCCACTGCTCCCCCCTCACTGGTGTTTCTCTCTGCAGATCTGAACTCGGTGGCGGGTCAGGGTTACTGCCAGGGTGGCTTTAGCGCTGAGTTCACCAAGGTGAGAGGCCCTGATGCCATGCAGCTGCGCCCCTGAGCTCTGGTAGCAGCAGAGTGCCCCCTGCCTGCTGTCCCCAGCATGTGTATGGGGGAGAGCTGGGTTCCTCACCGGGGCCTCCCGCAGTCAGACCCCCCTGAGCGGGGCTGGGTCCCGGACTGTAGGCTCTCATACCTCCCGCCCCACAGAGCTGCGCCTCGAGCCCAGACCCACAAACAGGCACCTCCTACGGGAGCACTCCCCTAGCTGGTAGCAGTTGCAGGTCCCTTATCCTATCTGTGGGTGCCCCCTAGAGGGAGCATGTTCTTATGTGCAACACCTTGCGTGTTGGGAGCTGCTGGATGCTGGGAGTGGGGCCTTGTGAGGAGCCCCCCCCAATACCTCCGGCCCATCCCGGTCGCATCCCCCGTGCCCCACAAGCGGGGCATCGCCCTGTTGGGCCAGCTGGGCGGGTCTCTGCCTGCTTCTCCCCCCACCCCCCGGTGCCAGGGCAGGTCTACGGTGCTGTCACTCATGCCCAAGGGGACACAGAGAGCAGCAGCCCTTCCCGTGTCTCCCCGACTCCTTAGGGGGCAGCACAGGGCCCCTCTCTGCCCGTCGCAGCTGGGCCTGCAGACACCAGCCCTGCCCCACTCTGCTACCCCTCTGTGGGAGCCCTCCCTCCCCAGCTCTGGGGTTGGGGGACACTGAACCTGCTCATCCCAGCTGCCTCCCTTGTGGCCAAGGGGGGAGCAGTAGGGGTTTGGTGGGGGAGGGGTGAACCCGGCGACACCCCACTGGGGATAATCTGTCCCCCGCCCCCAACTCCCAGGCAGGATCTTGCCTTGTGGCTCTGACTGGCTCTTTGCTCTGCAGACGGGGCGAGTGTTGCTGGGAGGCCCTGGAAGCTATTTCTGGCAAGGTGAGTGCCCCCACCCCCAGCTACTGCCCTCCCACACCATCTTCCCCCCACCCCCAGTCACTGCCCTACCCCACCGTCTTTCCCTTCCTCCCTCCCCTTGCTACTGCCCTCCCCCACCGCCTTTCCCCTTCCCCCACCAGCGGCTACTGCCCTCCCTACAGTCTTTCCCCTCCCCCACCATCTTTCCTCTACCCCCCTCCCCTCCCCGCTACTGCCCTTCCCATCTTCTCCCTGTTCTACCCCTCCCTGGGGTACCACTCCTTCCCCTGTTCCCCCAGTGCTGGACTCTCAGCCGCCCGCCCCATCTCCCCCCAGGCCAGGTGATCTCAGCCACGCAGGAGCAGATCAAGGAGGCCTATTACCCCGGGTATTTAATCCTGGACACCCAGGGGCAGCTGCAGACACGCCAGGCCGCCCCCAACTATGACGACAGCTATCTGGGTGAGTGCCCCGGCTGATGGGGGAAGGTACCCTCTGGGTGGGGGAGGGGGATAGCTGAATGTAGAGAGAGGGCCCCCAGTATTTGGCGGGTTACCCCTTCTAGGTGCCTGTGGGAAGCGAGCCGGGGGTCTTGGCCCAGCTCCCAGCAGACCGAGGCTCCTCACTGCAGGTTCATGGGCAGTCTCGCCCAGGGAAGACAGGGGGAACTGGGCCTTGCCCAGGGCGGTCCCTGCTCCCCAGGCTTGGGCATAGGCATTGCACCTGGCTGTGCTGCTCCCCAGGACCAAACGGAGAGACGTGCCCAAAGCCGGTCTCGCTCGCCGAGTGCCCCCCCCCTGCAGGGGTGCATGGTGACACCTGCCGTGGGCTGGGGGAGATGGGGCAGGGGTATTCCTCATGGGGGGGCTGGGGGCGTTCCTGTTTATAGCTGGGGAAATGGAAGCTGTACTACTCCCAAGGACACGCAACAAAGTCAGGAATAGAACCCAGGAGTCCTGCCTCCCAGCACTTCCCACAGCTCCAACCACTAGATCCTACTCCCCGCCCAGAACTGGCAATTGAACCCAGGAGTCCTGACTCCCAGCCCTGCCCTGATCCAACCACTAGCTACCAGTCCCTGCCTCCCAGCCCCCTGCTGCTCCCTGGTGCTTTATAGACAGTAACTAAGAGAACGGCTCCAGGGAGCTCCTCTAGTGCAGACTTGGCCTGTGCCTTGGCGCAGATGGGTGAGTGAGGCATGGAGAGGGACTGAGGCTTGCCAAGGTCACGGAGCCCCCAACCCCGTCACCCAGGGCCCCGTCAAGGAACTAACCCCTCTCCGGTGCAGAGCAAAGCAGCTGAGGAGTGTTTCTGTGTGGTTCCCTTTTAATCCATCAGCCTGTCACTGAGAAGCCAGCTCCTCTTGCCCAGTGTTGATATAGGGCCTAAGCAAAACAATGGGGACAGAAGGGCCAGGGGCTGAGTGGTGCGGGAGCCAAACCCCTCTGCTCCTCTCCCCATGCAGGGTATTCTGTGGCCGTCGGTGAGTTCAGCGGGGATTCTACCGAAGGTACTGCCGTTCTGGGCTCTCTGGAGGGGGGGAAGGGAGAGTAAATGCTGAAGGCCCCCCCAAGTTCTGCCCCCGTAGACATGGCAGGGTCAGTCCTGGGGCAGAACAAGTGTTGGTTGGAGCCCAGGTGCTCTGAAGACGCAGTTGCTATGGAGGAGGCTGAGCTGACGCTCCTGGGTCTGGCCAGCCGGGCTAGGAAGCTGCACAGGGCAGGCTGGCTCCCACCGTGGGGCCTGGCTGGGCCCAGCGTAAAAGGCAGAAATGAGCGTGACATGCCGCCCTGGGTGGGGTTCGAACCCAGCACCTCCAGCGCCCTGCCCTCAGAGCAGCCGGATAGGCTGTTACCCTGGTGGGCCAGCCGCTATGACGTGCTCGCCCCAGGTTACGTGAGCAATAGCCGGACAGCTGAGCTGGGGGTACTTGGGGGGTTGGGGTCCAGGGCTCTGGTTCGATCTGCCAGTCCTCCCGCACTGAGACAGTGAGTGAGCCATCAGTGGGTGCAAGGTGGTGGATGGATCGATGGACTCTGCAGATCTGAACCCTGGCTGGGCTGGGGCTTCAGCCCCCTGGAGTTTGGGCTCTAGAATTCTCCCCCCCACCTCACTCCCCATGTGGGTGAACTGCTTTACCGTGGGATGTGGCGTTGGACAGCCCAGGGTCACACCTGCCTGGGGTGCTGGCCTGGCTTTGTCTGTGTCGTCCATCCCACCCCAGCATCCCACAGGCTGAGCTGCCCCCAGGGACCCGCCTGGAGCTAACGGACCCGTATCTCTTTGCTCCTTTGCAGACTTTGTGGCTGGCGTTCCCAAGGGAAACCTGACCTACGGCTACGTAAGATCCCGAGCTGGGGCAGTAGGGTGGGGGGTTCCTCCCCTGGGGGCCAGGGGAGTCCCCCGTCTCTGTGCCTGGCTGCACCCAAATGCTCTGGGTCTCTTCTTTTCCAACGACATCTCTGCTAGACTGGGCCCTCCCTCCACCTGCCCTGGGAGCTCACACCCCAGGGGTGTCTGCAGGGCGGGGGGTGCGGTGCTCATGTCATCAGCAGTTGCTTGCAGGATGGCGGGGCGGGGTCCACAGTACAAGCTCCCCTACCCCCAAGCATGGACCTTGCTAAGCCCCACAATCCTGCTGATTTGGTCGTTTCCATAGTAACTAACACACTGCCCCGGGCAGGGCTGAGGGCACGTCTACACTGCGATTAAACACCCGCGGCGGCCGGGCCAGCTGACTCAGACTAAGGGGCTCTTTAATTGTGGGGTAGATGCTGAGCCTTCCTACCTCACTGGGTCCTAGAGCCTGGGTGCCAGCCCAAGCCCTAACATCTGCCCCATACTGTGATGGAGCGAAGCCTGAGCCGAGACCGGGCGTGAAGAAACGGAGGGTGGAGATGGCGTGGAGGAAGTAGCGGCCCAGCCCACCCAGGGCTTTGTGGTCACCCCCATGCATGTGACCTCATCGCCCGCTCTGTCAACATCACAGGCCCTTCCTGTGACCTGCCCAGGAATCCTGCTGTGCGGCAGAGTGACTGCCCGAGTCCTGCCAAGGATCCCAAACTCCCACCGCTTAAAGATGACTGGAGGTTTTAGAGGAGAAATGGGACTTAGCACCCTGGATTCTGCTCTCTGCTCTGGGGGGAGTGGGGTCTAGTGGTTAGAGTGTGTGTGTGTGGGGGGGTGCGCGCTAGGACTCAGGACCCCTGGATTCTGCTCTCTGCTCTGGGGGGAGTGGGGTCTAGTGGTTGGGGGGGTGGGGATGAGGGCTCAGGACTTCTCTCTGATGTGGTTTCCCATCTATAACGTGGGGAGGGCGCTTAGCTGCTGTGGGCATCGCCCGTAGAGCCCCTCAGAGGGGAGGCGCCAGAGAAGTGGGAGTTGGATTTTCTACCTGACGAAGTTGCAAACACCAGGTGAGATCCCCCGGCTGGGCTCTGGGTCAGCAGAGCAGTGGAGTGAGCAGGGGCTGTCTGGGCCAGAACTGTCCAGAGGAGGCGAATAGAAACCACCTGGGGGCTGGGACGGGAGTGAGTCCCGGTCAGAGCAGTTCTGCACTGAGGGCTTGGGATGGGGTCTCGGCAGCCGAGCTGTGACCTGGGTTTTCTCTTGCCAGGTCACTGTCCTGAATGGATCAGACATGAAGTCCCTGTATAACTTCTCTGGAGAGCAGGTGAGCAGGATGCGCCAGCCACATAGGCCAGGTCCGTGTGCTTGGCAGGGGCTCTTCTGATGTCTGAGCAGAGCTTTGGAACAAGGCCACCCCGAGGGATCGAACGAGCCCCATGGGCAGTGGGTGATGCCCACTAGGTCCCTCGCTGGGTGGGAACTGCTAGCTCTTTTCAGGGGGAGGGGCACGGCCCTTACCCAGACTGGGTGTCACTGACCCAGAGGGCCCCTGGATAGCACCATGGGGGTGCTAGAAGTGCTTCCCGTGTTGGAAATAACCCTGTCAGCAAGGGGAGGAGGGTGAATAATCTCCTGCAGCATGGGGAAAAAGCCCCTTCCCCAGCATTTGTGCCAGTGCCCGAGAAACAGCAGACATGCCACCTGAGCCAGTAGGCGAGGGGCCTGTCGCTGTCTTGGCACGTGGGTGGCGTGTTAATAGAAAGATCGTCTCGCGAGCACTCTCCCCGGGCTGGTGGCCCCACGGCCCCAGCAGCAGTGGCTGCCTCGTAGAGGGGTGTCTTTGGCTGCATCCCTGGCTGCAAAGGGGCAGAGCCCAGGGCAGCGATACTGGCCCTTCGCATGGCCCTTAGCAGCTGGGGATGAGATGGGGAGCTGGCGCCGTGCGGCGTTGGGTCCCCGCAGGCTCGGGGTGTCTGTGCCAACATTGGGGGGGGGCTTTGTCCCCTTGAGGGGAGTGGGGGATTAGAAAGGGAAGTTTTGAAAATCCCTTTGTCCTCCTGGCAGCGTCCCTGTCTCAGGTCAAGGATCGGACGCACCAGCTCCCTGCCCCAGCCCCCTGCTCACCACGGGGAGTCAGCCCGGAGCCCCTGTTTCACCCGGCCTGCTGCAGAGCCGGGACCAGCCCATGGCTAGGCCCAACTGGAGGGAGTTCCTGGCCCCCAGCCTCTCATGTGGGCCCCGCCCTGGGAGGTTTCCCCACTTGTGGCGGGGGTGGGGGGAGAATCCATCAGGAATCTGCAGCCTAATTGCTGAACCCGGCGCTCCCTTTCTCCCCCCCAGATGGCAGCCTACTTCGGCTACGCGGTGGCTGCTGCTGACGTGAACAGTGATGGGTGAGTGCAGGGTCCTGCTAGCCGGGTGTGTCGGTGCCGTTATTGGGGGTTCGACGGAAGGGGGGCAGTTGGGTCAAGCAGGGAAGGTCTAGGCTGTGTTGAGGGGGTGGGGGTCTGGCATCGAAGGCATAGCAGTGTGTGGGGGAGGGGAGGCACATGGGGGCCTGTGTAGTGCGTGGAGGGGTTGGGGGTGGGCAGGGCTCGGAGCCCGCTGACCCAGCAGCATCCCCTATAGTAGGGGATGGGACAGAACAGCATCCCTGA
This sequence comes from Chrysemys picta bellii, assembly GCF_011386835.1. Lineage (NCBI taxonomy): Eukaryota > Metazoa > Chordata > Testudines > Emydidae > Chrysemys > Chrysemys picta. The sequence continues at coordinate 18,874,679 of NC_088812.1, read as the reverse complement.
GCCCAGTTCTCCCCTGCCCCCACGTTCTGGGTCACACACTGGGAGAAACCCCTCCACGTCCAAAACCCTTTCGCTTCATTGCAAGATATGGCCAGGTGAGAGACATCCTCTCCCCCGCCCCCACCATGGCCATACAGTCACTGCCGTGGCTGCTGCGGGTCTAATGGAGCGGGGCCTGGGCGAGAGCGGGGCCTGGAGGGGTGTGTGGGTGGGGGCCCGGGGGGCTGTGTGGGAGCAGGGTCTGGGGGGTGTGGGCGGGAGTGGGGGCCCGGGGGCTGTGTGGGAGTGGGGGCCTGGGGGCTGTGTGGGAGCGGGGGCCAGGGTGTGTGTGAGCGGGAGCGGGGCCCGGGAGCTGTGTGGGAGCGGGGGCCTGGGTGTGTGTGGGCGGGAGCAGGGCCTGGGAGCTGTGTGGGAGCGGAGGCCGGGGTGTGTGTGGGCGGGAGCAGGGCCTGGGAGCTGTGTGGGAGCGGAGGCCGGGGTGTGTGTGGGCGGGAGCGGGGGCCGGGGGTGTGTGGGCAGGAGCAGGAGCTAGGGTGTGGGTGGGTGGGAGCTGGGCTCCGGGGGTGTGGGGGTGGGGGCGGAAGTGGGGCCTGGGGTGTGGGTGGGTGGGAGTGGGAACTCCTCTCCCCACTGAGGAAGTGGCTGACCGCAGCCCTTGGCTCCTGGCGCCTCCCCCAGCAGGCCCAGATCTGATTCAAACACACACACCCCGCTCGTGCGCACACCCCCCCCATTCATCCCCCTGTGTGTGCACCCCCCCACACACACAACTCATCCTCCTGCATGTGTACACACACACCCCACCCTGCCCTCCCGCACATACCTATGCACACACCCTCTGAGTGTACACACTTAAAGGCTATTTGAGCCCCAGAGGATCCTCGCCCCTGGGTCTCACTAGGTGAAGGGGATAGAGCCGGATGGCAGCATTGGAGCCAGGGGGTCGGCTTCTCCCCAGCCCCGGGGGGGAGCAGGGAGCTCAGCCGGGGCTGTGTGGCCAATTCTGCCTAGGTTCTAACCTGCCAGCAGGGACCTGGTTAGCACCGCGTGTGACGGGGGGTTGGATGCAGACATCTTCCCGCTGGGCTGCACCCTCGGTTCACCCCTGGCAATGACTGTTGGTGTGTCTGCACTGCAGTCCGATAACCGCCCCTGCCGCTGTCTCAGGCTAAGGGGCTGTTTCACTAGCTCTGTGACCCTCCCACCTCGCAGGGCCCTAGAGCCCAGGCTCCAGCCCGAACCCCAGGGTCTAACCCGCAATGAAACAGCCCCTTAGCCTGAGCCAGCTGGCACAGGCCAGCCATGGGTGTTTAATTGTGGTGTAGACATACCCTGTGGGGCCAGGTGACCCTGCTCTGTGCCCCAGCCCCATAAAGGGGCCTGGTTCCCATGGCTGGAGGTGTTTCATCTGCCACGGGCAGGTGCCTGTGGCCCCAATCCAGCTACCTTCTCAGGGCTCAGGCAGGGCAACCTCATGGTACCTCCAGCAGGGGCTGGGCTGGCAGAGACAATGTCTGAGCTCCCACCACAACACGCTCTGCCCACACATGCCAGCATGAAACGCACGTGCAGCTGTTGCCATGCAGCTGCCCTCTCTGTCCTCTTCTGCGGGTATTAACTGGCTGTGGAAAAGCTTTAAAAACTCACATTAAGTGGCCATCCTTAGGTTTCAGAGTTAACATGACACAGATGTTTTTTTAAAAAAAGCTTTCTTCCCAGCTTTCAGGGTGAGAGGCTTTATAGCAAACAGCTGTTCGGGTTCTCCAGCATGTAGGTGGCAAGCCCGGGGCAAATGACACTTTGCCCAAGTGGGCACTGGGAAATCAGGGCTCCAGGGTTCTGGTCCCAGCTCTGGGAGGGAGTGGGGTACAGTGGCTTGGAGCAGGAGTCTCATGGAGCGTCAGGACTCCTGGGTTCTAGTCATGGCCCCGTCGCTCCTGAACACGTAGTGCGTTGGGGCGGGAGGGAGGGTGGTTGTAGGTGGCTCGTGGGCCCGGTGTCGGGGAGGGATTATTGGCGAGTGAGTGCACCCCACAGTGGCATGGGGTTGGGCCTGGCTCCCTGCTCCAGCATGCGGGGTCGCCGCATCATTTGGGTCTGGCCTGGCTGCCCCTCCAGCAGGTTGCAAGGCCCAGAGGGGGAGCCAGCAGGGCCGGATTTAGGAACTGGGTCCCGATTCAAATACCCGGCAGCATTCTGGGGCTTCGGTGGCGCTTCGGCGGCAGGGGTCCTTCACTCGCTCCGGGTCTTCCATGGCGCTGAAGGACCCCCCACTGCCGAAGTGCCGCCGAAGACCCGGACCGCCGCCAGATGAGTAAAAAAATGTAAAAGGTGCCTTAAGCGCGGGGCCCTCTTAGGCATGGGGCCCGATTCCAGGGAATCAGGGGAATCAGCCTAAAGCCAGCCCTGGGAGCCAGGCTCAGTCTTTGGGGCAGGAGCCCCCACTGTGGGGTGAGTGCGAGGCGAGCTCACTCTCCAAACACCCATGGACACCCCAGGCTCCTTTCTGCCCAGGGCCAGGAACAGGGCTGTGGATGAGCAGGCTGCTGGCTGCTGGAGCACCGCCACCAAGCATCCATGTGCTGTGAATGTCGCCCCCTGCTGAACATGTGGTGGAAGGGCGAGTTACCCACCGGCTTGGGAGCCCTGTCGACTGTTCTAGCATGAGCCCAGATTCTAAGCCCTGGTCGGTCTCTCTCTCTCCCCTCCACTCAGCCTGGACGACCTGCTGGTGGGCGCCCCGCTGTTCATGGAGAAGACAGAGGACGGGCGGGTTCAGGAGGTGGGCAGAGTCTACATCTACCTGCAGCAGCCCCACGGCATGGAGCCCAATGCCTCCATGGTGCTGACCGGGCACCAGGAGTTCGGCCGATTTGGGAGCACCATCGCCCCGCTGGGAGACCTGGATCAGGATGGCTATAACGGTTAGCGCACGCGTGTGTATGATTGTCGCCCCCTGCTGGCTGCAGCCGATGTAGGATTTAAGCTAGGCGTGTACGCCGGTTTAGTTTGACCCCTCCCTGCCACATGTCAGGGGCCTGGTGCTGGAGCCAGAGCGTGCAGGGTCTGGGTTCTGGGATGACGTCCCCCCTGCAGGGTGGAATTACCAACTCTCCTGTTATTTCAACCCCGTCAGTAGCTACCAGAGGCAAAAATAGCTCAGGGAAAATTGCAGACACAGGGGCCTGAATGCTAAGCCTCTTGGGGTAGGGGTCAGCAGCTGCTTGGGGGGTCACAGTCCTGCTAACCTCAGAATCCTTTGCAGGTCTCCGCTGGTGTTGGAGCATCAGCCACACGTTGCAGCTGATGCTGGGGGTTCATTTCATTAGGCCCTAAAGGGGCTGCTCGCCCCGTGTGAGGGATGGGATGGGAGTGGGCACCTGGCTGGGCAGCAGCTGGTCCTGCTTGGCGTGGCTGGCCTGCTCTGCTAGGCTACGAATGTACAGGAATCCGGGTGCCTGATGCCCACTAGCCTGGAAAGGAGACGCTGCTGGCCTGAGCCGGGGCGTGGCAGGGGCTGGCCTCCAGGTGCTGTTGCTCTGAGTACAGGGGATTCCTGGGCTGCCTTAGACAAGCAGTTGTCAGGGGTGGTCTAGTTCTTACGCAGACCTTCCGTGAGTGCCGGGCACTGGACTAGGAGACCTAGTGAGGTCCCTTCCAGCCCTGTACTTCCAGGGTTGAAAAGCTGCTTATCACACACTGAGCTGTTCCACTGCCCCCGCCGGGCCCCTGAGCTGCCCCCCACCTGTGGGCCAGCCTGGGAGCTAGATCTGGTCTGTGGTGACCGGAAGTCCCTCCCCAGCCAGCCATTTGGGGTCCCCCGGGTGAAAAGAGTTTGACGGGTCTCAGCCTTGTTCTCTTCCATGGCAGCCTCAGCGCCCTGTGGAGACCCAGCGGCCCTCGCCCACCTAGGGCTGGGCAGGGAGGGCAGGAGTGTGAGATAGAAACCAGGGGAAGGGTGAGTCCCTGCAGCCCTCGCTGCCCAGCATTGAAAGGGACGGCTCCACGGATGAGCTTGGCTCCTGGTTGCAGGCTGTCTTCCCCAGCCATGAACCCCCAGGCCCGTTTCCCTGCTGCCTGTGCTGGGGGCGACGGATGGGAGCGGGGTCCGGCTCTTCCAGGGTGCCTCACGCTCCTCTGTTGACCTTGTTGTTTGCCTCCCCCCAGATGTTGGCATTGGGGCGCCCTTCGGCGGGGACGAGCAGCAGGGCATGGTGTACGTGTACAATGGCCAGGCAGGTGGGGTGAACGCCCAGCCCTCCCAGGTCCTGAAGGGGCACTGGCCACCCAGCAGCTCGCCCGACTTCTTTGGGTTCGCCCTCCGCGGAGCCAAGGACCTGGACGGAAACGGCTACCCAGGTGAGGGCTGGTGCAGGGGAGACTTGGCACCGCCCCCTGTGACTGCCTGGCCCTCCAAGTCCCCACGGGGGGTGGGGTGTCAGCCACCTGGTCCCCGGGAGACGCGGCCAGCATCATGGCTCTGAGCACAGATCGTGCCCAGTACCTGAGCTGGCTGCTTGGAGGCTGCACTGCTCCCTGTCTCCAAGAGGAGGCGCTGTTCGTCTGTCTCTCCATCCCTGGGTGCCTCTGGGCTCCCCATTCTTACCTCCTGCACCCTCCCCTCCCCCAGTTCTAGCACTCAGTGAGCATCTGGGACGAGTGCTGCTTCTAGCGCCTCCTGCTGGGATGCGATGGCCGACTCTCCCCAGGGGAGAGAATCCACTCGACATCCACTGGGCTATCGCAGCCTGGGTGGGTCCCTGGGCCATGCTGAGGTGCTGCGGGATAACTTAATGCCAGTTGGAATGGTGCTGAGTGCTGTGGGATAACCTGCCACTCGCCTGCCCCCTTACTCCCATCCCCCCGGCAGCGAGCTCCCTGCTCGTTCCCCCTGGAGCAGACCCCGCCCCCCTGGCCGCGAGCTCCCTGCTCACTCCCCCTGGAGCAGACCCCACCCTGTCCCCCCGGCAGCGAGCTCCCTGCTCGCTCCCCCTGGAGCAGACCCCCGCCCCCCTGCCCGCGAGCTCCCTGCTCACTTCCCCTGGAGCAGACCCCACCCCCCTGGCCGTGAGCTCCCTGCTCACTCCCCCTGGAGCAGACCCCACCCCGTCCCCCCGGCAGCGAGCTCCCTGCTCGTTCCCCCTGGAGCAGACCCCACCCCCCTGGCCGTGAGCTCCCTGCTCGCTCCCCCTGGACGAGCTCCCTGCTCACTTCCCCTGGAGCAGACCCCACCCCCCTGGCCGTGAGCTCCCTGCTCACTCCCCCTGGAGCAGACCCCACCCCGTCCCCCCGGCAGCGAGCTCCCTGCTCGTTCCCCCTGGAGCAGACCCCACCCCCCTGGCCGTGAGCTCCCTGCTCGCTCCCCCTGGAGCAGACCCCGCCCCCCCTGCCCGCGAGCTCCCTGCTCACTTCCCCTGGAGCAGACCCCACCCCCCTGGCCGTGAGCTCCCTGCTCACTCCCCCTGGAGCAGACCCCACCCCGTCCCCCCGGGCAGCGAGCTCCCTGCTCGTTCCCCCTGGAGCAGACCCCGCCCCCCTGGCCGCGAGCTCCCTGCTCACTCCCCCTGGAGCAGACCCCACCCCGTCCCCCCCGGCAGCGAGCTCCCTGCTCACTCCCCCTGGAGCAGACCCCACCCCGTCCCCCCCGGCAGCGAGCTCCCTGCTCACTTCCCCTGGAGCAGACCCCACCCCCCCTGGCCGTGAGCTCCCTGCTCACTTCCCCTGGAGCAGACCCCACCCCCCTGGCCGTGAGCTCCCTGCTCACTCCCCCTGGAGCAGACCCCACCCCGTCCCCCTGGCAGCGAGCTCCCTGCTCGTTCCCCCTGGAGCAGACCCCGCCCCCCTGGCCGTGAGCTCCCTGCTCACTTCCCCCTGGAGCAGACCCCACCCCGTCGTCCCCCTGGCAGCAAGCTCCCTGCTCGCTCCCCCTGGAGCAGACCCCGCCCCGTCCCCCTAGCAGCGAACTCCCTGCTCGTTCCCCCTGGAGCAGACCCCGCCCCCCTGGCCGTGAGCTCCCTGCTCACTCCCCCTGGAGCAGACCCCACCCTGTCCCCCCCGGCAGCGAGCTCCCTGCTCGCTCCCCCTGGAGCAGACCCCGCCCCCCCTGCCCGCGAGCTCCCTGCTCACTTCCCCTGGAGCAGACCCCACCCCCCTGGCCGTGAGCTCCCTGCTCACTCCCCCTGGAGCAGACCCCACCCCGTCCCCCCGGCAGCGAGCTCCCTGCTCGTTCCCCCTGGAGCAGACCCCGCCCCCCTGGCCGCGAGCTCCCTGCTCACTCCCCCTGGAGCAGACCCCACCCCGTCCCCCCGGCAGCGAGCTCCCTGCTCACTCCCCCTGGAGCAGACCCCACCCCGTCCCCCCGGCAGCGAGCTCCCTGCTCACTTCCCCTGGAGCAGACCCCACCCCCCTGGCCGTGAGCTCCCTGCTCACTTCCCCTGGAGCAGACCCCACCCCCCTGGCCGTGAGCTCCCTGCTCACTCCCCCTGGAGCAGACCCCACCCCGTCCCCCTGGCAGCGAGCTCCCTGCTCGTTCCCCCTGGAGCAGACCCCGCCCCCCTGGCCGTGAGCTCCCTGCTCACTCCCCCTGGAGCAGACCCCACCCCGTCCCCCTGGCAGCAAGCTCCCTGCTCGCTCCCCCTGGAGCAGACCCCGCCCCGTCCCCCTAGCAGCGAACTCCCTGCTCGTTCCCCCTGGAGCAGACCCCGCCCCCCTGGCCGTGAGCTCCCTGCTCACTCCCCCTGGAGCAGACCCCACCCCGTCCCCCTGGCAGCGAGCTCCCTGCTCGCTCCCCCTGGAGCAGACCCCGCCCCGTCCCCCTAGCAGCGAACTCCCTGCTCACTCCCCCTGGAGCAGGCCCCACCCCGTCCCCCTGGCAGCGAGCTCCCTGCTCACCCCCCCTGGAGCAGACCCCGCCCCGTCCCCTTGGCAGCGAGCTCCCTGCTCACTCCCCCTGGAGCAGACCCCGCCCCATCCCCTTGGCAGCGAGCTCCCTGCTCACTCCCCCTGGAGCAGACCCCCATCCCCTTGGCAGCGAGCTCCCTGTTAGCTCCCCTCTGGCGCACATCTACCGTCCCCCTAGCAGTGAGCTCCTCCTTGCTCCCCCGGCACAGGGGACGCACAGCGCTGATGGAGCCCCTGCCCGTATGCTGCTTCCCCTTCTCTGTGGGTTCTGGCTCCTGGGGGTGCTGTCCTGCCGCGAGCTCCAGCTGATCTGTGTGTGTGTTTGCCCTGCAGACCTGATTGTGGGCGCATTCGGAGTGGACACGGCCGTGGTGTACCGGTAGGTGCTGTTCCTCTCTGTGGGCTTTCCTGGGGATTTGGGGGCTGGTTCCGGGAGCCCACACCGTGTGGGTCAGCAATGCCAGGCCTGCCCTCAGCCACGGGCTGTGGGAATCTAAAGGCACCGCTGCCCCAGCCCACCATGGTGTTTCTGCACACCAGGGCCCTGTGCCCACCTGAACTTCTGCCCCTGCCCCCGGCTGGAGGTTACCCAAGCGGCGGTCCTCTCCAGCCAGTTTGGAACCCCTTTGCTAGAGTGTCAGTAACATTGGGGGATGGCATGGGAGGCAGCCTGAGCCATGGGCATCCCCAGCTTTGGGCATGGTGGGGAGGGGAAGCGGCTGCTCCGGGGGATTCCTGGCCCAACTGGAGCAATCTGGAGCCAGATCCTCTCTGGTGTGAATGGCCCAGCCCCGGAGAAGCACAGGGCTGATTGAAGCCAGCCAGGGAGCCAGCCCCTCTGCAGGCAGAAAAGGCAGCGTCCATGCTCTCTGGCCCCATTTCCCGCCACCCCTTCAGGGTCAGCCCAGGTCCCGACCCTGCTTCGGTCCCTCCAGGCTGTGAATGTAGCATGTGACCATCTTCCCTGTCGTTCCTGGCGCCTGCTGCCCTACACAGAGGCCGCCCCATCGTCTACGCCAGTGCCTCCCTCAACATCTTCCCCACCATGTTCAACCCTGAAGAGCGATCCTGCACACTGGAGGGCACCGACACCCACGTGGCCTGGTAGGTAACGCGCCCCCTTCGAGTCTGCCCTGCCGGCGGGGGGCGGAGAGCGCCGGGCGGGACTCAGGGCCTGAGAGCCCCAGGCGGGACTCAGGGCCTCCCTCCAGACAGGCACCGCTTCCATAGGCTTGCCTGGCTGTGAGTCCTGGCTGAGGTGACCGGCTGTTAAGTTCTCCTTCTCTTCTTATCCTGCACAGCCATGTCTGCTGCCTCCCAGCCCAGAGGTGGCTGCACTGCAGCTTGGGGGGGGCGGGGGGCGCATTCCCTGTGCGTACCGTGCACGAGACTCCGGCAAGGCAGACGGCCCCAGCCCCGTCAGAGGGGCTATGCGGGTGGTGGGCGAATAGCGTCTGCTTTTAGCCTTTTTTATGAACTCAACTGCTGGAGCTGGGCTTACTGAAACACTGCCAAGGAACTCAGCTCTGGGGGACCCCCCCCAATAGACAGCTGGGTGTAACCCCATGTAGCTGGATGTGGTGTGTGTGAATTGCCCCCTGCGGCTCGTGGATCTCACTCCAGGGGGCTGTGGGGGGCATGGGGGGTTAATGTCCCCTGGGGCCTGCTGGGGGTTTGTTTATAGCAAGCTATTTATCCGTTGCTCAGCAACAGGGGCTGCTGGCCGCCTGCCCTCCCCTTCCATGAATGAGCGATTGTGAGGCACTTGCAGCCGGCTGGAGGGAGCTGGGTGGCTGGCTGTCCCGGCTTGGGGGCGGCAGCTTCAGGCTCTGGGTTGGGGGCAGATGGGGGAAGAAGGTGGGGAGGGGGATCGGCACTGTGGGTGGGGAGGGTTCAGGGGGGATCGGCATTACAAGGGGTAGGGCGGCAGGAATGCCTCAAGGGGCCGGTCAGGTGCTGCTCCTGATACCCTTCTGGGTTGTAGCAGCCCCCCACCCCCGCACCCTGGGAAGGATTTGACCTGAAGAATCCGCTCACTCTGATTATGATCTTGCTCCCACCTCCCGGGGTTTGCTTGCCTTCTGTGTTAACTATTAACCCCCGCGGGGCTTGCTGGTAGTAGCCGGCTCACAGCTGCACAGGGTAGGGTGCGAGATAGGGATAGGTCGGTAACTCCATGGGGGGCTGGAATCTAAGAGCTATTTGGAAGCAGGTGGGGCCCACTGGGAGGCCGCAGCCCTGGAGCTGTCACTGGCTCTGGGGTAACTGAAGATCCTGGGGTCTGGGTTCAGGGCGCCGGGGCAGCCTAGGTCTGTGGTCATAGCGTAGTCCAGGCCCCCTCCCTCTCCCCCCCCCCCCCCCTTCCCAGCCCTGCCAGTGACTCTGGCCGGATCAGTTCCCTGCTCTGTGCCTCAGTTTCCCTGTTGCACCGTGGGGAGGGCATCTCTCTCCCCCCACCTTCCCAGAGGGGTGGGTAACTAAGGGGAGGGCAGAGTGTGGGACTTGGGGTCAGGACTCCTACGCCACTGACCATCTGCACTGACAACGGGTTGCCGGGTCCGTGCAGGGCTCCCACGCCATTGCCCCCACGGTGGGTCAGCCCTGCCCCTGCGCTGGGTCTGGCAGAGCTCTGGCAGGCTCTGCCAGGTGTTGGCCTGCCCCAGGCCCATTGCATGTCTCTCTCTCTCCCATCTCGGCAGCATAAACCTGAGCTTCTGCCTCAATGCCTCGGGGAAGCACGTGCCCGACTCCATCGGTGAGTAGCGAGCTCGAGCGCCGGTCAGAGCAGCCAGGAGCCCGGTGCTGTCCCCGATCTTCCCAGAATCCCCTGGTCTGGGGAGTCTCACTGTCCTGGGGCACTGGGGAGCCAATGGGGGCGTATCCATCCTACTGTGGGGTAGGTGAGCGAAGCAAGGTCAGGTCTTGGGTGGGAACCCAGGGGGAAGCACATACTGCTGTGGGTGAGTCAGTAGGGGGCGCTTGTCCCCCTAAGGGAAGGTGGCTTCATGGTTGAGGCACTGATCCTACACTCAGCTATTCTGCTCCCTTGGGGCAAGTCATGAACCCACTTTCCCTGGGGGGTTGGAGCTCAGTTTGTCGCTGTTCATGAAGTGCTGGTAACTCACTGTCAGTCATTTATTATCTGATTGATTTCTGAACCCGTACCCCAGCACGGTGATGGGGCGCTGTGCTGCAGGGAGTGGGGTGGGGGCTCAGCAGGGGGCGCTCTCCCTACACAGTTGATGCTGACCCCAGTACCCCAGTGTGGCACTTGGGGACACTGCTGTATTTCAGATGAGATGTAACACAGGTCCTGGCTATTCGTGGGTATTAAAGATGCTCTGACCCGTTTTCCCGGGTCGGGGTGGCCTGTTTGGTGACCTGTGTCCTCGTTCAGTTCAAAACTTGGGTAATTTCTTTCTGTCTCTAAATTCCCCTTAATTCCAGTGGGACACAGGATTCAGCTTTACTTCCTAAACTGCTTTGTAAGGTTGCTGTGCGCTGTTAAACAGCTGCTGAGCCCCGCCCCAGAGCTGGCTGCATGTCAGTGGTGGATGAAGGGCTCCCTTCTGAGGCCAGCTGGTGCCTCTGTGAAGCGAGGGGGGAGTTAGTGGGGTGCTGCCGAGGCCTGGAGCCGTGACTGCAGCACTGCCCTGGCCCCTGGGCTTTCCACTCACCCTGGCCTCTCCTCCCCCCGACAGGGTTCACTGTTGAGCTGCACCTGGACCACCTGAAGCAGAAGGGGGCCATCAAGAGGGCGCTGTTCCTGCAATCCCGCCAGCCCCACCTGGCGCAGACCATCCAGGTGCACAACGGAGCCCTAGAGGAGTGCAAGGAGATGAAAATCTACCTCCGGGTAAGTGGGGCCAGCCCAGCCGAGAGCCGCAGCCCTGCACTGGGGTGACCCACCTGATCCCCAGGGGGCGCAGAGCCAGCCCTCGCCTGCGAGGAGGGTACAGGGGGCTCGTTGGGGAGGCTGCCAGACCTGTGGTTCTCTCTGGCTCCCCAGCCCACGCTGCCCAGTGCCCCAGGCTCTTGCGGCCACGGAAGGTCTGCGCTGGCCAGGCTGCCATGGCAGTGGGGTGCCCCGGGGGTCCCGGCCAGCACCAGTCCTGGGCCGAGAGCCGCGTCCGTGCTGCCCCTGAGCACTCTCTTCTCTCCCCAGAACGAGTCAGAGTTCCGTGACAAGCTGTCCTCCATCCACGTGGCGCTGAGCTTCGGCCTGGACCCGCAGGCCCCGGCAGACGCCCACGGGCTGCAGCCCATCCTCAACTACCTCACCAAGAACTACATCGAGCGCAAGGTGCGGGGGGGCTGCTGCTGCCTCCCAGGGGGCTGGCGCCGCACTGCCCGGGCTCCTCTGTGGCGGGCGCTGAGGGCTCCCTGCGGGAGGCTGGCAGGCTCCTGGCTCTGCTCTGGTGGCAGGGCCTGGCCAGGGGTAGGGGAGCCCCAGCTTGGATCTCAAAGGCAGGGGGGTTGCCAGCCCGGCTTTGTCAGCAGGGCCAGGCCCTGGGAGGGAGGGATCAAATCAGGGCCCCCAGGGCCATTTCCCAGGGGCTTTTCTGCCTGCTGTGCCCCTGGGAGGTCCCCTGGAGCCAATCTCACCGTGAGAAGGTGCCTCTCCCCAGGCCGCAGGCTCCTTAGCACTCCTCTTTGGAGCCCGCAAACCAGCACCCAGCTGCTCCCTGCCCTGTTCTGTCTCCGACTGGCCTTGGGGGTAGGGCAGGCAGAAATGGACAACCCCCCCTGCCCCCAGCGCTGCCATCCCCACCCCCAATCAGGGGCCGATGCATCAGTGGAAGTGATGGGGCCCAGGAGGGCAACATGTGTGTGCACCAGGGGTCTTGGCTTTGTGGTCCCCCAGCTCTCTGTGGGGGCCCTGGCTGGCTGTGCTGTGCCCACCCCTCTCCCTTCGTGCCCCAGGGACTGAGGGGCAGAGCGCGGGGGCAGGGCTTTGAGTGCTAAGCTGGGCAGCTCCGTGGTCTGCACCAGGCTCTGGGGTTCACCCTGTGCCGCCCGGGGGGGGGGGGGCAGGCCTGGGGCATGGAGGGGGCGTACCCCATGACCAAGGGGCACAGGTTGGAGGGCTGCTCACACAGACCCTCACCCCTTCTCTCTGACCCCCAGGCCCAGATCCAGCTGGACTGTGGCGAGGACAATATCTGCGTCCCCGACCTGCAGCTCAACGTCTTTGGGTAAGGCTGGCGGGAGGCGCCTCGGGCAGGGGCGATGCCGGGGGGGCATCTGCAGTGACCAGCTCAGAGCGTGGGGTGAGCTGTGAGCAGCAGCCTGGCCACGGGGAGCAGCCCTGCACTGGGGGGGTGTGGTTTAGCGGTGCTGGCTAGCAGAGACGACTGGTGCCTGCTGATAGCGGCGGAGCACAAGTTAAAGGTCCCCCCCCCAAACAACTTGAGTCACACACACCCTCCCCCAGCCTGCAGGCTGGGAGCTAGGACTCCTGGGTTACATCCCTAGCCTCCAGCACCCTGCCCAAGGCTCAGCGAAGGGTCCATGCTGGGACCAGCGCTGAGGATGCGCTGGGAAGCCCGGGCCTACAACCCCCCTCAGTCTGAGGGTGCAGAGGGCTGGGAGCGAGGATCAAGGCCAGCCGCCCAGGTGGATGAGAGCGGGGCACTGTGCGTGAGTGGGGCGGGGCAGGGCGGGAGCACAGTTAGGGCGAGGGAGGGTCAGCTAGCGCTGGGGGCAGTGCAGGGAGGGGGGCCATGAGAGATGATGCTCCCCCGAGCTGGGTTTCCGGGCTGCAGCTCCATCTTTTCTGGGTGCTTGCATGTGGCAGAGGCCCTGGGGAGTCTCTTTCCCCACCACAAGGTGGGACTGTTCCTCAGGGCACCCGCTCCCTTGGGCTTTGGGGCAGGCCTGCCCAGATCTGGCTGGGACAGCGCAGGAGCGGTGTCTGGGGGGCATGGCTCAGGTACCCTACAGCAGGGTGCCAGCCCTCCCCACCAGCTTCCTTTCCTTTCACCTCCCTTCCTCTCCCCTCTCTGCTGCCCAGGGCACCCAGCGGCTGATGGTGCCCTGCTCTCTGGATCATGGGGTGTGAGAGGAGAGCTGCCCCCTGGGGGTGGGGCTGGGCAGTCCCCGGAGGCCCCAGGTCAGTGGGGTGGGTTGGGGATCCCCTCTGTTTGGTGTGGGATGGGAACCCGGGGATGCTGCCCAGAGAGTCCCCCTTTGCTCTGGACCTGCTCCAGTTTCTCCCGGCCCCATGGGCCTGAGGCGGCTGGGTCTGGTGTGGTGCTCCCCCCTCCTCCTGGCAAGGCCCAGATGTGGTGAGAGGAGGGCAGGAGCTGATGCCAGCCCCTCCCTCGCAGAGCTCTGAGCCCGGCCTGGAGTAAGCCCGTTGCAGTACCCCAGCTGCTGTGGGCGACGTGACTCCCCCTCCCCCACACACATGGCCTAACGCAAAGCAGCTGCACCCGCATATGGAAGCCCTTAGCCTGGCACTGAGTGTAAGCAGAGCTGGGCGGAGCACAAGCAGCGCTGGCACAGCCGTGAGACCAGCAGGGCCACCCCCCCACTAGCTAGTGAATGGGGGCTCTGGCTGGGCGGCGCTGTGCAGGCAGCAGGTAGACTGACCGGAGCCCCTCGTCTGGCTGTGACCAGCAGGCGAGTCCTGGCCATGCCATGCCGGGGCGGGAGGGGGCCGTGTCTCCGGTTGTGGGCAGCGCCAAGGCCGGGATGTGCCCGCTGGTTCTCATGCCCGTTGTGCCCTGCAGGGAGCACAGCGTGGTGTACCTGGGGGACAAGAACGCCCTGAACCTGACCTTCAATGCCCGCAACCGTGGGGAGGGTGGCGCCTACGAAGCCGAGCTCTACGTCATCCTGCCCACTGAGGCCGACTACTCCGGGGTGATCCGCAACCATGGGGTAGGTGGCAGAGACGCCTGGGGATCGGAGCACCCCGCGAACCACCTGGCTCACAGCTGGGCAAGGCCCTCTGCTCTGGGAGTGATGCAGGCTCCAGGGACATTGCTCCTGGCTGCTCCCTCGCAGTGCCGTGGGGCCCAAGTCCCTGGCTCGGGGCTGCGGCTCCTTGGCATGGGCCCCGTGGTGCTGGTCTGAGTCCCCGGAACAGGGTGGCCAGGCGTGTGCTGCCTGCTGTAAGGGGACCCCTGGGGATGGGACTCCTGCAGGGGAGCTCAGGGGTGCCCCCGCTCCCCACAGCAGGGTGGTACGGGCAGAGGGCCCAGTATCTCCTTTCCCCTCCAGTCCCCCTCCCGTGCAGACCCCCTCCCCCTGCAGCCCTGCTCTGATCCCAGCTTCCTTCCTCTCCCCGACAGAACTTTACCAACCTGAACTGTGCTTACGAGTCGGTGAACTGGACCCGCATGGTGATCTGTGACCTCGGCAACCCCATGAAGTCGGGCACCAGTGTGAGTAGCTGTCCCATACCTGGAGCACCCTGGAGAGCTGGCCAGTGCGGCCCTCACTGGGCAGTGCCCTCTGCCCCGGGAGTGGCCACCTAACCGAGACCTGCTCTGCTGAGAGGCCGGGCAGGACTGCTGGGTGCCATGGCACTGAGGCGTCTGGCCATTTCCCGGGGGCATTGGGGAGGGGTAGGTGTTGGGGTGCCAGGCCTGGGGAGGCCCCTGGGTGTGGTTGGGTGTGAGGGTGGGTGGGTGACTGGGGGAGCTGGGGAGTGGGGCTGGGACGGTGGGGTGCCAGGGCAGCAGGGGGCTGGGGCAGGTAGGGAATGGGACTGGGATTTCCCTTTGTCCCCAGTAAATCTGCTGCTGGGAGTTGCCAACCACCCCAGGAGGGCGACTCATCACAGTCCTAGCCAAGGCCAGCAGGGGTGTCATTTCCCCGGGTTTTCCCTGCATGTGTTGGAGTTGCTGAGAGCCCAGCTCCCCCATATGATGTGCGCAGGGGCTGGGGGCACATCAGGGGTGGGCAGGGAGCTGGGCTGTCATGGGGCAGGGGGCACATCGGAGGAGAGAGGAGGGCAGGGAGCTGGGCTGTCACGGGGCAGGGGGCACATCGGGGGAGAGGGGAGGGCAGGGAGCTGGGCTGTCACGGGGCAGGGGGCACATCGGGGGAGGGAGGAGGGCAGAGAGCTGGGCTGTCACGGGGCAGCGGGCACATCGGGGGAGAGAGGAGGGCAGGGAGCTGGGCTGGCAGGGGGTACATCAGGGGGAGAGGGGCGGGCAGGGAGCTGGGCTGTCACAGGGCAGGGGGCACATCGGGGGAGAGGGGAGGGCAGGGAGCTGGGCTGGCAGGGGGCACATCAGGGGAGAGGGGGCGGGCAGGGAGCTGGGCTGTCACGGGGCAGGGGGCACATCGGGGGAGAGGGGAGGGCAGGGAGCTGGGCTGTCATGGGGCAGGGGGCACATGGGAGGAGAGAGGAGGGCAGGGAGCTGGGCTGTCACGGGGCAGGGGGCACATCGGGGGAGAGAGGAGGGCAGGGAGCTGGGCTGGCAGGGGGCAGGGAGCACATTGGGGGAGAGGGGAGGGCAGGGAGCTGGGCTGTGACGGGGCAGGGGGCACATTGGGGACGGATGGGGAGCTAGGTCCTTCCAGGGAGCTGGGAGAATAGAGCCATTAACCCTCCTCTGTCCCTCAGCTCTGGGGGGGGCCTGCGCTTCACCGTCCCCCATCTTTGTGACAAGAAGACCATCCAGTTCGAGTTCCAGATCCGGAGGTAATGCCAGGCATCCCCATACCCTCCCTTCCCCCACACGCACTCTGGGACCTGCCCCCCCCCCCCCCCCCAGCTATGGGGTGGGGTCAGGGCTCCCCACTCCCATAGCCCCATTGCTCCCTCAGGGAGGATCCCAGGCTGGGCCACTCCCACGCAGGAGCCCAGATGCACCCAGTGCTTAATTTGCAATGAAAGAGGTGCTGAGGCTCAAGCAATTTTTTTACATTCTTAACTGATGTGGCAAGTCCAGAGGTGCCGGGGCTCTGACCGCCAGGCCAGAGGTGCCGGGGCTCTGACCATGGAGGGGAGCAGGGAGTGGGCCGTGCATGGGAGCAGGCCATCCCATGCAGGGAGCCATGCGGGAGGCATTAGGGAGCCGGGCTGCTCTGTGACGCACTCTGCTCTCTCCACAGCAAGAACGAAACAACTCCCGCAGCGAGGTGGTGGCGTTCCCGCTGCGCGTCGAGGCCTCTGCCAGGGTCTCCTCCCACGGGTGAGTGCGCCCAAGCCCCAGCCTCCCTGAAGGCCCTGCAGTGCCACAGCCCTGAGCCAAGGGGGCCTGGCCTTGGGCGGGGGGGGCCCAGCACTCAGCTGGTCCTGCTAGCTGCTCCTTTGTAGTCCCCCAGTGCCCCTCCAGAAAACGGCCCCCTCCCCCCAGTCACTAATTCACATCCCGCCCAGGCCGGCAGGGAAGCCATGGCCCAGCTGTGGCTGTTCTGTGGCCCCTGCATGACACGAGCTCAGCAGCTCTCAGCGCAGATCGCCAGTGGCCCCTCGCTGCAGAGGCTGGCTGCAGAGGCTGTGGGGACTGATCCCCAGGGCCAGCAGCCAGTGACCATCTGCGCCTGCCTGCAGGGTCTCCAAGCTGAGGCCGTGTCCTTCCCCGTCTCGGGCTGGAAGCCTGGCAGGAGTCCGGAGAAGGAGCAGGACGTGGGCCCCGAGGTGCAGCATGTGTATGAGGTGGGTGTCATGCACAGCACAGCTCCCCTGGCTGGCAGCATCGGGGCAGGGAGCAGCGCCATCCCCCCTGCAGGCTGGGTAGGAGCAGTCCAATCTTCCAGCCCCTCTACTGGGGGATACCGGGGGGCCAGGGGGTCAGGACAGCTTGGAGAGGGGGGTTCTGTGGGGCCAGGATGGGAGGAGAGGGGCTGCCTGATCGGGAGGCCCTGGGGGCCCATACTGAGAGGGGATGTTTGGGGGGATGCACACTCCACCGGGGCACTCCGTCCAGGCCAGCTGGAATGTCCCACTCCCTGCTTTCTCCTCTCCTCTTGCCTGGGGGGTCATGGGCACCGAGGCCACTGCACAGCCAGATGGGCTGCCCCATTCCCGGTGAGCCCGGCACCCCGTGGGACGCTGCAGACTGGGGCACAGACCCTCCCTCTCCCCCCTTGCAGCTGGTGAATGAGGGTCCCAGCACCATCAGCCACGGGGTCCTGGAGCTGAGCTGCCCTATGAGCTTCCAGGGGAAACCGGTGATGTACGTGACCCGCTACTCGGTGCCGGCCAACTGCACCTCCAGCCAGCCCATCAACCCATTGAAGCTGCAGGTAACTGGGACAGAGGGCTGGCCCTGGGCAGGGCGAGCCTTTGTGTGCTGCGATGGGCTGGGGCTCTCCACAGTTCCCTCACCACCCTGTCTGCACAGGGTCCCGTGGGCCCAGGGTGACATTCACAGGGTTGGGTCAGCCACGTGCTGAGTCGGGGTTTCCAGGGGCTGGCAGTTGGGTGGGGGTTGGAGTTTGTTTCAGGAATCACAAAAATTAGTGAGTTGGGAGGGGCAAGCACAGAGGAGGTGAGAACTGCTGGGAAACCTGCTAATGCCCTAGACCCGACCCGCAGCCCCTGCTCTAGCAATGACCAGGGCCGGCTCCAGGCACCAGCCCACCAAGCATGTGCTTAGAGCGGCGCCTGGAGGGGGCTGCGCGGCGGGGCCCCGGCCGGGCTCGCCGCCCTCCGCCCAGCGCTCCGGCCGGTCGGGGAGAGCGGAGAGCCGCGGCGGGCTCACCGCCCTCCCCCCGGCAGCCAGCGGAGAGCCCCGGCCGGGCTCGCCACCCTCCTCCCGGCGCTCTGGCCACCGGGGGCTCTCCACTCTCCCCCCGGCGCTCTGGCCGCCAGGGACTGCGGAGAGCCCCAGCCGGGCTCGCCGCCCTCCCCCCAGCGCTCTGGCCGCCGGGGAGAGCGGAGAGCCCCAGCTGGGCTCACTGCCCTCCTCCCGGCGCTCTGGTCGCCGGGGGCTCTCCGTCCTGCTCCCGGCGCTCTGGCCGCCGGGGAGAGCGGAGAGCCCCAGCCGGGCTCGCCGCCCTGCTCCCAGCACTCTGGCCGCCGGGAGAGTGGAGAGCCCCAGCCGGGCTCGCCGCCCTGCTCCCAGCACTCTGGCCGCCAGGGAGAGCGGAGAGCCCCAGCCGGGCTCACCGCCCTCCTCCCAGCGCTCTGGTCACCGGGGGCTCTCCATCCTGCTCCTGGCGCTCTGGCCGCCAGGGAGAGCGGAGAGCCCCGGCCGGGCTCGCCGCCCTCCCCCCCGGTGCTCCGGCTGGTCGGGGATTGCGGGCCCCCGGCCGGGCTCAGTGCCCTCCCCTGCCACGGTGCCGGGGGGGGGTGAGGGGGGGGGGCGGCTAGGCAAAAAAGTCAGATCCGGCCCTGGCAATGACCGATGGAGTTGAATTGTGTCGTGTTTCTGTGAGGGGGGATGCAGTCCCATGCCCCTTCCTGGCTCCTGTTGCCGTTGTCGCTTCGCCTGGAGCGGCTCATGACAGTGAGTGCCAAGTCAGGGCAGACTGTCAGCAGGGCAGACGCCCCAAGCGGGTGGTATGTTCTGTAATTCGATTTCACCAAGCCAATAACAACTGTGAATTCCTGGATCGCTGTACCAGCCTTACCATGGAGTCACAGACCGTCCCCTGAAACACTCCAGTCTGTCTTGCCACTGGACTTAATGATCTCACACACACCCAAAATCACACCACATTCAGGTTGCATCCAGCCCCAGAGACCAGTCACTTACTCCAGATCAACTGGTGCTCTAGCTCCTCCTCCAAAGACAACAGCTGTAGCCAGTTCTTTACTTAGCTGTCTAAAGGTTTATTAATTAGGAAAAAGCAATGAGAGTTATTTACAGGTTAAAGCAAGCAAAACGTACACACCCCATGAGTTACCATCTCAGTCCTAAGAGTGATAGAATTGTAGTGATCTGTCTTTTCCAAGTGTCTTTGAATCCCCTGGTGATCTCTGGCCCCAGTTTAGAGTCTCTGGCCCTTCAGAGTTCAAACGGCCAAAAAGATGCTTTTTCTTCTTGTCAGGAATGTTTATTCCCTTCCCCCAGAGTTCAAGATGATGGGATGAGTCCAGGTGCATGTCTCCTCTTCCTGGGTGGAGGTGCAAAGTCTTTTGTCTCTGACGTACCCCAGTGGTTTGTCTGGTGTCTATTGGCAGTTTCAAAGCAAACACTTTTACATTACAGAGCAGACACTGAAATCTTACCTTATACCATGGGACCCAGACATTATCAGTGAGATGAATACATTACTCCTGGGGCAATTCTGCGCCAAAAAAATTAAAGTTCTGCACACAATATTTTAAAATTCTGCAAATTTTATTTGTCAAAATAACATAGTATAATCAGATTAGTTCCAATATTTTGGTAATTTATTCCAAAATACCTGTCAGCAAGTCTGTCTGTAACAATACAGACAACAAATATATTTTTTGACAAATAGTTGCCTTACTAGGCATATTAATACAGAACTTTGAGTAATAATTCATTTAAACTACAATACAGAACTGTATTTCCTGCCCTACTCAGAAGCAGTGCAAAGGCTGGGGGGAGTCGGGGTAATAGAGGAGCTGAGGGGGATGGAAGTAATTCCTGGGAAGGAGCCTGGGTGTGAACTTGGAGGGTTGTTAGGTGTGGGTAGGAAAAGTATGGAATAGGGTTTTTTTCTGGGGGTAAGGGGGATTGTTAGGGAGCCTTCCCATGCAGACACTGGCTGACCCCTTCCCCCATGTGTCCCTGCACCGTTTGTCCCCCATGTGTCCCTGCACCCTTTGTCCACATGTGTCCCTGCGCCCTCACTCAGCCACCCCCACTCCCATTCAGCCCCTGCTCCAGTCTCCCCCCCCCCCCACTAGCCCATCTAAATCCCAGTCTGAGGGCCCCACCCAGCAGCCCCATGTGCCACACATTGTCCATCCCCCCATAACCCATGCCTCCTGGCCTGGCCCCATAAGGCACAGGGCGCTGGAGGAATGCAGCCTCTTCTCTTCCCTATCTGCAGCTGGGGCTGCTCCTGCCCGGGAGCAGCTGCTCTGTTCTCGTGCCACAGCGGGCCCTGATGGGCGAAAGGTGTAACTGCAGCACTTCTCAGCAAAATGTATTTTATGCTGAGAAAAAAAATCTGCGCGGCACATGAATTCTGCGCATGTGCAATGGCGCAGAATTCCCCCAGAAGTAATACATGCAGCAACATACAAGCATTTCATAGAGTCTAGACACTAAAAACATTCTTATAAGACTAATAACTATTTTGAGCAAAACTAACGTACAGGTGACCTGGTCTGGTCTCCAGCTACAAGGCCGTCAGTTAGTGCCTGCAGCCTGGGCAAGGGCTGGCATCTCTCTTGCAAGGGTCACAGCTGGATTGCAGTCAGAGGGGTTGGCAGCTGTGGGGCAGGTCAGAAGTGCTTGCCTTTACTAGTGGGGGTGGGATTTAACACTGGCCTTGCAGGCCTGGCATCCCCGCCCTGCCCCTCCCTTACACAGGGCACGTGGGGGGCCATGCTAAGGTGACTGACTCTCCTTGGAATGTGTTCGCAGCTGGAGAAGAATCCCACCACCTCTCCCAGCCCGGAGCAGCATTACCTACAGAGATGGGACGTGGCACGGAGCAGTGGGGCCTCCGGGAGCCCCCACACCCTGGTCAGTGCTCTCTGAAGTCTGCACACCCCAGGCCAGGGGTCGCTGATCTCCGCGTGCAGCTGCGCCTAGGGTGCCCTGTGACTGCTGAGGGCACAGTGCACAAGAGTTAGTCTCTGCTCGGCCCTGGGAGTTGAGAGTCATCAATCAACACCCACTCCCCAGGGCCTACGGGCCTGGCACGCATGGGCAGAGTGTTACCCGTGTCCTTGACCTGTTCTAATTCAGGAGCGTTTGGTGCACCCAGCCCCCTGCCATTGCACCTGGATTCAGATACTTCTCCCATTCCCACGCAGCACTGCTGTGTGCTGTCCCACCCCAGAGGTTGGCTGCATTCTGGTTCTGCCACTGCTACCAGCCTCCTTTTCCATGCAGAGTCTGGCGCCAGCAATGGTCGCTCTGCCTTTCAGAATGCCGAGGCCAACCCCAGTCATTGGGCTGGGCTGTCTCTGCCCAGCCCCCATTCCTAGGGCTGCTTCCCAGTGGCCGCCGGTGTCCCAAGGTCTAATGTTGGAGATGGTCACTTCTATTCTGCTGGGCCCCAACCCCTGCTGTGTCACTGACCCTCTGTCCAATGGTCTCTCCCGACAGAAGTGCCCCGAGGCCGAGTGCTTCCAGCTGACCTGCCAGGTGGGGACGCTGCAGAGGCAGCAGCGGGTCAGCCTTTGGCTTTACTTCCGGATATGGGCCAAAACTTTCCAGCAGGTGAGTGCTGCTCTGCCCCCTCCCACCTCCATCCCCCAGCTCCCTGCCCCCAGGGCAGCCATGTCTGGGAGGCCCCACACATGCTCCCCATGCGGGCCTGGTCTGGGGCCTCAGCTTTCCTGTCAGCAGGGGCCTCCTGCGTCGCTCTGTCCCCCAGGGCTGCCAGCCCTTTTTAGCACGTCAGTCCTCTCCAGCTCTGGGTGTCTGCGTGGCTCCCCGTCTGCCAGTGTTTGGCAGGCAGGGGGTGGGGCTCCCCTTTCCCTGCTCTGGGCAGGTGGGCTCCGCCATCTGCCTGTCTGCACGGAGGCCCCACGTTGCAGCTCCCATTGGCTCAGCCCTGCCCTGGGGTCTCTCTAGGATTCTCCCCCACCCCCCAGGGGAGCCGTGACCCGGATTGCAGCAATGTGCGGGTGGGCACATGGCACCAGCCTGCCCAGCCCCCGAGTAATCCCCAGCAATGCACCTGCCTGCTCAGCCCCCACCAAGGCCCCTAGCAAAGCACCGGTCTGCCCAGCCCCCCAGCAATGTACCTGTCTGCCCAGCCCCCGCCCAGCCCCCCAGCAATGCACCTGACTGCCCAGCCCCGCCCAGCCCCCCAGCAATGTACCTGTCTGCTCAGCCCCCGCCCAGCCCCCCAGCAATGTACCTGCCTGCCCAGCCCCCGCCCAGGCCCCCAGCAAAGCACCGGTCTGCCCAGCCCCCCAGCAATGTACCTGCCTGCCCAGCCCCCGCAAGGCCCCCAGCAAAGCACCGGTCTGCCCAGCCCCCCAGAATGTACCTGTCTGCTCAGGCCCCCGCCCAGCCCCCCAGCAATGCACCTGCCTGCTCAGCCCCCACCCAGGCCCCCAGCAAAGCACCGGTCTGCCCAGCCCCCCAGCAATGTACTGCCTGCCCAGCCCCCACCCAGGCCCCCAGCAAAGCACCGGTCTGCCCAGACCCCCAGCAATGTACCTGTCTGCTCAGCCCCCGCCCAGCCCCCCAGCAATGCACCTGCCTGCCCAGTCCCCCAGCAATGTACCTGTCTACTCAGCCCCCGCCCAGGCCCCCAGCAATGCACCTGCCTGCCCAGCCCCCGCCCAGCCCCCCAGCAATGCACCTGCCTGCCCAGCCCCCGCCCAGGCCCTCAGCAATGCACCTGCCTGCCCAGCCCCCGCCCAGGCCCAGCAATGCACCTGCCTGCCCAGCCCCCGCCCAGGCCCCCAGCAATGCACCTGCCTGCCCAGCCCCCGCCCAGGCCCCCAGCAATGCACCGGTCTGCGCCCTGCCCCCCAGCAATGCACCTGTCTGCTCAGCCCCCCGCCCAGGCCCCCAGCAATGCACCTGTCTGCCCAGCACCCGCCCAGTCCCCCAGCAATGCACCTGTCTGCTCAGCCCCCGCCCCAGGCCCCCAGCAATGCACCTGCCTGCCCAGCCCCCGCCCAGTCCCCCAGCAATGCACCTGTCTGCTCAGCCCCCGCCCAGGCCCCCAGCAATGCACCTGTCTGCCCAGCCCCCGCCCAGTCCCCAGCAATGCACCTGTCTGCCCAGCACCCGCCCAGTCCCCCAGCAATGCACCGGTCTGCCCAGACCCCCAGCAATGTACCTGTCTGCTCAGCCCCCGCCCAGCCCCCCAGCAATGCACCGGTCTGCCCAGCCCCCAGCAATGTACCTGCCTGCCCAGCCCCCGCCCAGGCCCCCAGCAAAGCACCGGTCTGCCCAGCCCCCCAGCAATGTACCTGTCTGCTCAGCCCCCCGCCCAGCCCCCCAGCAATGTACCTGCCTGCCCAGCCCCCGCCCAGGCCCCCAGCAAAGCACCGGTCTGCCCAGCCCCCCAGCAATGTACCTGCCTGCCCAGCCCCCGCCCAGGCCCCCAGCAATGCACCGGTCTGCCCAGCCCCCCAGCAATGTACCGGTCTGCCCAGACCCCGCCCAGCCCCCCAGCAATGCACCTGTCTGCTCAGCCCCTCGCCCAGGCCCCCAGCAATACACCTGTCTGCCCAGCACCCGCCCAGTCCCCCCAGCAATGCACCTGCCTGCTCAGCCCCCGCCCAGGCCCCCAGCAATGCACCTGCCTGCCCAGCCCCCGCCCAGGCCCCCAGCAATGCACCTGCCTGCCCAGCCCCCGCCCAGGCCCCCAGCAATGCACCTGCCTGCCCAGCCCCCGCCGAGGCCCCCAGCAATGCACCAGTCTGCCCAGCCCCCCAGCAATATACCTGTCTGCTCAGCCCCCCCGCCCAGGCCCCCAGCAATGCACCTGTCTGCTCAGCCCCCGCCCAGGCCCCCAGCAATGCACCTGCCTGCCCAGCCCCCGCCCAGTCCCCCAGCAATGCACCTGTCTGCTCAGCCCCCGCCCAGGCCCCCAGCAATGCACCTGTCTGCCCAGCCCCCGCCCAGTCCCCCAGCAATGCACCTGTCTGCCCAGCACCCGCCCAGTCCCCCAGCAATGCACCGGTCTGCCCAGACCCCCAGCAATGTACCTGTCTGCTCAGCCCCCGCCCAGCCCCCCAGCAATGCACCGGTCTGCCCAGCCCCCCAGCAATGTACCTGCCTGCCCAGCCCCCGCCCAGGCCCCCAGCAAAGCACCGGTCTGCCCAGCCCCCCAGCAATGTACCTGTCTGCTCAGCCCCCCGCCCAGGCCCCCAGCAATGCACCTGCCTGCCCAGCCCCCGCCCAGGCCCCCAGCAATGCACCGGTCTGCCCAGCCCCCCAGCAATGTACCTGTCTGCTCAGCCCCCGCCCAGCCCCCCAGCAATGCACCTGTCTGCCCAGCACCCGCCCAGTCCCCCAGCAATGCACCTGTCTGCTCAGCCCCCGCCCAGGCCCCCAGCAAAGCACCGGTCTGCCCAGCCCCCCAGCAATGTACCTGTCTGCTCAGCCCCCCGCCCAGGCCCCCAGCAATGCACCTGCCTGCCCAGCCCCCGCCCAGGCCCCCAGCAATGCACCGGTCTGCCCAGCCCCCCAGCAATATACCTGTCTGCTCAGCCCCTCGCCCAGGCCCCCAGCAATACACCTGTCTGCCCAGCACCCGCCCAGTCCCCCAGCAATGCACCTGCCTGCTCAGCCCCCGCCCAGGCCCCCAGCAATGCACCTGCCTGCCCAGCCCCCGCCCAGGCCCCCAGCAATGCACCTGCCTGCCCAGCCCCCGCCCAGGCCCCCAGCAATGCACCAGTCTGCCCAGCCCCCCAGCAATATACCTGTCTGCTCAGCCCCCCGCCCAGGCCCCCAGCAATGCACCTGTCTGCCCAGCACCCGCCCAGTCCCCCAGCAATGCACCTGTCTGCTCAGCCCCCGCCCAGGCCCCCAGCAATGCACCTGCCTGCCCAGCCCCGCCCCAGTCCCCCAGCAATGCACCTGTCTGCCCAGCACCCGCCCAGTCCCCCAGCAATGCACCTGTCTGCTCAGCCCCCGCCCAGGCCCCCAGCAATGCACCTGTCTGCCCAGCACCCGCCCAGTCCCCCAGCAATGCACCTGTCTGCTCAGCCCCCGCCCAGGCCCCCAGCAATGCACCTGTCTGCCCAGCACCCGCCCAGTCCCCCAGCAATGCACCTGTCTGCCCAGCCCTCTCCCAGGCTCCCAGCAATGCACCTGCCTGCCCAGCCCAGCAATCCCCAGCAATGCCCTGGCCTGCCCAGCCCCACAGCAAGCGCCAGCTGGGCTCCTTTCTGCCAGCCTGTGTCCAGATGTGAGGTGATATCACCACCTGGTGACCATCCCAACCCCTGCACTCTCCCAGCTCCATTGCCCGTTGCAGCCACAAATTCACATCTGTTTGCCCAGGACAGAGCCCACAGTCCCCTGACTGCAGCCTGGTCAGCTCGTCCTTTCCCTTCTCCTAACTGGAGCCGGGATCCCTTCGCTGTGACTGCGTCTGGAGTCACCCGTCGCAGCTCTTTCCGGTGCGGCGCCAGCCCTGCCGTTGTGGCAGCCCCAAGGCTGGGAGCTTAGAGCTGAGCTGGAGCTGTTGCGTGCTGCCCTTGGTGCCTGTCGGGCCTTTCCAGCCAAGCAGGGTCAGTCCTGGTCAGTGCTGAGCTGGGAGACCGGCAAAGAGCACCCAGGGTGTGCAGGAAGCACTGGGGTCTGCTCTCCCCTTACTCAGTGCTGACCCCAATGCAGCATGAGGGGGGGCTATGCTGCAGTGTGCGTGCCCCCAGGGTGGGTGCTGCGGGAGCAGGTTGGGTGCCAGGGGGTTGGGGGCTGACTGTGCTGCTCAAAGGGTAGTGGGGGAAAGATGTAAAACCGGGGCCATTCTGGTGGAGACTCAGGGCACCAGCCCTGCTGGCCTGGCCGCTGGGGCTGCTCCAAATGCCCTGTGGTTCCAGCTATCTGCAGGATTCTTCTCCATGCCGTGCCCTGCCCTGTGGGGTGGGTCATCTCCCCACCCCAGAGGTAGCTGCATCTTGCAAAGCCCCTCCAGGGCTGTTAGCTGATCTCTGTGTTACCAGCTCCCACGGGGCTTACTGGACCTGAGGCCGACAGAAGCAAATTGTCCCAACATCTGGGCCATGCGTGAGCTCCAAGGGCTGATTGCTGGCAGTGACCAGCGCTGTCCTGAGCCAGCCCTCGCCCAGCCGCGCCGTGGCGCCCGCCCTCTCCCCGCGGCCCTCGCCCAGCCGCGCCGTGGCGCCCGCTACTCTCCAGATGCTGTTGCTGTATGTTGCCAACCTGCCCTTCTGGGTTTCCCTGCAGAAAGAGAACCAGCCCCAGGCCCTGCAGTGCGAGGCCGTGTACCAGGTCCACAGGATGCCCTACAAGATCCAGCCCCAGGATTACCCCAGCGAGGCCTTAAAGGTCAGTGGCTGCCCGTGGGCCATGCAGAGCAGGTGGGGCTGAGGGGGACACACAGGGGGCGCCTGGGGCAGAGTCAAAGCCCAGCCCAGTCCCAGGTGAGAGGAGCCTGTGGCAGGACCCCCTCCCCCGCCCCCCCCCCCCCCCCCCCGGCCCAGTGACCGGCTGAGTGTGTGTGAGAGAGCTCCTTACCCTGCCGCTCTAGGCCGGTCAGCTCTCTGGGCCTGACTGCTCAGCTCTGGGAGCCCAGGGGGTCAGGAGAGCAGGCTGCTGCAGGCAGGGGGGGAGCAGGAGGGGGTGGGGAGCCCAGCCCCCGGCGGCTGTCTCACTCTCACAGCGTTGGCAGGTGTCCACGGCGATTCAGTGGGTGAAACCGGAGAGCAGCCACGGGGTCCCGCTCTGGATCATCATCCTGGCCATCCTGCTGGGGCTGCTGCTGCTGGCACTGCTCATCTACGTGCTGTACAAGGTGAGTGCACGGGGCCGGGAGCGGCGGGGCTGGAGCTGGAGAGCGCCTGGGCTGGGGTGGGGGGGTGCCCGGCAGCCTCCAGAACCAGCCCTGGGAGCACAGGCCTGGCTGTCCCCCACAGGCACGCTGCACCGGGGCCGGCAGGCGTCCCTCCGCTCAGCAAGGCTCACTGCAACATGGGCCATCAGTGCCAGCTTCCCCGGGCATGCAGTTGGGGAGCAGGCACTTCTCACTGCCCATGGGCATCCGTCCCTCCCAAGGCAGGGAGCAGGCACCAGCACCATGCAGGTCCTGAGCCAGCCGGCTGGGGTCTCAACCCCTGTGAACATCCACCAGCATCTGGTGTGGGGCCTGCCCTCTGTGAGGTGAGAGGTCTCCACAGGCTGGGCTAGAGGGGCAGTGCCAGGGTGGGGCGATGCCAGCACGGACAGGGCAGGCGAGGGTCTCCCAGAAATAACTCCACTCAGGACTGGAGTTACAGCTCTGTAGCTTGGGGATCAGTGGTTGGGGGGAGGGCTGGGAGTCAGGACTCCTGGGTTCTATGCCCAGCTCTGGGGGGGAAGTGGGGTCGAGTGGCTGGAGCAGGGGGCCTGGGAGACGGGGCAGGCGCTCTCCGGGCCATTGGGGAGCGCTGCTGATGCCAGTTGTCACGGAATGTGGGGGAGTCAGGGCCCTGCACCCCTCTCTTCCTGCGATTCACCGTGACTCTCAGCCAGCCAGTAAAACAGAAGGTTTATTAGATGACAGGAACACAGTCCCAAGCAGAGCGTGTAGGTACAACCAGAACTCCTCAATCAAGTCCTTCTGGGGGGTTTAGGGAGCTTAGCCCCCAGCTTGGGGTTCCCTGCGTTGCACCACCCAGCCCAAACTGAAACCAAACCAAAACTCCTCCAGCAGCTCCTCTCTTCCCCCTCCCCCCAGCTCCTCCTCTCCTTTGTTCAGTCTCCCGGGCAGAAGGTGTTATTTCTCCCAACCCCCCTCCTGGCTCAGGTTACAGCTCAGGTAGCTTCCTTCAAGGGAAGTCCCCCATCCCCAATGCAACCCCCCTGCAGCAGTCCCAGGTCAAATCTGCCCGGCTCCCTGCTCCGTCACACCAGTGCTGCCTTGTGCGCTCACTGCCCTGCCTCTCTGCCTCTTGTCTCTGCAGCTGGGGTTTTTCAAACGCTCCCTGCCCTACGGCACGGCCATGGAGAAGGCTCAGCTCAAGCCACAGGCGGCCTCAGAGGCATAGCGGGGCCAGGGCCGCCCGGCTGCTCTACGCGTCTGGGCTCTGTCTGTCTGTCTGTCTTGTTTGCTTTTGCCGGCGTGGCTGCCTCAGAGCGGCATCGGGGAGGGGCGGCGCAGCCTGGCACAGCAAGGACGGGCTGCTCCCAGCAAGCTTGCCAGTGGGGCAGAGACAGACCCAAGGAAGCCCCACCATGGGGGGCCATGAGTTGAGCTCCCAGGACTTCAGCAGCAACTGGAGAACGCCCTGCCTGCTCTGTGCCCATGGGGGTGGCATCTCTGCCTCCCCTCGGCACCAGACCCTGGCAGCCGCCCACTGCCCTCTGCGGGCGCCTCAGCAGGTCAGATGCTGAGGGCTGCGCTCTTCAACCATGGGCAATACTTGAAGGCTGCTAGGAGGCCCTGCTGGGCTCTGCGGAGCCGTGGACTCCTCCCGCGGCACAGCGTGAAGTGCCGTCCCGCTGTCCGGCCGGCCGGTGTTGGCACAGGGTCGTGAAGTCTGAACTGGACAGTTTACAAGCTGCCCGTCCTCTCAGACATGCCGGAGCTAGGCCGGACAAGCACAATCGCCCCATGCAGCCACTGCCATGGAGCTGGGTGGGACTTCCTGCCTTCCCCAGCCCACTTCCTGTCTGAGGCAGCTCCCCCGAGGACATGATGGACACTTCCAGCCAGAGGTTCTCGGGGCCACACTCAGCAATGCCAAAGATTGCAGCATAGGAAGCCGAAGCCATGGCCCGCCAACTGCGCCTGCGCCAGCCCTGAGCTCGCAGCCCGGCAGGTGGGGCAGGGCGGCCCCGGGGCTACGGCCAGGATTCTGGGCTCTAATTTAAAGTCTCTCCAAGTGCAATAAACCCTTCGACGTCAGTATTAATCTTCTTAATTATGATCAGGAATTTTCTCGTGTGGTTGGAGGTCTGGCCCAGGTGCTCCCCGCTTTGCACTGACCCCACGCTGTAGGGCCAGCCCCCTCCCCCGCCCCATACCCCCTCCCCTCCAGCCCCGCTCGCAGTGTCTCTAAGTTATTATGTTATGTCTCCTGTCTGAAATCCGGGGGTGGCCCCGAGCTGGCCCTGCGCTGCCCTCCAACGCTGGCCCTCAGGGATGGCCAGGCTGCATTGGGCGCAGCCTGGCAGGACCCCCATGGAGAGCGCTGGGTTTTGCCTGGCGTTCCTGTGCAGCTACCCGCAGTCTGAGCAGACTCCGCCATGGAGAGGGGGTGCTAGAGCAGCCTTCTCTGCGGGCTCTGCCCCATTGCCCCCTGGGCAGGCTGCCCCACGCGCTGGTGCCTAGCTGGGTACCTGGTCTCGCTCCCAGACGGCACTTGCTATTGAACTGGCCCTCGCCGTTCTCGGGGGAGGGATGTCTGAGGGGGCACTGTGTGGACAGGGCAGCTGTTGCCCTAGTGGACCAGCCCAGATGCCAGCAAATAGGACAGCCAGGCTGCTGAAAAGACCGGGCCGGGAGCTACCGTGCAGCTAGACCCTCGCCCGGAGCCCCCACCCCGTCATTGGGATCCCGGGCAGCGCACCCTTCTCAGGGCTGGGAACCCCTCGCTCTGCCAGGCTGAGCCAGAGCCCTGGCTCCTGACCCTACCTCCCCCAGGGCCGGAGGGGCTCAGATGAGACTGAAGCTTGAGCTGTGACTCGTGCTCCCGCGGCCGTTCGGGGGTCCAAGCCGGGCCCTTGGTGCCCCAGGGCCCGAGAGCTGACTAAGTGGGGGCCGAGTCTTCATTCCTCTCTCCTGCAGACCATGGGCAGGGGACTGAGGGCGGAGGGTGCTGGGGGTGGGGCTCTTGCAGCTGCTGGCTTCTCACTGGAGCGTGGCCCACGGCCACTCCCAGGGCACGTGCAGCAGCCGAGAGTCGAAATTGCACTACAGCCAGCAGCCCCTGCCCAGCTGGGGCGGGGGAGGGTGTCCTCTTCTTGGTATTTATCCTTCCACTTTATATTGGCTGTTCCAAACAGCCCCCCATGGGGTCAGATCCCAGCTCAGGAGGCCAGAGCCCTGGTGCCCCTTGGCGCTGTGTACTGGGGGGACAGTCCTTGGGACTGGGGCTCTCCCCACGGCGGACACTTTCCCCTCTTTGTTCTGTGTTGATTTGCTGTTGGTTTGAGAGAAGGGGGGTGAAGGGTTGGAAATTTTTGGTGAAAAACAGGTAATTCCCCCCCCCCCCTCCGCTCAAGGGAAAGTGAGCAGGGGGTGGGGGAGCTGATGTCACTAATTGGTTGGGGGGTATCCAGCTTCCTGCCTCAGGGAGGCGCTCACTCTCTATTGTTATTTTATTATTAAATGTGTTCTAAAGACCCTTCCTCGCCTGGTCATTGATGGCTGCGCCTTGGTCACCCTCGGTCGCGATTAGTGGGTGCGAGCAGCATGGCGTGCACTGGAGAGAGGGAGAAAGGATGGGACCTGTGTGTGTGTGCCTGTGTGCTCCTGCCCCCTGCTGGTCAGGATGGGACCTGTGTGTGCATATGCACCAGTGCCCCCTGCTGGAGCACATGGGACTGGTGTGTGCTCCTGCCCCCTGCTGAACAGGATGGGACTTATGTGTGCGGCTGCATGTGCTACTCCCCAGGCTGGAGAGTGTGGGACCTGTGACGCCATGTGCACCAGCCACTCAGCAGCCCCGGCTCCCTGAACAATCCACGTGGGGGAAGAGGAACCTAAGAACAAGCTCCCCAAACGTCAGCCCGCCAGTCAGCTAAGCCAGCCAATAGCAGAGACCAGCGAGGGCAGGGGGGTCCTCTCAGGTGCCCAGATCCAGCCTGCAGGGGGCACCTCTCTCTGCTGGCCACTGCCCAGAGCCCCTCTCCTGGAGTCCAGCCCCAAGCCGGGTCTTGCATGAACAGCAGCAGCACATGCATCACTCCAGCTTTTAACCCTCAGCCCCAGGGCTTTGCACATTCACCCTGGGTGTGGGAGACCCTGGTTCAATTCCCCGCTCTGACAGGGACGCCAATCCCATTCCTTCTCCCCATCACCCAGGTGAGGGTCCTAGCCCCTGGGCTATGGGGTATTCAGGGTGCTCTCAATCTCCTCCCCACTCTACAGCCCAGTCACTCAGTGCAGTCACCTGGGCAGTGGGACATCCCTGTTCAAATCCCTTCCCATCAGGCTGAGGGGGTCTCCTACAGCACCGGTGTGTGCACTAGGCTAAAGCTTAGATCTCCTACAAATGTAGGGCTGGAAGGGCCTTGAGCTGCCAGCTAGAGCAGCGCCCAGCTGAGGCAGGACCAAGGGAATCCGGGCCGGCTCCAGGGTTTTGGCCACCCCAAGCAGCCAAACAAAACAAAAAAATTCGGCGGGAGGTCCTTCGCTCTGAGCAGGAGTGAGGGACCGTCTGCCGAATTGCCGCCAAACAACTGGACGTGCCTCCCCTCTCCGAAGTGGCCGCCCCAAGCACCTGCTTGGTAAACTGGTGCCTGGAGCCGGCCCTGAAGGGAATCTAGATCTTTCCTTTCGAAACCTTCCATCCTTTTTCTTACTGTGCTCTGGACTATCCTGTTTGCATATTTTCTGAAGTGCAGCACCCAGAACTGGACACACGACTCCAACCGAAGCCTCACCCATCCGAGCAGAGCGGGACAGTCCCCTCCCGTGTCTTACGTACAACACTTCTGTTAATACGCCCCAGAACGACATTGGCTCTTTCACAACAGCATCGTGGTGCTGACTCCTATTCAACGTGTGATCCACGCTAACCTGCAGGCCCATTGCAGCGGTATCACCACCAAGAGTCTTCCTTCCTAAGTGAAGTACTTTTGCTCCTGGGGAAATTCTGCACCACTGCAGACGTGCATCATTCACGAAAAGACATTTCTGCCTTAGAAGTGCTGCAGTTCCACCTTTCGCCCACTAGAGGTCACTGGTGCCAGAACAGCCAGCAGCAGGAACTATAGTGGCCTCCGGTGAGAAAAATGTGGAACTGCAGTACTTCGCGGGCAGACTGTATTTTCTGTGGAGGGAAAAAAATTCTGTGCATGCCCAGTGCTGCAGAATTCCCCCAGGCCAGGAGTAGAAGTTCTTCACAGCACCCTGCCCGCGGAGCCAGGTTTGGACAGAGTAGGGTACACGGGGCTGCTGGGGAATCACAGCTGGGTTCAGAATGGCTAGTGGGGGGGATAGACTGGAGTGCAGGCTCAGAAGCTAGTGGGGTGAAAGCGTTGAGCCTAGGGACAGGGGAGACGGGCTGCAGGGACACATGGGGACAGGGGCAGATGTGCCTGACTGAATGGTAAAGGCTTTTACCAGAATCTTTTTCTTTTTGGTCTGTATTGTTACGGACATACTTGCTGACAGGTATTTTGAAATAAATGACCAAAATAATTGAAACTGGCATGATTATATTGTTATTTTGACAAATCAAATATGCAGAATTTTAAAATATTGCGTGCAGAATTTTTAATGTTTTGGCCCAGAATTCCCCCAGGAGTATACTCTGCACTCGTCTATTGAATTTCATCTTGTTCATTTCAGACTGTCTCCAATTTATTGAGGTCATTTTGAATTCTAATCCTGCCCTCCAAGTGCTTGCAACTCCTCCCAGCTTGGTGGCATCTGCAGATTTCATATGCATCTTCTCCCTTCCTTTAGCCAAGTCATTAATGAAAATATTGATTAGTTCTGGACCCAGGACAGACCCCACAGGACCCCCCTAGGTATTAGGCTTTTAACCAGTTGTGTGCCCACTCTCATAGTTTCAGGATAACTGCATCTGCATTCCCCCTCGAGGGAACCCTCTCAAGATGTCGTTTGCAGTTCTCTTCCTCCTGACCGTGGTTTTACAGATGTGCAGCTCCCAACCTTACTCTGTGATATCCCCAGCCAAGGGCCAGCAGCTGTGTGTTGTGTTCTCTCCAGGAGCTACGAGCAGCGAACTGCCAGCAGTTACAAATGACCATTCAGTGCTTCTAAGCAAGCACATTAATTCTTACATAAAAGCACTCCAGAGAAACCCTATGCAAACAATCAAAGTGCCCACACCCACGCTGAGCGCTCCCAGAGGTCCCCCATCAGACTTATGGGGCCCTCGTAGGCCGGAGTCTTTCCAACCTTATGCACGGGTTGGGCCTCCTTGGGCAGAAGGTCCCGCCGGTCGCTGGGCCAGACAGAAAGCCTGCATCAGTTTGAACCAAGCCTTGTTATAGCAAAAGCCCTTTTGTTGGTTGGGCTCTGAAAAGCCCAGTTCGAACCAGGCCTCCACAGGATGGCACCTCTCTGGCGGTGTCTACAACCTGATTGATTCTCCTCTGTGTCCCATCCCCCCCCCCCACACACACACACACACACATACCCTGTTTCATACAAGTCCTGGCCACAGCACTACAATGCGGGCCCCAAAGCTCCCTGCAGCAGGTGCAAGGACTGTCCTGCAGTGTCCCTGCAGTGAGGCCAGCCGGGCCACTGCCCGAGTTTGCTTCGGAGAGCAGCACAAGGGACTGGGTCAAAAGCTGATCTAAAGCCCAGAACGATGCCAGTTCCAGCTCATGCGTAGGGGGGGGCTCCAGCCACCTTGGCCAGCCGCTGTGCGTGGAGTTGGGCGAGCTCAGAGTACGCACGCTGGCTCAGGCCGGCAATGCTGGCTGTGCCCGTTTGTGGATCACGCTGGGGCTTGGGCAGGAGCTAGGCACCCAGACAGCTCGAGGGAGGCGGAGAGCATGGGCCCAGAGCCAAGAACATAGGCACCCAGGGGCGTTCACAGTCAGAACTGAGGCACCAACATCCATTTGTGGGCCTGGGCCTCTCGCCTCGCTGTGTGGGTGAGAACCAAGGTGCAGCGAGCCCAGGGGACTTGCCCAAGGGCACACACGATGTCTGTGGCAGAACTGGGAACGGACCCCAGGTGTCCTGCATGCTAGGCCAGTGCCTTGATCCCTAGGCCAGCTGGTGTCTCATTGCACTTGGACCTGCCCTGTGCAAAGCGCTGCCTGCTGCTGCGCCTGGCTGTGCCAAGAGCCCCTGTTGGCAGGACGAGCTGCGGTGTAAAGACAAGCCCAGCCCTGGGGTCTCTGGCAGGATGGGTCTGAGTCTGAGCTGCCCACCCCCAAGCCAGAATCACACACTGACTCCCCTGGGCCCTTTGTCATTGCTCCTTGGGGGTCTGGCTCCATGTTGGCTGGGCCAGCCATGGGTGTCCCCTCATCACCGTCCCTGAGAGTCCGATGAACGGTCTGGAGCCCTCGTACCTGGGCCGTTGGATGAGACGCTTCCCCAGACGGGTGGCCTAGGGGTGAGAGGGGTTTGTGTGTGCCTGGGCATGTGTTCCCCTGCAGGTGGCACAGGACCTGTTCTGTGTGTGTAATTAAACCGCCTCATGCGTGTGACCTGCCCTATTCTCACATGCACGTGCCCAGTGGCCCTTTGCTGCGGGGAAAGATGTGCAAAGCCCCCGGACTTAACTGGCTGCCATCAGCTCTCTCTGCTGCTGTAGATCGCCGCAGGCGCACAGAGGCCGCGATCCCAGCCCAGCTGCCATAGATGGGGATCACCAGCGCTCGGCCCATTCCCCATGGCCGTGCCACGGGCCCCTGCCAGGGATCACCAGCGCTCGGCCCATTCCCCATGGCCGTGCCACGGGCCCTTGCCAGGGATCACCAGCGCTGGGCCTGTTCCCCATGGCCATGCCGTGGGCCCCTGCCAGGGATTGCCAGCGCTGGGCCCGTTCCCCATGGCTGTGCCGCAGGCCCGTCCAGGGATCACCACTGCTGGGCCCGTTCCCCATGGCCGTGCCGCAGGCCTCTACCAGGGATCGCCAGCGCTGGGCCCGTTCCCCATGGCCGTGCCGCAGGCCTCTACCAGGGATCGCCAGCGCTGGGCCCGTTCCCCATGGCCGTGCCGCAGGCCCCTGCCAGGGGTCGCCACAGGCCTGTGACCAGGGCACAGACCAGGAGTGCTGCGATGAGCCCCACAGAGCCCAGGCCTTTTAGTAGCTTCCTCTGGTCCCAAGGGGCTGAGCTGCACTTTGGGCACCGGGAGGCTTGCAGTCGGTGTCTGACCCGCGGGGTTCCACTGGCCCCATTCAGACTCCTGCACGAAGCTTGTGCAGCATGTCACTGCCCTGCAAGGCCGGGGGGGGGGGGGGGGGGGGCAGTATCACATCTCCACGTGAACCATGGCCCAGCGATTCCTGTGACGGCAGCATCACACGCAGGATCATTCCCGCCACCCCCAGGGCCTGCTGCAGCCAAGCACCTCCGGCTCACTGAACTGCTCCCACTGATGGCCGGGGCAGGGCTGGGAAACCCAGGTGTCCTGTGGCCTAAGGGCACTCCAGAGGGGTGGGCATGGAGGTGGCACCGCATGGATCTCCTGCCATGTGTGCGTGGGGCAAGAAGGGGGCTGGATGTGAGCAGAGCCTGGGATCTGACTCCCGCCCCCCATGCTGCAGCCTGGGAAGCTCTGCCCCAGGCATCCTGCCCCACCAGGATCCGAGGTTAAACCCTGGGGATGGCTCTCGGCGCCCAGCACAGACTTAGTGGCTGTAGCAGGATGGAGCCACCAGAGGGTGCCACGTCATCACAAATACACAGCGAGTCCCAGAGCCCCGCCCCCAGGGAACGGGGGGGCGGGAGGATGCTCTTCTCCAGGGACAAGGGGGACGTTCTGCCCCAGCCTCCCCCATCCTCAATCCCGACCCGCAGCCCTCTGCTATCCCAGCCCTGCCCCCCAGCTCTGCCGGTGCCCCTCAATCCCGATCCGCAGCAGCCCTGCCCCCTAGCTCTGCCAGTGCCCCTCAATCCCGACCCGCAGCTCCCTGCTATCCCAGTCCTGCCCCCCCAGCTCTGCCGGTGCCCCTCAATCCCGACCCGCAGCAGCCCTGCCCCCTAGCTCTGCCAGTGCCCCTCAATCCCGACCCGCAGCTCCCTGCTATCCCAGCCCTGCCCCCCCAGCTCTGCCAGTGCCCCTCAATCCTGACCCGCAGCCCCCTGCTATCCCAGCCCTGCCCCCCAGCTCTGCCGGTGCCCCTCAATCCCGACCCGCAGCAGCCCTGCCCCCTAGCTCTGCCAGTGCCCCTCAATCCCGACCCGCAGCTCCCTGCTATCCCAGCCCTGCCCCCCCAGCTCTGCCAGTGCCCCTCAATCCCGACCCGCAGCCCCCTGCTATCCCAGCCCTGCCCCCCAGCTCTGCCGGTGCCCCTCAATCCCGACCCGCAGCCCCCTGCTATCCCAGCCCTGCCCCCCAGCTCTGCCGATGCCCCTCAATCCCGACCCGCAGCAGCCCTGCCCCCTAGCTCTGCCAGTGCCCCTCAATCCCGACCCGCAGCTCCCTGCTATCCCAGCCCTGCCCCCCAGCTCTGCCGGTGCCCCTCACTCCCGACCCGCAGCCCCCTGCTATCCCAGCCCTGCCCCCCAGCTCTGCTGGTGCCCCTCAATCCCGACCCGCAGCAGCCCTGCCCCCTAGCTCTGCCAGTGCCCCTCAATCCCGACCCGCAGCTCCCTGCTATCCCAGCCCTGCCCCCCAGCTCTGCCGGTGCCCCTCAATCCCAACCCGCAACCCCCTGCTATCCCAGCCCTGCCCCCCAGCTCTGCCGGTGCCCCTCAATCCTGACCCGCAGCTTATCTCAGCCCTGGGCGTCCTGCAGGAGAGGGGCCCTGCCTCAGTGCACCAGGGTCTCCAATCTTCCTGGCCAGGGGCAGCGAGTGGCCCCCCACAGCCTGGCCTCCCCCCCCCCAACAGGCCAGGCTCCTGCCCCCATGCCCAGGGGAGCTGCTGCAAGGGGGATCCCGGCCCAGCAGGTGAAAGCAAACACCGCCCGCCCGGCAGCTTCCCTTGCCAAATCCCCCAGCTGCCAGCCCCGCTACGGCCTTGGACGTTCTGGCTCAGCAGGGAGAGACATTCCCCAACTAGAGACACAGCCCCGCACCGCCGCAGCCCAAAGGGCAGGACCTCCATGCAAAAAAGCCCAGTGGGGTGGGGGTGGAGCTGCTGCCCCCCCCCCCATTATTGCTCACTAGACCCTGGGCTCACGTACTGGCTGCATTCACCAGGATCACTCACCCCCCTGTTCTCCCTCCCCTAGGAGAGTGAGACCTGGCAGGCACATCAAAACCACACCAGCCTACAGGCCCTGCCCCCTGTGACCTTGGCGTGGCTGCAGCGCTGACTGACTGCTGTGTGGCATGGCTGCATGTGCCCTCTGACCCCACATGGCAGCGGTTCCATGTGCTCAGGCAGGCAACGACACGTCTCTCTTCGGTGCCCCCTGCACATCCAACCGGAGACTGGGTTTTTCCTTCACTTCCTGTCCTGAATGTTTGTGCCATGTTGCTGGGCACCCTGCCCGGGCGATGGCTGCATCTCAGTGCTGGGTGATTGATGCCTGCATAGCACGGCTTTGGGAGTGTTACACACAGTTGTGCCCTGCCCCAGAGGTGGCTGCAACACGGTGGTAGGTGGGAGCTGTGGGATCCTTCATCAGTGGGGTGCGGCTGAGGTGGGAAGGGACTGCTATGTCTCAGCTGGCCATGTGGGTGTTTGCAACCAGCAGGCTGGGTGACAGGTGCCTGCCAGGGTTGCCAGGCATCTGGTTTTCGACCAGAATGCCTGGTCAAAAAGGGACCCTAGTGGCTCCGGTCAGCACTGCTGACTGGGCCTTTAAAACGCCAGTCGGCGGCACAGCGGGGCTGAAGCAGGCTCCCTGACGGCTGTGGCTCCACGCGGCTCCCTGGAAGCGGCCGGCATATCTAGTCCCTAGGCGCAGGAGTGATCAGGGAAGCTCTGTGTGCTGCCCCCAGCGCCAGCTCCACAGCTCCATTGGCCAGGAAGCACCAATGGGGCCAATGGGAGCTGCGAGGGCAGCGCCTGCAGGCGTGGGCAGCGCGCAGAGCCCCCTGGCCACTCCACCTTAGCCCCGCTGCGCTGCCAACTGGGAGCCGCCTGAGTCCCCTCCCACACCCAAACGCCCTCCTACAGCCCACACCCCGCACCCCCTCCCGCACCCCAATGCCCTACCCCAGCCCTGAGCCCGCCCCGCACCCAAACTCCCTCCCAAAGCCCGCACCCGGCACCCCCTCCCACACTCCAAACCCCTCTGCCCCAGCCTGGAGCCCCCTCCTGCATCTCAATCCTCGCATCTCCAGCACCACCCCTGATCCCGCACCCCCAGCTGGAGCCCTCAGCCCCTCCTGCACCTGCTCCAGCCTGGACCCCCCTCCGGCACCCTGAACCCCTCATTTCTGGTCCCATCCCAGAAGCCACAACCCCAGTTGGAGCCTTTACCCCTTCCCACACCCCTGCCCCAGCCTCAGCCCCAGCCCAGTGAAAGTGAGTGAGGGTGGGGGAGAGTGAGTGATGGAAAGAGGGGGGCTGGAGTGAGGGGGCGGGGCCTCAGAGAAGGGACGGGGCCTCGGGCCAGGGGGCGGGGCAAGGGTGTTTGATTTTGTGCAATTAGAAAGTTGGCGACCCTAGCGCCTGTGCCCCTCACACTCAGTGTGACCAGGTGACAGTGGCATGGACTCATATTCCTGCTCTCCAGTGCTGGCCCCACACCCACCTTCCTCCAGCCTGACCCTGCAGCCCTGGCCCCCGGGTGTGATGGAAGGGTGGCCCGGTGTGAGGGTGCAGGCCTGGCGCTCCGGAGACCCTCTCCCCACCCAGGTGTGTCCTTGGGCAAGTTGTTCAGTGTCTCTGTGCCGAGCTCGGTCCCCCTTTGCCAGCGGGGATGACAGCACGGCCCTGCTGCATGGAGGGGGAGGGGAACCCAGATACTAGGGGGATGGGCAACAGAGCGCTGCCTGAGCTACCGGCTATGTGTTGTTAGGGCTCTGTGCTATGGCTGGATTTGGCTCGTGAGCCCCCTGTGAGCAGGAGAGGGTGGGGGGGCGGCTCGGTGCTGGGGGTGGACAATGGGGGAGGTGGGTGCAGTCGGCAGGAGGCTGTGCCACCAGCCTGGTGCCCTTGGGAATAGCAGGAGCTTCCTGAATCCCCTGCCCTGGGCTGGAGGGGGCACAGGGAGAGGGGTGCTGGGGTGAGGTCTCAGGCACAGGGGAGGTCCGTGGAGGGGAAGGGGGGTGTCAGTGCAAGCAGTTAACGCCCCTAGCGCTGAGGCCAGGTGAGCTGCAGAGGAAAGCTGGGGGGTCCCACGGCCCCAAGCAGCCACCTCACGTTGCATCAGCCACTTCTTTAGTCCGTGAACTTTGCCTCTTTGGAAGAAGTTCAAGGCCCCTGAACGCTGTGGCCAGTTTCCTTTGCAGCTCTGCATGGGAGCGACGCCACTCTGTGATTTGGTCACCTCAGGACACGTGGCGTTGGCTCTGTGTCCTGATTGGAGGGTTGTGATGTTTC
The DNA here is from genome assembly GCF_011386835.1 of Chrysemys picta bellii. Lineage (NCBI taxonomy): Eukaryota > Metazoa > Chordata > Testudines > Emydidae > Chrysemys > Chrysemys picta. The sequence continues at coordinate 18,835,760 of NC_088812.1, read as the reverse complement.
TCATCAAGGGTCTGGTGTGAATGATCAGAGGAAGCAAATTTCCAATTTGACCTCCATGAGGATCTGGGTGTGAGAACTCAGAACTTGTGTTCCACGAAAATTTGGGCCTAAGGGGAGGTTTAAGCATTGGACTGCTAAACCCAGGGTTATGAGTTCAATCCTTGAGGGATTCCTTAAGGATGTGGGGCAAAAATCTGTCTGGGGATTGGTCCTGCTTTGAGCAGGGGGTTGGACTAGATACCTCCTGAGGTCCTTTCCAACCCTGATATTCTATGATTCTATTATAAGAGATGAGAACTTGTGTTCCACAGGAATCTGGGCCTAAGAGCTCAGAATTTGCGTTCCATGAGAATCTGGGTGTGAGGGCTCAGAACTCGTGTTCCACCAGGATCTGGGTGCGAGGCTCGGGAAACTCAGTTACACAAATGTTCCCAGGAAGTGGGACAAGGGGAGCACCATTGTGGCTGACGTGACTTTGCTGAAACATTTATTGCTCACCCTGGGACCCTCTCTGCAAGGTTCCATGTGGCCATTGTGCCCCTGGCTCTGTCCATGAAACACGGGCCATCAGCCGGGTGAGCGTAAGCTCCTCGTTCTGACCCTGCAGTCCCCTCCCGGGATGGCACTGATCCCTGCATCCTAGACGCACTAGCGCCGACTTTCCCGACATGCTCCTGGTGAGCAGGGGCTGCGTCTGGCATCCTCCTTTCATCTGGGAGTGAGACTTCCCCTCCTCCCTCCGGAACTCCCTGACACTTGAAATGAGGGCTCTTCGGCAGCTCTGATGCCTTTGAAGTCGAGATGAGACACTGCTGCCTGGCATTCGCCTGCCGCTTGCCTCTTGATTGCTGTGTTGCCGAGTTTCTTGCAGCTAGTGAATGATGGCAGCGAAACTTTCCTCCCGCGCCAGCGCCTGTCAAGTGGGGCACCCAGCTCCTCAGCGAAACGAGGTCAGCGCTGCCCGGGAGCCGCCCTGGGGCACCGCGGCAGGGGTGGCTCAGCAAGGCGCACTGGGGCAGGGGACCCGTGGCAAGGTGGGGGGGCTCAGCAGGAGGTACTGTCCCCTGGATGGGATAGACACCCAGGGCCAGAGTCTTGACAATGCCTTTCCCAAGAGGAGGGGCCCACCCGGTAAGTAGGGTGAATCCCAAGGGGGTGAATCCACAGCTCCCACCTTCCTGCTCCCCCAGGATCATGTCGCACGGTGCCTGGTGCTGCAGCCTCCACTCCCAGAGCATTTCCTGTGCTGCTCTGAGATAATGGGGTTCTTCTGACCAGTGCCCCTCCCCCACATGCACAGACCAACCCCCACAATGACCAGTCCCCTTCCCCCACCAACTCCCCTCCCAGACCAATCCCCTCCCGGAGGCCCCCCAGGCAGTGCTGTCCCCCCTCCCCATAACAGGCCGGAGGTGCTGCTCCCCCAGCATCACAGCCCCGTGGGACATTCTGCACCAGGGAGCCTCTGGCTGCCCGCGGCTCCCCTGCCCCCATCCTCACCCTGGTGCCAGATTCCTGCCAAGCAGCCAGGAGCCCAGCTGCACCATGCTCCGGGGAGGTGAACGGGCCAGTGGAGGGGGGCGGGGGCAGGCGCAGCACCCCACTCACAGCATCGGGGTAGGACTGGGGCAGGGTGGAACAGCCAGTGTTGGGGAGGGGCAGAGGGACGCTGTCACTTTCTGGCTACAAACCCTCGGTGCTGATAGATGGCAGCAAACTCTAGGGCCTGCCCAACGGGCTTTGCACAGCCCCACAGAGCCACACTGACCTGTGGGCAGAGAAACCGGAGCTACAGCAAGTCCCCCAGCTGTGCGCAGTGCAGGGGCGTTGACACACAACTAAGCGTGCGCCTGCTCAGCGCTGCCAGCTCATGGGCTGCCTCACCAGCCTCTCCTCGCCTGGTATCATACTAACCCCCAGCACCCGGAGCCCTGGGCTTGGGGTCAGCCCAACCCACCAGCTCGCTGCCCGAGAGCGCGGGATTCCAGGGGCCTGACCTGTGAGTTTTGGATGCTTGAGTACCACACACACAAAGACCCACCCAGACACACACACATATGCGCAAACTCACACCCATACACACGTGCACACAAACACACACACTGTGCACACACAAACACACGTACAGATGCACACACATCTGCACAAACACACCTGTGTGTGCGCACACATGTACATGCAAACACACACAAACATGCATGTGCACACACACACACTTACATGTCGCACCCACAGGCACAAACATGCGCGCACAGACGTTCATTCCAGCCGGGTGGCCCTTTACACACATTATGCTGTAGCTGCAAACCCACCCAAGTCCTCAGCTTTGAGGGCTTCCCCCAGCTCCAGCGGCTCCCTGCTGTCCTTGTGCTGTGCTGCCCAGGGAGGGGCGGCAACCTCTGACCATGGAATGCTCCCAGCTTTGATGTGGGGAAACTCCCACGGGTGGGTGTGGGGGGCAGGGGAGCTCCGAAATCTGCTGGCAAATGCCAGGGAGGAGGGTCCTTCTGGAGACCCCTGGGGCTTTCTGCCATTGTCAAAGGCTGGAATGCAGAGAGAGTCCTGGGACTCTGGGGCCTTGTTGTGTGTGCGAGTGCATGAGTGCAAGTGCTGTGTGTGTGTGTGCACACACGTCACCCCCAGAAGCTGGTTTCACTCTCCAATGGGGCGTGCAAATCACCTGCATTTCTGCCCAGTGCCTGCTGCCCCAGACCTGCTGGGAGGGACGGGGAAGGGGATCAGCAGAGCCCTCAGAGCAGGTTCCCTGGGAGTGGGGGGCCCAGAGGCGTTGGCCGCAGGGGGACCCCGGCAGGGCACTCAAGGCTGCTTCCCAGGCCACACCTGGCACTGGCAGTGTGAGGGGCCCCCTATGGCCTCCAGCTAACGCGTAGGGGGCAGGGGAGTTACGGTTTGTTTGTCTGGGCCGGGCAAGGCACTGTCACCACCTGCTGAGGATAGTGGGGTCCAGAGACAGAGCTACCCCCACACCATCCTGCCCTCCCCCAGCCCCACTCCCACCCAGCCCCATATCACTGTGCGCCTCCCTTCTCCCCGTGCACAGCTTGCCCCATACCACTCTGTGCTGACCCTGCCCCATAGCTCCCTGCCCCCATGCCTACCCTGCCCTGATATCCCCCATCCCCTTGCTCCCATCCTACCCCATATCACCCTGCGCTCTCCCTACATCCCTGTGCCCAGCTTCCCCTGATACCACTGTGCCCACCCTGCCCCCATATCACCCTGTGCCTACCCTGCCTCAATGCCTGCCCTGCCCCATATCACCCTGCTCTCATCCCACCATGCCCCGATATCAACCTGCTTCCCCTCAACATCCTCCTTGCCTCCTCTTTGCCCATATCCCCTCCCTGCCTGTTCCCTTCCCTCCGCCAGTTCCCTGCTCCCGCACGCCTGCAGGATTGGCAGGGACATTCCCGGGATGGGAGGGGGGCTGCTCTCCCCCCAAGCAGTGTTAACCCTTCCGGTGCTGCCCCAGATGGTGGGTTGGGGACGGGGAATCAGGACTGAACAAAGACCAGCCAGAACCTTCACCTGCTGGAGCCTGGAGGTTCAGCCAGGGACACCCCAACCCCCAATCCTCTGCTTCTTCTGGAACCGGCAGGGTATGTTGGGGCTTAATCCCCAACCAGCTTGGGGGCACAAGCCCCAGCAGGGCTGCTTCCCATGGGCAACCTGCCATTGGGGGAGGGAGGCCTCTTGAACTCAGACCCACCTTCTGGAGGGGCAGGACACCCCCACACACCCCCAATAACCTCCAGCACCCCTGGGACACAGAGCCCCTGCCACCCTGCACTGCCCTGGGGCTGCAGTGGGAGCGGGTGTCGGGGAAACATTCCTCATACCACCTCCCGGCTAGCTGACGAGGGTCCCCCCTCCTCCCCAGTGCACCCCCTCCTGGGAACCCTCTCCCAGAGCCGAGCAGCGCAGCCCTGGCTGCCCAGAGGCCCCAAACAGGGGCGAAAGGCCGGGAAGCAGGGACTAGCCTTGGGGCTGAGCTGCGGGGGGGGGGGGGGGGGGGGAGAGGGCAGCCAAGTGACGGTTGGGGTCAGGCGTGTTCTCTGGTGCGGCCCAGCCTGGAGCAGCCAGGAATCGCTGGCCCTGTGGGAAGCAGCTACTGTGACTTTTAAATAGCACAGGGAGACTGCGGGGGGGGGGGGGGGGGGAGAGGAAGGGCTGACCCTGCCCCCAACATCAGGGGCAATCAGTGGCCTCCTCCTCCAAATGACTACCCCACTGAGAAAGGCCCAGACAAAACCCACCTGGCCCGCGGCCCCTGGGGCAGTTCCAGGCACCTGGGAACCCCCCTGCCATGGGCGTAGCTCTGCCAGAGGTGGGGGGCAGAGCCTGGGGCAGCTCAATGGGTTTGGGCTGTTGGGGAGGGGGACTGTGCCACTCCTTTGGGGCAGAGTGAGGAGGGGGTTGGCTGTGTCATGGGAGGGCAGGGACCGAATAGATTTATAACCCAAAGGGAATCTCAGCTGACACCAACGGTGAGAGCGCCACCCTACTGAGCCCCTGCCCCACTCCCTGCAGCACAGTGCCCCCTGCTGAGCCCCCACCCTGTTCCCTGCAGCACAGCACCCCACACTCAGCCCCCACCCCGCTGCCAGCAGCACAGCGCCCCCTAGCATCATGATGGGGCATTGAGGTGAGCACTGGTTGAGTGGGGTGCATGCCCCCTATTGCCCCTCTACCCCACCTGGCTTGAGAGCACTGACGAGATGTTTGTCCAGCTGCAGAGTCTATGTTACACTCTCTCCCACTGGGGGGGTGTCCTCCTGGGCGGGGGGCATGCATTTTGGGGGCTCACCTACTTGTCAGGTGCAGGACACCACGTGCCAGGGCTGCCAGCCAAGCCGCTCCCCCCGCACAAACCCTTCCTGGCTCATGAAATGAGACGCCAGATCTCGGAACAGGCGCTAGCGTGGGAGCAATGAGCTGACGGGCTGGCTGGATGCAGGGACATGGGGCTGGCGCGACACAGGGGGCTCCTGGGAGAGCTGTGCCTCCTTGCATGGGGGGCTGGCAGTGCTGGGCGAAGTGCTTGTGGGCCGAGCGCAGTGTTAGCCCCAGAGCTGCTCAGCAGATGCTAGCAGGGCAAAGCAAGCAGCACTCCCCTCCGCCCATCTCTCTGGCTGCCCGCTCACTGGTTTGCTGCTCTCCCCGGTGCCTATGGAGAGGCAGGCTTGGGACCCAGCCTGAGCCCATGGGGAGCAGTCCCTGCTCTGAGGGTGTTTGCTCTTGTGGTTAAGGACCAGGGCTGGAAGCCGGGACTCCTGGGTTCTCTTTGCAGCCCGGAGAGGGGAGTGGGGACTAGGGGTTACAGTGGGAGGACTGGGAGTCCCGACTCCTGGGTTCTATCCCTGGCTCTGGGCAGGAGCGCCGCCGGGTGGCAGAAGGTCCCACCCTGAAATACTGCCCCCCCACAGAGGCGGCGGAAGGTCCTGCCGCGGAAATACCGCCGCGGTCGCCGCCCCGCAAAATCACAGTGCCCTAGGCGACTGCCTAGGTCGCCTAATGGGTTGTGCTGGCCTTGGCTCTGGGATGGGAGTGGGGGCTAGTTGTTACAGTGCGGGGGAGGGGAGTCCGGTCTCCCGGGTTCTGGCTCCGGGAGGGGCGTGGGGCCTAGTGGCTAGAGTGTAGCACTGCCTGGGGTTGGGAGTGAGGACTCCTGGGTTCTATTCCCAGCTTCAGGTGGGGGGCAGGGGGACTTGGCAGCACACTCTGCACTGGTGTCTCCTTGCTCTTCCATCACTTCCTCCCACCCCACCCTTTGCCAGCTGCACAGGGCTCCTTGCCAGTTCCCCACTGGGCCTGGAGCAGGAGCAGGCAGGTTCTTCTGGGGCGGGAACAGGCACCGCCCTACAGGGTGAGGCTGTTTCCATGGGGACCACATCACCTGTTGGCTTCGGGACTGGGTGGGGGCAGTGAGTGCGTGTCCCTGCTGCCCTGGTGCTATGGGGGGTTGGCCTAGCCCCTGGCTAAGGTCAGAGCTGCCCTGTCTTTGTCTCCTCCAAGCCCGAGGCCTCTGGCCCAGATGGGGGATACCCCCGCCCGCCCCATGCAGGGCAGACAATGTGTTCTGCTCGGGGGAGCTAGCGGGGGCTTTGGGGGTAGGGAGCCTAGGGCACAGAGAGGCTGCTGGATGGGGAAGGATCTGTGGCACTCTGCAGAGGAGTGGGGAGGGGCAGGCCCGTGGGCGCTCTCTATCTCGCCACAGGATCCACCTGACCTAATCTGCAGCACTGCAGATCTGCCACAGCTTCAGCAAGGCCTCACAAGGAGGCAGAAACACCAGCCACGGGGTGATTTTGGGGACGAAGATGCATGTAAGATAGGCCATGAGTTCTAGGCCCAGCTGTATCCTCTACAACCCTTTTATGAGCCCGGGTTTCCTTGGGGCTGGCTGTTATTAAAGCAGCGTCTCCAGGTGGTACCGCGACACGTGGTGTTCCAAGTTCCTTTTCTTAAACGTGCAAGCAAGTTTTCAGTGCTTGGAGAAATGCTGCGTTGCTAGACTGCGGCTGTGGTTTCTTGGGCGAGCTTGCTCTCTGCCTTTATCTAGACTCCATTCTGGTTCTTTAGCTCAATGGTCGAGGGCCCAGCAGCTCCATTCAAAGGTCTCAGATGCAGTCACAGCAGGCAACCCACACAGGGGTATCATTATATGGGGCTGGGCTCCCTGGAACCACCACGCTCTGCTCCTGGGGCTGTTGCTTTAAGAACAGGGTGTGGCCGACTGAGAGCGTTTTTTGGAGACTGACAGCTAGTGCTGGTGTTAGCAGAAACGGGAGGCTGGGCCTAGATCAGTGCCATGATGGGCAGAACTGAGTTTAATAAACACGTCTTTCCTGAAAGCCAGATCTGTGAAGATGGAACATCAGCACCGACAGGACTGGCTGCTTTGTTGTGTCGCTAACCGAGCCCCTGGCCTGCATGTCACTGACTCAGTTCAGCTCAGCAGAGATTATAAACCATGCCTGTCAAGGGGTGCTTGCTGGCTTCACTGTGAACTGAGTTGGGTGGTCTCAGCTCCGGCTCCCACCTTTCAAACTCCTCCCGCGCTTTGCCCTTGATGGAGCATTGTGAGGCCGAGCCTGTCCCGCCTTGTGTCTGTGCAGTGCCCAGCACAACGGGGCCCCAAGCTCACGCACGCCCCGTAGCAAGAGCTAAAAAATATAATCCAATCATTGTTATTTGTTTTCAATCTCATGATTTTGGGGGGGGCTGACTCATGATTCTTGCAATTTCCCGTCAGTCTAGAGTAGGGGTCGGCAACCTTTCAGAAGTGATGTGCTGAGTCTTCATTTATTCACTCTAATTTAAGGTTTCGCGTGCCAGTAATGCATTTTAATGTTTTTAGAAGTTCTCTTTCTATAAGTCTGTAATATATAACGAAACTATTGTTGTATGTTAAAGTAAATAAGGTTATTAAAATGTTTAAGAAGCTTCATTTAAAATTAAATTAAAATGCAGAGCCCTCCGGACTGATGGCCAGGACCCAGACAGTGTGAGTGCCACTGAAAATCAGCTCGTGTGCCGCCTTCGGCACGTGTGCCATTAGGTTGCCTACCCCTGGTCTAGAGTCTGAGGTCAACACCCATCACCGAAGCGTCTGGCACCTCCCAGGTGTTTAATAAACAAGAATAGCAACAATTGGTGCCTCGGCCTCCCTGCCTTCCCAGCCCCCGCAAGGGCGTGCTCCATAATTTGTAGTTGTTGATTTGATGGTTTTGTGTTTGTCTGTGTGTCTGGATGTGTAAGTGGACGTGTTGTGTGGGTATTGTGTGCTGGCTGTGTGCGTTGTGTGGGCTGTGCCTGGGTGAGTAGATGGGTTGTGCGGCTGTTGTCATGTTGGCTGTGTGGGTCTGTGCTGTGTGTGTGTGTTTACATAGATGTGTGGGATGTATTGTCTGAGGGTCTGTCTGTGTAGTGGGAGGGGGATGTTTCTGTGCATGTGTGTACATGGATGTGTTGTGTATGAGGTGTGTTGTGTGCTTTGTGCCTGTGATGAACTCATGAAGCTCACTGAGTTAAGGTTTGCAATTTGCCCTGGGTGCAGAGACACTGCCTGCTCTCCAGTGGCGTGGAGTTCCAGAGGCTGGGCCCAGCTTCCAGGACAGTTCTGGCTCCTGAGCTCTCTACTGTTCTCTAGGGCTGGTGGAGCATTGGGCCATGGCTGCCGCAGGAAAGGTGCCCCCCAGAGACAGGCCAGGGCCATGGAGGGCCCTGAGCTGGGCTCTGTATTGGGGGGAGTGGGGAACTGGGGGAGGGCCTCACAGAGTGGATGGGCAGGGATCGAGCTGGGACCCCCATAGCCAGCTACAGGCCTGATGGGATGGGGCAGTCCCTGGTTCATCTGAGTCCCAGCTGCTCCTCATCCAGGAGACACTCCAGAGCCAGGCACATGGGCTGGGGCTGTGCTGCCCCCTCTGCCAGCCCCACCTCCCTGAGCCCTACCAGCAGCCTGGAAGACACGTCCCAGGATGCCTCTGCGGCGTCCTCACCAAAGAGTCACTAATGCCTCTGGCAAAGCCGCCTGTATGTAGCCAGCTGCGCTGGCCGTGTCCCCGTCCTTTCCGGCCCCTGGTTGGTGACTGCAGGCACAGGGGCTGGAGCCCGCAGCTTTGTTGGCTCCTATTGTTTACTTCCCTGGCCGAGGTCTTGGGCCCAGGTTTGTGATGTCCCAGGCAACGCCATGGCAGCTGAGTGTGATGTCATAGACGGAGGACTCTGACCTTGTCTCAGGTAATAATAATGGGGGAGGGCAGGAGAAATGTTAGAGCCGAGGCTGGGAGCCAGGACTCCTGGGTTCCTTTCCCTGCTCCAGGAGACAGTATTGTTAGTGGTTAGAGCAGGGGCCTGGCAGCCAGGACTCCTGGGTGCTGGGAGTGTCAGCTCCTGGTTAGAGCAGAGGGGATGGGGCACTAGGACTCCCGGCATGCACTTTTGGGAGCTATTCCACAGTCTGATCACTCAGCAACTCACAGACCAACCTCAGATGAGTAAAATCTCAGAGGAGCAGCTGGGCCGGGCCAGGTCCCAGACAGGCTTGGGGTGGGAGGAGCAGGCGGGAAATAGGAATACCAGCAAGAGGTGGAATTGACAAAGACCAATCACTGGTGCCTGAGGGGTCACGGGCTGGGGAGAGGGGCGGGGAACACCCCCCCCCCCAGGTAAATCACTGAGTCACCCTGCTGGGAGTGGGGGCTCAGGCCCTGGCAAAGCGATGGCTCCTGCATCACCCCATTGACAGTGCATGATGCTGTCAGGACATAAGTGCTCTGAGGGGGGGCAATGGGGTCTCTCAGCCCCCCAGCCCTGGCGGGCACCACAGGATAAATGGGGAAGGAGCCATGTCTGGGTTTTTCTTTTGTTTTCTGATAGGGCAAAACCCAAACGCCTGGAAATGGGGAGGAGAAAGCCCTGGGCAGGCACACTTGACCGACACTGCCCCGTGGCATCAGGAACACAACCTGCCAGCCTCACCTGTCCCTGGGCTGAGCCCAAACTCCAGAGCCAATTCCCTAACTGGTGAGGCAACAGGATCCAGAGCCAAACTGGACTTAACACAAGAACATGGGGCCACCAAATGAAATTACTGGGCAGCAGGTTTAAACCAAACAAAAGGAAGTATTTCTTCACACAACGCACAGTCAACCTGTGGAACTCCTTGCCAGAGGATATTGTGAAGGCCAAGACTATAACAGGGTTCAAAAAAGAACTAGATCAATTCATGGAGGATAGGTCCATCAATGGCTATTAGCCAGGATGGGCAGGAATGGTGTCCCTAGCCTCGGTTTGCCAGAAGCTGGGAATGGATGACAGAAGATGGATCACTTGGTGATTACCTGTTCTGTTCATTCCCTCTGGGGCACTTGGCATTGGCCACTGTTGGAAGACGGGATACTGGGCTAGATGGACCTTTGGTCTGACCCAGTATGGCAGGGGTTCTCAAACTGGGGGTCGGGACCCCTCAGGGGGTTGCGAGGTCATTACATGGGGGTCGCGAGCTGTCAACCTCCACCCCAAACTCTGCTTGCCTCCAGCATTTATAATGGTGTTAAATATATTTAAAAGGGTGTTTAATTTATTGGGGGGGTCGCACTCAGAGGCTTGCAATGTGAAAGGGGTCACCAGTAAAAAAGTTTGAGACCCACTGCAGTATGGCCATTCTTATGTTCTTATGACTTCTCATAGCCCAGCTAATGAGATGGGAGCTGGCACCCTGCTCTAGCCCTACAGCACACAGACTGAGGGGCTGGTACCAGTCAGGGCAGCTCACGGAAAGGGTTAATCCGGCAGTGCCTCTGGCTGCCTCGCCCCCTTTTCATCCAATTTTTCTAACAAAAAAAACAATGCGTTTCCGTAAAGAACTCAGGGCCAAAAAACAAAGTGAGGTCCCTTTAAATGGCATGATAGCCCCACCTCCTGATGGGCGGGGTCTGAATCCCCTCCCACTGTGCATAGAACCTGTAGTATATTATAGTCCCTCCCCTTATTGGTGGAGTCTGTATATAAAGCTCACCTGTCACTTGTGTCCCATTTCTATGGAACCCCCCTAGGAGCTACATGTCACTCTATTACTGTAAGGCCTTCAATATTATTATTGGAGCTAGGCCAGAGCTGTGGGCTGGGAAGTTTGTGCCTGTTTGGATACAGGTTTCCGGCTCGGATTCAAGGCCGGGTGGCCCTTGAGCGGTTCAGAGAGACTGGGGGCTGCCTTCCCCTCTCAGGCTGGGATCCCTTAGGCCACACAGGGACCCTCCAGTGCCAACAAGAGCCTGGAGTCCTGGGGTGTGCAGGGGGAGGCTGGGCCAGGCCCTGCCCCACTTCCCCTCCCAGTCCCTCGGGGCTCTCCAGTTACCAGCTCCGACATCCATTGATCTGCAGCAGTAGCAGGGGGAACCAGGTACCAGGCAGGACACGCTCAGTGTGAGCCTGACCCCTCAGCCCAGCAGCAATGGCTGCCCATTGGCCTCATCCTATGTCTGAGCCCCTCTGGTTCTGGACTCCCGGGTAAAGGGGCAGCTCCCCCAGCCCTGCGTGTGGAAACGCACACACACAAACATGCAGATGCACACATGGGATAGTCAAACAGCCCCTCAGAGCCAGGGTCTCTCCTCCACCTGGCACCAGCACAAAGCGCCCGTGGGAGGGACAGGAACAGAGCAGGGAGGGTGTGAAGGGAAAGCTGGGCGGGGAGGACGGGGGTCCTCAAATTTCCCTGATCCCGTGGAAACCCAAGGCAGCCCTGATGGCAGCTCCGATAGGGCTGCTGGGGAAGGCTGAGCTGTGCAGTTGGCTCTCAGGTTTCCCCCTCTCATCCTTACATCCATTAAAGTCCTGTTCGCCCCACGCACAAAGGGTGAGAACAGCAAATTAGCAGAAAGCCGCAGAGCGCAACACAGCCTGGCCTGCATTATTAATACCCACTGGCTAATGAGTAAGATGAGCCTGCGCCCGCTGGGGATCACATCACGCTCCAAGGTCAGGAGCCAGCGCCCGGCCCCGGGACCAGGCCAGCCCGGTTTGGCTTGGAAATCGAGGGGTTTCATGGGGGAGGCAGGGCCTGGCCCGTAAATTCGGACACTGCGGCTCCTGCTGGCCCAGAGCACCTGGGCCTGCCCCTGTGATGTGGGGTAGGAGTCACTCCAGCAGGCCCAATGGGGCACCCCTGTGTGAGTGACAGCACAGCCAGGCCCCAGCCTGGTGCTCCACCCTGAGCCAAGCAGGGACGTGGGTTCGAATCCCTGCTGTGTCTCTGTAGGTCTCCCACATGCTAGGTGCATGCTCTAGCCATGGGGTCTTGGGAGAAGGGAGCACCTCCTCCTCCGGGGAGATTCCCATCAGGGCTTAGGTGTGAGCTCAGCACCAGGACTTTAGGCCGTTCAGTGCCTGCGCCCAAGGGATGTTACCGGTGGCAATTAGGGAATTGAGGCATCTCCAGGGTCCGGCGCCAGCTGCGCGGGGCTTTGGGGGATCTACATTTTGGAGCGAGGCGCCTGAAGTGGCAGTGGGGGAGGGGGGGGCCCTGAATCCCTGTGTGGATCCTCAGGGACCAACGCCACCCAGGGAGAGCAGCGCTGCTTCAACGGAGCTGGGAGGCAGCAGCAATAAGCTGCAGGTGCAAGGCTGCCGTGGCCTCTCTCCAAGGCCAGCTCGGCCCTGCCGCTCGCCGCGGCCTGTTGGCAGAGCTGGTTATGAGCAGTGTAAACAGTGGCTGCTCCCTGTGGTTGGGCCGTGCCAGGGCTGGCAGGGGTGGACTATAATCAGCTAATTACACCGGCTCCCTCCACTGCGGGCCCTGGTCTGTGCCGCCCTCGCGCCCGCTCCATAAACAAATGGCTCTGACTTTAACCAACAGGCGGAAGGAAGGCAGACCAAGGAGAGGGAAGGCGGGCATGCTGAGGGAAGGGATTCAGGGCTAGCTGGCTACCACCTTTGAAATGCAAGAAAACCTGGGGGAAAAAAAAACCCCATCCACAAAGCAAGTCCACTGCAACCCCAACTCCGCCAAGCCACCCGCTTCAGCCGCCACTTACAGTATCTAGCGAGATAACAGGCACAGAGAAGATTGATAGCATCATTCTCTTACCTTGGCCGTGTTGCTCCAAGCTACTTTGTCTCTGTCCGGCTTCACTGAGATTATTTCTTCCCAAACTGCCTTGACTCTATATTTTAACTATATCCTCGCATGGGAATGTTTTGGAACTTTATCCATAAAGAAAATCCATCGAGTCTCTTCCTTGACTTTGTATTTGCCGTTTGATTTTGCCTTTCCCAACAATTCCTTATTTTTGACGGCAACATCGTGAATTCCAGACAGGAGTAGCTGAGGTGGCAGCTAAAGCAAAGCTCCCTTTTGACCACTTGAATGCGTAGGCAATTCCTCTCATCAGCCCCAGGTTTGGGGGTGGGCAGACAGCTGCTGTGTTTTCAACAGTTTAAATCTGTTATCGCTTAAACTGCGGAGGTGGGATGGGAACACTGCAGCATCTTGAGCTGGACACAGACACTTTTACCATTAGCTAGCCCAGTGTACCGGGAGAATAATGCAAATCTTTAGACCCATGTGAAAAAAATGGCAGATTAAATTATTTTTCTGGCAATTGGCAAATCCATAAAACAACCCAACCAGGCCGGTCAAATACCAGCCAGGTGGTAACTGGTAACCTAGCTGGGGTGCTTCACAAAGCACTGGGGCACTGAGGCAAGGACCACGTTAGGCTGATTTGGGGGGAGGGGGTGTCCAAACACCCTTTTGGATGGATTTGTGAGGGGGGGCACTCGGGTGGATTTGTGAGCGGGGGCTCCCAGACGGCAGGTCGGGTGGATTTCTGAGCAGGACGCCCAGATGCCAGGTTGGGTGGATTTCTGAAGGGGGTGCCCAGGTGCCAGATTGGGGTCGCCTGGTGCCCTGGCGTGGTCCGTATTCCAGGTGCCCGGGTGCCAGATTGGGGTCGCCTGGTGCCCTGGCGTGGTCGGTATTCCAGGGGCCCAGCCCTCCCAGCTAGCATCAACTGAGGAGCTGCGCCGAGTGCCCCAGGTTGTGCAGTGTCTGTTGTTATGTTCTTGGCCTCTGGCAGGAGCTCTCAGCAGCTCATTGTGCCAGTCGTGCCAGCTGCAGCCGCTACTGGCTCTGGCAGCCGGAAATCGAGTTCTCTTTTAGCGGATCAATAGGGACTAATGCTGGAGCCGGGCTATTTGTACTGGGGCGGGGGCAGGGAGGATTTACAGTGGGGCAGGGCAGGGACTGTCCTCAAGCCTTGATGTGAGGGTGGGTTTGCTTCAGAACCCCAGGGGCACTGACGGGATTGGTGCCAGGGGCTCAGCAGGGGGTGCTCAGGAGACACGATTTTATGATCAGCTGGTGCTCCATCCCCCTCCCCCTCCCTCCAGGTGCTGCAGAATCAAACACATCCGGACCTTGGCCGATGGGCTAAGAATCCTATGTCTGCCCCATAGCATAGCTGGGTCCCCCAGCTGGTGGCAGCCTGGGGATATGTCCTTGGGTGCCCTGCCCTCCCTTCTGTATCTGTTCCCTGCAAACCTCCTAGCCTCAGCGGGGCAGCACAGGATGCCCAGTAGGGCTGGAGGGCACTAGGTGATTGGCAAAAGAAGCTGCCCGCGAGCCAGGGGACCCCTGGCTCTGGGAGGCTGCAGAGTCTGTAGCCTCTAGTGGGCTACAGCCCAGGTAGGGGGTGAGTTCTCACGCTCACTAGGGGCATGTCCAGAGCCCACCCCCTTGCCTGAGCCCCCCACTCCCACATGGAGCAGCCTTGCACAAAGGCTGAGACAGGGCCAGTAGATCCCTGCTCTGGTGCCCCTCAGGCTGCGGTCTGCAGGAGGCCGAGCTTGGGCCCATGCTGCCAAAGGAGCTGGCCCTGTGCAGGGAGCCGGGACCCTGTCATCCCACCAGGAGCCCAGGCATGGGGCACCTATTGACTCCCTGGGGCAACGCACGCAGCCCCTGGGAAGCCTGAACACCAGCTCCCCCACTCCGCCCCGGCGCTTGGGGCTGAGGAGCAGACGCTGTGGCAGCTTCCCTCTGCCGTCTGCCTGGGTCTGTAACCGAATCCACAGCTGTAACCGAACCTCCCGCTGCCGTGGGCTGGGGGAAGGTGCCTCAAAGTCACAAGACGCACTGGGGATTTCACGGGAAAGAAAAACAGTGAAGAGCAGAAGGGCTGCCAGGGCCTGGAGGCCCCAGGGAGCCAGTCCCGCGTGTGCTACCCTGGGGCATCGCCCTGTTGATGGCAAGGAGGGATTCAGGCAAGGGCAGCGCTGTGTCTGGAAAGCGCCACTCCCCCCCAGCAGCGGTTGCCCCAGGGAATGTGGAGGGCAGGTCAAGTGGCCCAGGGGCTCATTGCTGAGGTTGTCAGACCCACGTGCCCAGCGCCTGAGCCTCGCACCCTCTAACGCATTCACCAGGGGAGGGGCAGGGCTGTTACCCCATGGGGCAGACAGGAGCAGGGGCCCAGTCTGCACCCTGTGGCAGGGAGGGAATTGAACCCGGCTCACCTGAGTCCCAGACCAGCACCCTGCCTGCTGTGCCCTGGTCTGCACCACACAGTCATGGCAGGGCAGCTGGCTACACGCTACTGGCATGTTACCAGACACAGCTCAGGCCTAGCCACCCTGCAGCTTAGTTGCTTCAGGGACAGCGTGGTGCTGTAGCCAGGCGGCTGGACCCCAGACCAACATCAGATGGGCAGGAGCCTCCCCCCACAGGATCGCTGGCCCCGAAGGATGTCAGGAGACATCAGGGGCCCATCACACCTGCCCAGAATACCCGGGGCGCTGTCCCGCCTAGCCTGTCTGTAGCAGGGTCAGGGTACCGCCTAGGATACCAGGCTCCGGAGCAGCTCCTGGGAGTTTCACACCCACTTTGCTTGGGGTAACTGACTGACACGCGGCGCAGGGCTCGGGGGGGGGGATGGCACGCTCATCTGGGGGTTAGTCCCAGGCCCGAAGCCAGGACACCTGGGTTCGGTTCCTGACACTAACTCACTGTGTGGCCTTGAGGGATCCCCTTCTCCACTGTGTGCCCCACATTCCCATAGAATGGGATCCTGAACTCAGGGGGGAGGGGGCACAGCCTGTTGGCTAATGTCCCTGGCACTTCCCCTCAGACACGCCCTGCCCGTCTCATGAGTCTCACAGGCCTGGCGGGAGCAGACGGCTCAACTTTTCTCAAACAAGGTTGAGCCAAGAGCATTGTCTTGCCACCCCCCCCAACCCAGCCCGGGGCAGGGGGAGGGGACCCTCCGTGGAAGGAGGCCTCAGCAGCACAGCTGGGCAGGATCCCCTCCCCCCGCCCTTTCCCTGGCTCGGGCAGGTCGGGGCGCGTTTGGGGCGGGAAGAGGCTCCGGAGAGGAGACTGTCTGGCACCAGGTGCTTTATGAATCCTTCTCCATCTGCTCCCACCCGGGGGCTCCCAGCAGTAACAGCCCAGCCTCTGCTGCAGCCCCCGGGTGCCACCGCGCTCCTCCCTCGCTGGGCACCAGAGCTCAGGCCTTGCATGGGGAGCAGCCCCCAAAGCTGGGGAGGAGGGGACAGTCTCAGCCCCCAGCTGGCAGGCCTGGGAGGAATCACTGTGGCATGGCGGCCCAGGCTGGCACCCACGGCAGTCAGGATCACCCATGTGAAGGACCAGACCAGCTCAGGTCCCGCTGTCAGCAGATTAGTGACACATGCGGTGTGTATCCGGCCTGTGCACTGGTGAGGGCTGGAGCCTGGGGCCAGTAGCGGAGGGAATTAATCTCTAACCCCAGTCCCAGGTATTGGAAATGAGGGAGTGGGATAAAGTAGCAGGATGGGGGGAGGCTGGGAGTCAGGACTCCTGGGTTCTACCCTGTCTCTGGGAGGGGAGTGGGGTCTAGTAGGTTGGGGTGGTGGGGGGACTGTCAAGATTCCAGGCCCTGGGAGGGAAGTGTTGTTTACTGATTAGAGCAGTGATGGGAGGCAGGACTCCTGGGTTCTATTCCTTGCTCTGTCGCAGATTGGCTGTGTGACCTTGAGTGAGTCTGCGTGCATCAGTTTCCCCTCCCGTCCCCTTAGAAATCCAAATTCAGACCTAACTCCCAGGAGCTGGGCGGATTCATTAGCCTGTAAAGTTCATTGAGATCCTTGAATATCTTGTGCTGAATGGCTGCAGGGACCCTCCGCCCGCTCCAAGTGCCACTATACAGCAGGGTGGGGGGGTGGGGGCGAATCCGGCTCACAGCTGTGCTGACTCACAGCCTGTTACTCATTCCATGGGATGCCAACAGGTCCTGCATGTAAAGCGCCTGTCTACAAAGCAGCAGAGGCTGCCGGGAATGGACCTGACCTAGGTTAACAAGGAAGGCGGCTTCCGCTGAAAGCTCATTTCTGTTGCCATTCAAACTGCCGAGAGACACACGGCCCGGCCCACATGGTCCCTTCCTGCCACGCAGCGCCCTTCCAAGCCAGGGCATCTTTAAGTGGGGCGCAGACACCCCCTGGTAGCTCTGCAGCAACTGGCCCAGCTGTGTGGGAGTGAGATGGATCCTTTCCTGGCTGGCCTGCATCACCCATAACCATCAAAGGCCGGATCACTATTGTTGTAATAAGCCAGGATCTGCCCTACCTTGGCCCTGCCCCCTAGGCATTACCATACACTGGTCAATGCCAGGATTAATTGGTGCTTTTGGTACAGTAGTACCCCCTCCCCCGAGGCCTCACCTAGCTGGGCGATATGCAGGTCTCCTAGCGGGAATGGAGCAGACAGATGCACAGCAAGGGAAAGCCAGAGGGCCAGGACTAGAGTCGAGGTGTCAGGCCAGGACCCTACCCACTACACCCCCTTGCCTCACAACCCACCCTCCGACTCCAGACAATGTTCCGACATGCTCAGATGAACATGCCGGCCCCTGGCAATGGCTTTGCCTTCTCTTCCCGCTGCAGATGGCTTTGGATGGGCTAAGGCCTGATCCCACATCCTCAGAAGTCAATGGCAAGCAGCTGCCTCCTTTGCAGTACCAGTCAGCCCAGCGGATGAGAGACCTGGCGACACAGCCAGTTTGGAGACCGGCCTAGCCCGAGCCTGCTGTCCCTCACACGCCCGCTTGACTCTAAGCATGCGCCCCACCCCCTTGCCTTTGTTGTCACATGAAGCACGTGCCTCAGTCTTTGTGAGATCGGGGCCCTAGATGACCTGAATATGTCAGCACATTTTCCCTCTTCCCCAGTGATGCACATGGCAGGAGGAGGAGCCGCCACCGCAGTGAGTGACTTGTGCTGTTTGCTGCGCAGCCCACCCAGCTCCAGCCGGGACCAGGAGACGGCCACCGAGGTGAGATGAGTTTGCTAGGTCTCGTGTCCCCGTCACTGGTGAGGACGTGCCCTGCTGCAGGGGCGCTGAGATGGGCGAGAATGAGCTGAGGCCTGAAAAAGCTCCCACATGGCGAGAGATTATTCCCCCCAGCAGGGAAAGACAAAAGCGGGACTGGAGTGCACGCAGTAATGACAGGCCGAGGGAGGGGAGCTTCCGTCCTCCCCGACTCCCAGTGTGAGATGGAGAGCACACATGATGAAACATAAAGAACTGATCCAGGGAAAAACTTTCCTCCCAAGGCGGGATTAATCTGTGGAACTCACTGCCACAGGGAGACTCAGAGGTCAAGAATTGAGCAAGATTCAAGGAGGGACTGGCCCTTTCTGTGGCTACGACTGTCCAGACTTGGAAGACGAGCTCTGTGTAGTGCGAAAGCTGGTCTCTCTCACCAACAGAAGCTGGTCCAGGGGTAGATATTACCTCCCCCACCTTGTCTCTCAGAGTTGGACTAGCTGATCCTAGCAAAAATTTGGGAAGGGATATTAAACCTCACGCTGGGCTCCTGGTGCTTAAGGTGTGGTGAGGTTCTCCGAGCATCTCTCCTTTCTCAGGACCCGCATTTTGTTCTATTTACTCCTTAGCGCTAAGAGATGGGGATGGGGATGGGGAGGAGGTTAGCACAGACGGTCCCCGCAAACCCGCAGGGACCCAGAGATACCAGAATGGCTCCTTAGTGACCGGGTAAATGTGGCTATGTGGCTGGAGACGGGTGTGTGTTTGGACATGTGGGACTGAATCTTGGGAGGACTGGGAGGGGCTGTGTCTCCAGGGGTTGGGGTGGGCTGAGGCTCAGGGAGTGGGGGTGTGGAATCCAGCACCTTCTCTCAGTGCTAATATTAAAAAAACAAACCAAACAAAGAAACTTAAATCAAATTTGGCCTGGGAGTGCAAAAGGGGGTGGGGGGAGAACGGGCAGGTGGCTGGGTGGGGGGCTGGGGAAGATGGAATGACTCAGTGAGTGCTGGTCCCAGGAGCTACTTTATAAAGGGGGAAGGAGGTGAACTCACATACACACACACACACATACACACACAGGTATATGGGCACACACAGACAGTTACACATGCACAACCATTTGCAACTCCCTGCCCTGCATGTACACACAAAACCTTAAACAGGCGTAGAAAGAATCACACAGACAGTCGTCTGCATACAGGTGCAGACACATGTGTCTGATTGTACCCCATTAATTGAGAACCACTGAGACACATATGGGTGTGCAAGCTCACACCCACTCATGTGTTTTAACACAGTTACAGTCACGACCATAAACATGCAAATGCACATGCACACATACATACTCAACCATACAAACACGACACAAGGGTGTGTATGTTTAAACACCCAGTTGTCTACACACACTGCTATGACAAACATACAGAGTCCTTCCTAAACACCTGTGTGCGCAAACAGGCACTGACACATCTGCACACACGGTCTGTAGCCATGCACACAAATTGATACAGACACACACCCTGCACACACGCACCCCTTACCTCTCCATGACCCCCGTGGGCCCCCAGCCCAGCCATGCCAGCGGCTGCGGCCTCCCCGAGGCCCAGCCCTGGGCCTCCCAGGGCCGCTATTGATTTCCCAGGACAGCTGCCGCATGAAGCTCGCTCGCCTCCAATGTGCTGAGACAGATCAGAGCTGGCGGCTGCTGTTAGTATTCCGGGCACTCACCACTGGTTCGGGTCTGGAGGGAAGGCCCGGCTATGGGGGAGGGACACCCCAGGTCACCCTTGCTCTGCGTATCCCAACCCCCCGCACTCCTCCGCACTCCTCACACACCCACACTCCTCATACCCCAACCGTCCCCAGCTCCTCATACCCCCAACCCCCACACACACTCCTCATACCCCAACCCCCCGCACTCCTCACACCCGAACCCCCAACACACCTCCTCATACCCCAACCCTCCCCCACTCCTCATACCCCAACCCCCAACACACACACACACACTCCTTATACCCCAACCGTCCCCCGCTCCTCATACCCTAACACACATCCCCCCACTCCGTGTACCCCAACCCACCCAACCTGCTCTTTGTACTGCAACCCCAACACCACCCCCAACCCGCTCTGCATACCCCAACCCCCCACACTCCTTGTACCCCAACCCCCAACACACACACATCCACTCCTCATACCCCAACCCTCCCCCGCTCCTCATGCCCTAACACACATCCCCTTGCTCCGCGTACCCCAACCCCAACATACCCAACCCTCAACCTGCTCCTCGTACCGCAACCCCAACACCACCTCCAACCCGCTCTGAATACCCCAACCCCCCGCACTCCTCATACCCCAACCCTCCCCTGCTCCTCACACCCCAACCCCCAACACACCAACCTGCTCCTCATACCCCAACACATACACACACCTCATACCCCAACCCTCCCCCGCTCCACATACCCGAAGCCCCCAACCTGCTCCTTGTACCACAACCCCAACGCCACCCCCAACCCGCTCTGCATACCCCAACCCCCCACACTCCTTGTACCCCAACCCCCAACACACACACATCCACTCCTCATACCCCAACCCTCCCCCGCTCCTCATGCCCTAACACACATCCCCTTGCTCCGCGTACCCCAACCCCAACATACCCAACCCTCAACCTGCTCCTCGTACCGCAACCCCAACACCACCTCCAACCCGCTCTGAATACCCCAACCCCCCGCACTCCTCATACCCCAACCCTCCCCTGCTCCTCACACCCCAACCCCCAACACACCAACCTGCTCCTCATACCCCAACACATACACACACCTCATACCCCAACCCTCCCCCGCTCCACATACCCGAAGCCCCCAACCTGCTCCTTGTACCACAACCCCAACGCCACCCCCAACCCGCTCTGCATACCTCAACCCCCCGCACTCCTCGTACCCCAACCCCCAACACACCAACCCCCCAACCTGTTCCTCATACCCCAACCCCCAACACACACACCCTCGCTCCGCATACCCCAACACCCCACTCTCCTCACACCCCAACCCCCTCCTTATTCCCCCAACCCCCCCGCTCTATATACCCCAACCCTAACCCTCCCTCGTTCCTCATACCCCAACCTGCTCCTCATACCCCAACGCCCAACACCCCCCCACTCCTCATACCACAACCCCAACACACACACCCTCACTCTGCATACCCCAACTCCCTGCACTCATCACACCCCAACCCCCAACACACCCACCCCCCACTCCTCATTCTCCCAACACTCCTCATACTCCCACCCCCAACACACACACACACGCTCCATGTACCCCAACCCCAACACACCCACACCCCCAATCCGCTCCTCATACCCCCAACCCCCATACACACTCCATGTACCCCAACCCACTCACCCCCAACCCGCTCCTCATACCGCAAACTCCAACACACACACACACTCCTCATACCCCAGCCCACCACATCAACCCCCAACCTGCTCCTCATACCACAACCCCCAACACACACCCCCACTCCTCATACTCCAACCCCCACCACCCCTCCTCAGACCCCAACTCCCCAACCTACTCTGCGTACCCCAACCCGCTCCTCATACCGCAAACTTCAACATACACACACTCCTCATACCCCAATCCAACACATCAACAGAGACACTCCCCAACCCCCTATCCCTCATACCCCAACCCACCAACTCACTCCTCATACCGCAACCCCCAAACACCCCCCACTCCTCATACCCCAACCCAACACATCAACCCCCAACACACACACACACTCCTCATACTCCAACCCCCACCACAACCCCTCCTCAGACCCCAACTCCCCAACCTACTCTGCATACCCCAACCCCCAGCCCGCTCCTCATACCGCAACCCCCAACACACACACACACTCCTCATACCCCAACCCAACACATCAACCCCCCAACCTGCTCCTCATACCGCAACCCCCAACACACACACACTCCTATCCCAAACCCCAACACACACACATACTCCTCATACCGCAACCCCCAACACACACACAAACTCCTTATACTCCAACCCTCCCCCACTCCTCATACCCCAACCCCCCAACTTCACCTCATACCTCATCCTCCACCCAACACACCAACCCCCTCATGCATCCTCCCCCCCATACACCACCCCACTGCATACGCCAGACACTCCAGTTCAGGGACTTGAGACTCCCTCAATACATCCTGGGTATCTGGGGCCTCTGGCCTGCTCTGGGGGATGGGTCAGGCAGGGGCAAACACAGCATGAAGCTTTTTGTGTGTGCCTGAAACGGGGGGTGGGGGGGGGACAAACCGGGGAGCCTGACTGATAGCGTGTATGTCAGTGTGTGTGTCTATCTGTCTCTCAGCATGGGTGTGGGTGTGTGTCTGTCTTTCAGTGTGTGTGTATGTGTGTAACTGGATGTCCCGCAGTGTGTGTCTGGCTGTCTCTCAGCTTGTGTGAGATTGTCTGTCCTGCAGTGTGTGTGTGTGTGTGTGTGTGTATGTCTGTCTGTTCCGCAGTGTGTGTATGGCTGTCTCTCGGTGTCTGTCTGTCCCGTGGCTCTTTGTCTGTCCCACAGTATGTATGTCTGTCACACAGTGTGTGTGGCTGTCTGTTCAGTGGTGTGTGGCTGTCTGTCCCCGCTGTGTGTGTGTGTCCCACAGTGTGTGTGTGTGTGTGTGTGTGTGTGTGGCTGTCCCTCAGCTCCTGCAGTGTATGTGTGGTATCTGTCCCGCTGCTCCCACAGAGTGTGTGTCTGTCTGTCTGTCCCACAGCGTGTCTCTGTCCCGCTGCTCCCACAGTGTGTGTGTCTCTGTCCCGCAGTGTGTGTCTCTGTCCCGTGGTGTGTGTGTGTGGCTGTCCCACAGCATGTGTCTGTCCCGCTGCTCCCCCAGTGTGTGTGTCTGTCTGTCCCGCAGTGTATGTGTGTATGTGTGGCTGTCCCA
Organism: Chrysemys picta bellii; assembly: GCF_011386835.1. Lineage (NCBI taxonomy): Eukaryota > Metazoa > Chordata > Testudines > Emydidae > Chrysemys > Chrysemys picta. The sequence continues at coordinate 18,812,979 of NC_088812.1, read as the reverse complement.
CAGTTTTCAGAGTAGCAGCCGTGTTAGTCTGTATCCGCAAAAAGAACAGGAGTACTTGTGGCACCTTAGAGACTAACAAATTTATTAGAGCATAAGCTTTCGTGGACTACAGCCCACTTCTTCGTGTGTCTCTGTCCCGCAGTGTGTGTGTATGTGTGACTGTCCCCCAGTGTGTGTGTGTGTATGTGTGTCTGTCTGTCCCCACAGTGTACATGTCTGTCTGTCCCGCAGTGGGGGGGTGTATGTGTGGCTGTCCCACAGTGTGTGTCTCTGTCCCGCAGTGTGTATGTATGTGTGACTGTCCCGCAGCGTGTGGCTGTCCCGCTGCTCCCCCAGTATGTGTGTGTGTGTGTCCCCACCAGTGTACATGTGTGTCTGTCTGTCCCGCAGTGGGTGTCTGTCGGCGGGCGGGGACCATGTGTCCGCCCGCCAGCCCGGCCGGCCCGGCGCGGTAAGGTGCGTTCGCTCACCTGGGCCCTGCCGGGTAACGCAGCCCTGGGCGGCCCGGCCCGGCCCCCGCCGCTCGCTGGCTGCTCCTTGCGCTCTGGCCGCTGCCATTGGCTCTGGAGTTGGCAGCGCAGCCAATCGCGGGACGGGCAGGCGAGTCGCCCCCGGGGTCCCTGCCCAGGAGCCGCGCTGCTGCTCGGGCTCACATTGTTGGTGCTGCGGCTTCGGCTTCTCTGTGCACGGACCCTGCTGCCCATCTCCGCGCCCGGCCCGGCCCGGCCCGGCCTGGCCCTTCACCGCCCCCCCGACCGCTGGGGCTGCCCGACCCCCCCACCTCGGATCGCTGGGCTGCCCGCCCCCCTCCTCTTGATCGCTGGGGCTGCCTGACTCCCCCCCACACACACCTGGATCGCTGGGGCTGCCTGACCCCCCCCCCGACACACCTGGATCGCTGGGGCTGCCCGACCCCCCCACCCCGGATCGCTGGGCTGCCCGACCCCCTCCTCTTGATCGCTGGGGCTGCCTGACTCCCCCCACACACACACCTGGATCGCTGGGGCTGCCTGACTCCCCCCCACACACACACCTGGATCGCTGGGGCTGCCTGACCCCCCCCCCCCGACACACCTGGATCGCTGGGGCTGCCCGCCCCCCTCCTCTTGATCGCTGGGGCTGCCTGACTCCCCCCACACACACACCTGGATCTCTGGGGCTGCCTGACCCCCACACATATCTGGATCTCTGGGGCTGCCTGACCCCCCCCCCCAGGCCCCACACACACCTGGATCGCTGGGGCTGCCTGACTCCCGCCACACACACCCGGATCTCTGGGGCTACCTGACCCCCCACACACACACACACACCTGGATCGCTGGGACTGCGCCCGGAGCCCGCGGGATGATTCTGGGTGAGTGGATGCTCTGTCCGTCTGTCCGTCCGGCGACCCCCCTCCCCAGCTCTTTGATTCGGCCCGATCCGTGACTCCCCAGCCCCGGGGGTTGGACCCGCTGCGCCTGTCGGACCTTGTGTGTGCTGGGGGGGGGGGCAGTATCGCCCCCGGGATGGCGCTGATCAGAAGCGCCTGAAACTTCCCCGGACTGCTGGAGGAGAGGGGCAGTTTACACAGAGCTGGGGGGCGGGGGACAGTTGTGCGGAATTCGCCCGGACGCCCACTCCTTCCCCTGCCCCACTGCCTGCCCCCTCCTCTGCCCCCACTCCAAACCCCTCCTCCCCCGGACCCCCACTCTGCCGCCTACCCTATCTCCCCTGTTCCATACCCCTCCCCTTGCCCCCTGCTCTCCATCCCTCCGTCCCCCCCACCGCCTTAGCCCACCGGGGCACAATATGGAACTTTTTGTCATTTCAGACCAGTTCTGCTTCCAGCCTTGGTCTGGTGTGGGGGTGGGGGCTGGGGGGGGCTTGGAGGAGTGGGGAGCACGGGGGGGTTGGGGGGGGACAGAACGATCTGATCTCCACGGCTATTACTTAGCACGATCCTGCCTGTTCTCCCCCTGGGCCTGACTCTGGCAGCTGGGCCGGGGAAGCTGGGTGCCTTGGCTGCCCTGACCCGCCGGGGGTTGCTGGTTCTGCGGGAACGGGGGGGGTGGGGTGCTGGGCGGGATGTGTCCCTCATGGCTGAAGCTTCATCTCTGACCTAGATCCTGGCACCATCCTCCCTGTCCCTGCACAGCCCCCCCCCGTGACCCCAGGATCGGGGTTCCCAAGGCAGCCTCTGCCCAGCGATGCTGTCACCCCTGGAGGGAGGCAGAGGTGGGGGAGGGGTGGGAGATGCTCTGCTCCAGTCTTGTGGGTGGCTGGGCAACAGGCTCCATCACTCCCTAGTCCTGGGGTGTGTGTGTGTGGGCGCAGAGCTAGGGGGGGCCAGGCCTGGAGCTTGGCCTGGGGCGGGGGGCTGTGCCCCAGATGGAGTTCACAGCAGTCAGGAGTGAGAAACAAAGGAGTCTGAAGTGTGGAGCTGCTGCTCCGGGACTTCCATCCCATCCCTCTGCCCCTGTCCCGTCCCTCTGCCCTGTCCCATCCCAATGCCCTGTCCTGTTCCAATGCCCCACCTTACCCACATCGTGTCCCTCTGCCCCTCCCTCTGGCGCCCCCCATCCCATCCCTCTGCCCCCCGTCCCGTCCCTCTGCCCCCTGGTACCCCCATCCCATCCCTCTGCCCTGTCCCATTCTCTGCCCTGTCCCGTCCCTTTGCCCCATGGTACCCCCATCCCATCCCTCTGCCCCCCGGTACTCCCATCCCATCCCTCTGCCCTGTCCCGTTCCTCTGCCCCACCTTACCCACGTCCCGTCACTCTGCCCTGTCCCGTCCCAATGCCCTGTCCTGTTCCAATGCCCTACCTTACCCACGTTGTGTCCCTCTGCCCCGTCCCTCTGGCGCCCCCCATCCCATCCTTCTGCCCTCCATCCCATCCCTCTGCCCCCTGGCATCCCCATCACGTCCCTCTGCCCCGTCCCATCTCTCTGCCCCCGGCACCTCCCATTGTGTCCCCCAGCACTCCCTGTCCCATCCCTCTGCCCCCCAGCACTCCCTGTCCCATCCCTCTGCCCCCCGACACCCCCATCCCTCTGCCCCCATCCTTCCCTCTGCCCCCCTGTCATCCTCCTCTCCCCATAAGCTCAGTCAGAACGGGGGCCAGAGCAGGCAGGTGACAAACCAGTGTCACCCACCCACCCAGCTCTGCTGGTGCCCCTCACTCCCGAACTGCAGCCCCCCGTTATCCCAACCCAGCCCCCCAGCTCTGCCAGTGCCCCTCAGTTCCAACCCACAGCCCCCTGCTAGCCCAGGCCTGGGCTCCCGCCATCCCCCGAGCTAAGCCAGTGCCCCTCCGTCCTGCTGTATCTCACATCAGTTGCGGAAGGTTTGGGAGGGGGTAGAAGTGGCCCTTGCGGATGACAAAGCCCCCCTGACTCCTTTGACAGGGGTTGGGTCACTGGTCTCTAGAGGTTATGGAGGCTGCTGGAAGTGGGGCATTCAGGGAGTCTGTAACCTCCAACCCCGGAAGCGGGCGCTGCCCTCGCTGATGAGTCTGTGGCCACCCCTGCCTTGGCTGTGTCACAAGCTGTTATTCGTGAGGAGTTGGGGGTGGGAGGTGATGCCCCCCCCAGACTCCCTAAGACTCTGGGGCACCTTAGCTCAGCCCCCCGACCTGCCGTTCTATTGGGCCCCAGCCTCCCCCATCTTCCCCTCGGCTCTAATGGTGGCAGTGGGTTCCGTGCTCTGGATGGCTGGGGTGGCCATGCTGGGAGAAAGGCCCTGTGCTGGGCATGTTGGCAGCTCTGGTCTTGGCTGGAACCAGCCCAGAAAGAATCTGGTGGGGAAGGGACCAGGGCCCCCAACATGGGGGTGGGGGAGGGCCACAGCATCTGATCCAGCTGGGGTAGGTCCCTGGGCCAAGACTTCCCTCAGCTCGCTCCAAAAGCCCTGCAATGGCACTTGGGCTGGGACTGGGTCTGCCCGTGTGTCTGGGGCTGTCTGTGTCTGGGGCTGTCTGTCTCCGGGGCTATCTGTCTGGGCTCATCTCTCGCTCGCTCGCTCTCTCCCCCCTCCTCTCACCCTCCCTCTCTTTCAGTGCTTGGTCTCATGCCTCCAACTCCCTTGTGTGTGTGACATGGACTCAGGCCAGAGCCCCAGATATTTCCCAGGTAGGTGCCAGAGACACTCCCAGGATCCCGTTCGGCAGCAGCGCCTGTGGGGTCCTGTCATGGGGCGGCGCTCGGCGGCAGCGCCAGGAGGTCCCGTCACAGGGTGGCAGGGGGTCCCGTCATGGAGAGGGGGGGCTCGGTGGCACTGCCTGGGAGGTCCTGTCTCGGGGCAGCGATTGGCGGCAGCACCGGGGCATCCCATTGATGGGCAGCGATCGCTGGCAGTGTCGGTGGGTCCCGTTGCGGGGTGGTGTTCGGTGGCTGTGCCGGGGGTTCCCGTCGCAGGGCAGTGCTTGGCAGCAGTGCCGGGGGGTCTCGTTGCGGGGTGGCAATTGGTGGCATGACCGGGGGTCCCATCCTGGGGCGGTGCTTGGCAGCAGTGCTGGGGGGTCCCGTTGCGGGGCAGCGCTTGGTGGCAGCACCTGGGGAGGGTTCCATCACAGGGCGGTGCTTGGCAGCAGTGCCAGCGGTGCTCGGCGGCAGTGCAGGGGGTCCCGTCACAGGGCAGCGCTCGGCGGCAGTGCAGGGGGGTCCCGTCGCAGGGTGGCGCTCGGCGGCAGTGCAGGAGGTCCCGTCGCAGGGCGGCGCTCGGCGGCAGTGCTGGGGGGTCCCGTCGCAGGGCGGCGCTCGGCGGCAGTGCTGGGGGGTCCCGTCGCAGGGCGGCGCTCGGCGGCAGTGCTGGGGGTCCCGTCGCAGGGAGGCGCTCGGCGGCAGTGCTGGGGGGTCCCGTTGCAGGGCGGCGCTCGGCGACAGTGCTGGGGGTCCCGTCGCAGGGCGGCACTTGGCGGTGGTGCTCGGCAGGGATTTGGACTATGATCTTTTCCAGTCCTCTCCCCCATCAGTCTCGGTGGGTGCAGGAAGCCCAAGGAGAAGGGCTCAGCTCTGGGATGGCTGTGGGGCTGCAGTGAGGGGATCCCCCCCAGTCCCACCCCATTTCCTGCTACCGCCTGCGACTCTGTCACAGGACTTGCTGCGGGGGCAGACCCAGGGAACCCCCAGGTCCTGCCCAGCTGAAAACAAGGTTCCAGCATGGTGCCAGGGGGCAACATACTGCAGGGAGCGGGGGTGGTGGCGGCAGGGGCACCATGCTGTGGGGATGGAGGCAGGGACATGGTGGGGGCCTCATGCTGCAGGCAGCGGGGCGGGGGCACAGCAGGGGGCCTGGTGAGAGAACCAGCTTTCCGATGAGGTGAGAAACTTGGGCATCCATGGCCTGTGCCGCTCCCGCAGCGCCTTGCCAAGCACTGGCGTTCCCGGCGTGTGCTGGCCTGTCCCGGGAGCGTTCCACCCCCTGCCATGCCAGCCTTTCTGCTGTTGGACATGGGGGTCTCCTTCACTTCATGTCCTAAACTGCTGCGTTGTGTTCACTGTATCGCCCCCGCCCCGGGGTGTGTGTGACCGCAGGGGCCCAGCAGCGTCCCCCATGGTGGGTGCTGACCGTGGTGGGCAACCCGGTTCCAGCCCCAAGCCCATTGGCAAAGGGTCGCTAGGGAAGCCTAGAGGATCGCTCCTGTTGTCTGGCTTTGGGGGGGGCTGTCTCTGTCTGAGGCTGAGCGTGGTAACAGAATCAGGGCTGGCGGACGAGGGGCCCGCGGGAGCTGGGAGAAGGGCCAGTGCCCTGTCCTTCAGCTGCCCTGTGCCAGGGCAGGAGATCCCCCCATCACATGGCAGGACCCCTCCCACAACGTGTGGGGTCACTGGGCCCCGGGCGAGGAGCTGGGCATGCAGCAGGTCATGGAGTGACTCTCCCCCCCAGCTCCCGCTGCTGGGCAGGCTGGGGGGTAACTGCCCCTGCTGTCCTGGGACCCCGCCTGCCCCAGGGTCTCAGGGACCCCGGCCCAATTCCCAGGCCGCACTGCCCTGGCTGCCCCAAAGCACCCTCCCCCCACTCCACCATCCCCAGGGTCCCATAATGGGGGGGCAGCCTGAGGCTCACGGGGCCGCGTTCATCTGATCAGTATGGGGGATTGACAGCATGGGGCAGGGGGGAGCTACCGAAGGAATTACCCGCACGCAGACACCCAGCCGGGCAGAGAACAGCGGCTGAACCAGGCAGGAGGAGCTGGGCAAGGCAGGGTTGGGATTGAGGGGCACAGGCAGGCCTGGGGGCAATGAGGGGAGCCCAGGGCTGGGCTAGCAGGGGCGTGTGGGTCAGGATTGAGGGACCGTATTGGATTGTCTAGCACAGAGTATTGAATATGTCAGTTGGTGTGGAAGAACTCAGTGTGAATTAGCAGTGTCCCCCCACATGTCAGTGTGTGTGTGTGTGTGCGTTCGTGTCAGCATGTGTATGTGTCAGTGTATCCACACTCTGTGTGTGTGAGTGTGTGTCTGTCTATGTGCATGTGTGTCTGTGTGTGAGCAGGGTCCCCCCCATGGGGTGGGGCAGCTTGGCTAGCGGGGGGGGAGGGGAAGGGGGAGAACCGGTACATTGCTGGCAAGGGGTGCGCAGGAGGGAGTGAATTTGGGGGGATGTAGAGTATTGGGGTGAGACCAAACAAAGCCGTAGGGGGTATCAGGAACCCCAACAGGTTAGAACAAGAACAGACAACTGTGCTGTTTCCTGCCTGTCTGGTGACTGGGGGCGTTGGCGGCGGGGCGGGGTGTGGAGAGCTCCCTGTGGAGTGCTGGAGCTGGGACATGGGGGGGGGAGGGGAGGGCACCCCCGGGGGAGGGTGGGGACCTGCACCGAACACTGCTCCGCCCCACTTGAGTGCCTCCCCTGGCAGCCAGCCATTGCGCATCGTGGTGCCGGCCAGGCAGGGACTGCGGGAACCCTCGCTCAGCAGGTGTCATGGTCGCTTCAGTGCTGAGTGGGCAGAGCAGGAGCGGGGAGCTACAGGGCATGTGAGCAGAGGGAGACGGGCCCTGGGCTGGTTTTGGGGGCTAAAGACCTTGGCTGTGTGCCCACCTCCAGTCACTACAAACAGACCCACGCCTGCTGGGTTCAGCGTCCCGGGGGCACGTCTCTGCTCCAAGGATCCAGCAGGGGGTGCTGCAGGGTAGGACAGGGCACTTCAGTGGTACTATGTGGTGTGTACATGAGTGAGTAAGTGGGTGGCCTTGGCAGAGCCACTTTGGGGAGGCCCAGAACTGGCACGTTAGGGTGGCTGTGGGTCGGGACTGAGGGGCACCAGCAGAGCTCTGTGCAGGAGCTGAGGGAAGGAGGGAGCCCACAGCTGGGCTAGCAGGCGGCTGCAGGTGGGGAGTGAGGGACATCGGCAGAGCTCTGTGGTGTGGAAAGGGAGAGTCCTGAGCTCTGCTGGCAGGGGGCTGCGGGCTGGAGAGCTAGAGGGAGCTGTGCCTGGTTACCTTGACTCTGCCCACTTTCCCATCTCTGCGGTTCCATGGTTTGGTGGCTCTGGGGCGTTACATGGACACTTGGGGTTTGCAACCTCCTGACAAACCCGTCTTGGCCCCCTGGACAGCACGAAATCTCCCTGCCGGGCAGCGCTGTATTCCATGTATTCGGTCCGGCCCGGGGCTGCACCCCCTCACCAGGCTCTGCATGGCAAGCAAGACTGATCTAGGCTACACTCACCGGGCACTTGAGTGGCTGTCACACCCTGGATTGTTTTGGTAGGGTGCTCAGTGGCTGTCACAACCTGGATTGTCTTGGTAGGGTGTTGAATGGGTGTCACAACCTGGATTGTCTTGGTAGGGTGCTGAATGGGTTTCACAATCTGGATTGTTTTGGTAGGGTGCTCAGTGGGTATCATGCAGTGGATTGTTTTGGTAGGATACTCAGTGGGTGTGACACACTGGATGGTTTTGGTAGGGTGCTAAGTGGGTGTCACACACTGGATTTTTTGGTAGGGCAATCAGTGGGTGTCACACACAGGATTGTTAGAAGGGTGCTCAGTGGCTGTCACATGGTGGATTGTTTTGGTAGGGTGCTTTAAGAGTGTCAAACACTAGATTGTTACGATAGGGTGCCCAGCTGGTGTGACACCCTCGATTGTTTTGGTAGGGTTCTCAGTGGGGGTCACACACTGCATTGTTTTGATAAAGTGCTCAATGGGTGTCACACACTGGAATATTTTGGTAGGGGGCTGAGTGGGTGTAACACACTGGATAGTTACAGTAGAGTTCTCAGTGGGTATTTCACACGGGATTCTTATTGTAGGGTGCTGAGTGCATGTCACACACTGGATTGTTAGCATAATGTGCTCAATGGGTGTCACACACTGAATTCTTTTGGTAGGTTTCTCAGTGGGTGTGACATGCTGGATTATTACGATAGTGTACAAAGTGGGTGTCACACACTGGATTGTTAGGGTAGAGTGCTCAGTGGGTGTCACGCACTGGATTGTTTTAGTAGGGTGCTCAGTAGGTGTCACACACTGGATGGTTTTGGTAGGGTGCTCAGAGGGTGTCACACCATGGCTTTTCTTGGCAGGGTGCTGAGGGGGTGTCACACATAGAATTGTTACGGTAGGGTGCTCTGTGGGTGTCACACCTTAGGTTGTCTTGGCAGGGTGCTGAGCAGGTGTCACACACTGGATTGTTATGGTAGAGTGCTGAATGGGGGTCACTGGATAGTGGATAGTTATGGTACGGTGCTCAGTGTGTGACACACCCTGGATTGTCTTGGTGGGGTGCTGAATGGGTGTCACACACTGGATTGTTAGGTTAGGGTGCTTAATATGTGTCACATTTTCGATTGTTGCGGTAGGGTGCTCAGTAGGTGTCACACACTGGATTGGTTGGTGGCGCGCTCCGTGGGTGTCACACACAGGAATGTTTTTGTAGGGTGCTCAGTGGGTGTCAGACTTTGGATTGTTACGGTAGGGTTCTTAATGTGTGTCACACACTGGATTTACCTTAGGGTGCTTAGTTGGTGTCACACACTGGATTGTTTTGGTAAGATGCTCAGTGAGTGTCACACACTGGAATATTTTGGTGGGGTGCTCATTGTGTGTCACTCATCGGTTTGCTTTTGTAGGGCGCTCAGTGGGTGTCACACACTGGATTGCTTTGCTAAAGTGCTCAGGGGGTGTCACATACTGGACTGTTTTGGTAGGGTGCTCAGTGTGTCTCAGACTCTGGATTGTTAAGGTAGGATGCTCAGTGGGTGTCACGCACTGGGTTGTTTTTGTAGGGTGCTCAGTGGGTGTCACACACTGGATTGTTTTGCTAGGTTGCTCAGTGGGTGTCCCAGACTTAATTATTTTGGTAGGCTGCGGAATGGGTGTCACTGGATTGTTTTCGTAGGGTGCTTAGTGGGTGTTACACACTGGATTGTTCTCATAAGGCACTCAGTGGGCATCACACACTGGATTGTTTTGCTAGGGTGCTCAGTGGGTTTCACAGGCTTCATTGTTTTGGTAGGGTGCTGAATGGATGTCACACACTGGATTGTTTTGCTCAGGTGCTCAGTGGGTGTCACACACTGGAATGTTACGGTAAGATGGTGAGTGGGTGTCACGCACTGGATTGTTTTGATAGGGTGCTCAGTGGGTGTCACACCATGGATTGTTAGGGTAGGGTGGTGAGTGGGTGTCACACACTGGATTGTAACGGTGGGGTGCTCAGTGGGTGTCACACACTGGAATGTTATGGTAGGGTGGTGAGTGGGTGTCACACACTGGATTGTAACGGTGGGGTGCTCAGTGGGTGTCACACACTGGAATGTTAGGGTAGGGTGGTGAGTGGGTGTCACACACTGGATTGTAACGGTGGGGTGCTCAGTGGGTGTCACACACTGGATTGTTATGGTAGGGTGGTGAGTGGGTGTCATGCACTGGATTGTTCACATGGGTGCTCAGTGGGTGTCACACACTGGATTGTTAAAGTAGGATGCTCAGTAAGTGTCTTACACTGGGTTGTTATTGTAGGGTCCTAATTGCGTGTTACACCCTGGATTTCTATGGTAGGATGCTTTGAGGGTGTCACTTACTGGGCTTTTTTGGTAGGGTGCTGTGTTGGTTTTTCACACTTGATTGTTTTGGTAGGGTGCTCCGTGGGTGTCACACACTGATTTGTTTTTGTAGGGCACTCAGTGGGTGTCACACACTGGATTGTTTTGGTAGGATGCTCAGTGGGTTTCACAGACTTCATTGTTTTGGTAGGGTACTGAATGGATGTCACTGGATTGTTTTGGTAGGGTGCTCAGTGGGTGTCACACACTGGATTGTTATGGTAGGGTACAGGGTTGGTGTCACACACTGGTTTGTTTCGGTAGGATGCTCCGTGGGTGTCACACACTCAATTGGTTTGCTTACTGGGTGTTACAATCCCAATTGTTATGGTAGGTTGCTCAGTGGGTATCTCACACTGGATTGTTTTGGTAGGCTTCTGAGTGAGTGTCAGAGACTGGAGTGTTTTGGTAGGGTGCTCTGTGGCTGTTACACACTGGTGTGTTTGGTAAGGTGGTCTGTGGGTGTCACACCCTGCATTGTTTTGGTAGTGTGCTCAGTGGGTGTCACGCACTGGACTGGTTTGTATGGTGCTCAGTGGGTGTCATGCACTAGATTGTTCTGGTCGGCTGCTCAGGGATTGTCACACACTGGATTTACATTGGGGTGCTTAGTTGGTGTCACACACTGGATTATTTTAGTAGGGTGCTTAGGGGGTGTCACACTCTGGATTGTTATGGTAGGGTTCTCAGTGTGTGTCACACACTGGATTTACGTTAGGCTGATTAGTCGGTGTTATACAGTGGATTGTTATTGTAGGGTGCTGAGTGGGTGTCACACTGTGGATGGTTTTCGTAGGGTGCTCAGTGGGTGTCTTACACTGGATTGTTATTGTAGGGTGCTGAGTGGGTGTCAAACCCTGGATTGCTACGGTAGGGTGCTTCAAGTTTGTTACACACTGGATTGTTTTGCTAGGGTGCTCAGTGGGTGTCACACACTGGTTTGATTTTGTAGGGTGCTCAGTGGGTGTCACACGCTGGTTTGTTTTGGTAACATGCTGAGTGGGTGTCACACACTGGATAGTTCTGGTATACTGCTCAGTGGGTGTCACACGCTGGTTTGTTTTTGTAGGGTGCTCAGTGGGCGTCACACAGTGAATTGTTTTGGTAACGTGCTGAGTGGGTGTCACACACTGGATTGTTCTCATAATGGGCTCAGTGGGTTTCACACCCTGGATTGTTTTGGCAAGGTGCTGAATGGGTGTCACTTAATTGTTTTGCTAGGGTGCTCAGTGCGTGTCACGTCCTGGATTGTTGTGTTAGTGTGCTCTGTGGGTGTCACAGAGAGGTTTGTTTTTGTAGGTTGTTCAATGCGTGTCACACACTGGATAATTCTGGTAGAGTGCTCAGTGGGTATCACACACTGGATTGTTGTGGTAGGGTCCTGTGTTGGTTTCATATACTGGATTGTTTTGGTGGGTGCTCAGGGGGTGTCACACACTGGATTGTTATTGTAGGGTGCTGAGTGGGTGTCACAGACTGGATTGTTTGGTTAGGGTTCTCAATGGGTGTCATGCCGTGGATTGTTTTGTTACGGTTCTGAGTGGGTGTCACATTGTTTTGATAGGGTGCTGAGTGGGTGTCAATCACTGGATTGTTACGGTAGGGTGCTCAATGTGGCACACACTGGACTGTTTTGGTAAGGTGCTAAGTGGGTGTCACAGACTGGATTGTTATGGTATGGTGCTCAGTGAGTGACACACACTGGATTGTTTTGGTAGTGTGCTGAGTGGGTGTCAATCACTGGATTGTTTGGTAGGATGCTCAGTGGGTGTCACACTCTGGATTGTTAGGGCAGGGTGGTCAGTTTGTGTCAAAACCTGGATTGTTTTGGTAGGGTGCTCAGTGGGCGTCACACATTCTATTGTTAGGATAGGATGCTTAGTGGGTGTCACACTCCGGATTGTTTTGGTAGGGTCCTCAGTGGGTGTCACAGACTTCATTGTTTTGGTAGGGTGCTGTGTGGGTGGTTCACACTGGATTTTTTCGGTAGGTTACTCAGTGGGTCGCACACACTGGATTGTTTTGGTAGGGTTCTCAGTGTGTGTCACACCCTGGATTGTTTTGGTAGGGTGCTCAGTTTATGTCACCCCCTGGATTGTTTTGGTAGGGTACTCAGGGCGTGCCACAAACTGGATAGGTTTAGTAGGGTGCTCAGTGGGCCGTGTGCACTGCAATGTTATTGTAGGGTTCCTATATATTTGGTGTGGTGTTGAAGCCGGTAAGCAGTGCTGTGGGCGGTGGGAACCGAGAGACCTTGGCTTGGTTGGTGTGTCTGTTCTCTCCCCCTTCTTCCCACTCCCGACTGGAGGCCGGTCGCTCTTGGCTGTATCGCGGCACCAGCCGGCCTTTATATAAGCAGGTTGTTGTGGCTTAACGGGTTATTTTTATCCCTGAGCAGAGTTGTGCTGATGGGTTCCCTTTTCAGTGACTTCCTCCACTGTTAGCAGCCAGCAGGCCAGCCTGGCTGAGCTGAGCCGGGCACACCTTGGTCCTTGGGGAGAGCTCGGTTCCCGCCGGCTGACTGCGGTGCCCTCCCGTCCTCACTTGCACTAAATCGGCCGGGCCAGGGCCGCGACCTTGACCCTGGCAGTTCGCCCTGCAGCGCGGCTGCCCCTTTGCCACAATGCCTGCGGCTCCGGGACCAGGCCAGTCCTGCCACTTCCAGCAGGGGTGGCACCGAACCCTAGATCTCTCCTCCCCGTGTGGCTGGGCCTGGGGAGCAGTCAGCATGGAGGCTCCCATCCCTGGGTGCCAGCCTCCTGTGCCCAGGACCCACCCTGCACCACAGATCCCTAGCTGCTGTTAGTGGCCTCAGTGACTTGCAGCCCCCGAGTCCCTCCCCGCCAGGGTGACCCAGCCTCTCTCTCGGGGGCCCCCCCCGTCTCACCACAGACAATGCCAGTGAAAGCGCTGGCAAGGAGGACCTGACAGAGGAGAAGGAAGCCTCACGTCCCTGCAGGCAGTGCCTCAGGGCCTGCGCCCCAGGGTCTATGCTGGACTGGGCCATTCGGCCTCGCCTACCCAGGGATGGGGTGAATCTGAATGAATGGCCTCTGCTGGTGTCTGTGGGGCCTGAGGCAGGAGGGCCAGGAGCCACCAGCTGCCCCTGCACCAGAGCCGCTCACCAGGGGCCACCAGTGAGACATGCCCCCCGCCCCTGGCAAGGGGGTGCCTGGCTCAGCTCTGCCCCAGCTTTGTGGGCGGCAGCTCAGCCACGGCCCATCGGGGGGCACTGTGCTCCTTAGCCAGGTGACCCCGTAATGCCTGCGACCAGCTGGGGCAGCCCCTCTCCCATGGGGCGAGCTGGGAGCATGTCTCTCTGGCGCAGGGGCCCTGGCATTGGGGCACAGAAGGGCTGGGGACATGATGGGTCAGGGCACCAGGCCCCATCACAAGGTGGTCAGCACAGCTCCGTACCAGGCCACCTGTGAAGGCTGCTTGTGATCTGGGCAGCAGAGTGCCCCCTGCAGGGGATACATGGTGCTGCTTGTTACCTGCCTGGGGTTCGTTCCCAAGTGTGTCAGCATCACTAACCCCCATGGCACAAAGGGAGAAACTGAGTCACACGGTGGCAAGAGTCTTCCCAGGGCACACAGTGAGCAGGGCTTGGGATAGAACCCAGGAGTCCTGGCTCCCAACCCCAGTTGTTGCTGCCTCTCACCCCATCCCCGCTCTTGCTCCCTCCGCCCCCTGGGCATAGTGCTGCCATCTGGTGGATGCTGACTCCCCACCCCAGAGTGGGGCCTTTGTGGTGAGGGGCTGGTTTGGGTGGCAGGTGAGGCAGGGCCCTCCCTGGCGGGGCCGGCTCCAGGCACCAGCTTACCAAGCAGGTGCTTGGGGCGGCCACTTCGGAGGGGGGCGGCATGTCCAGCTGTTCGGTGGCAATTCGGCAGATGGTCCCTCACTCCTGCTCGGAGCGAAGGACCTCCCGCCGAATTGCCGCCGCAGATCGCAATCGCAGCTTTTTTTGTTTTGTTTTGTTTTTGGCTGCTTGGGGCGGCCAAAACCCTGGAGCCGGCCCTGCTCCCTGGGCCAGGTATGTTTGTTTGTGTGTGGGGGACGGAACAGGATCTGAGGGCAGCTGGAGGGGCTGATCTGGGGAGTGGAACTGCTGGGGGACTGTGTGCCTTTGGGGCCATATGGCTGTGCAGTGACCTGGAGGGGGTGGGAGTGCTGGGGCTGGGGGTTGTGCGGGCAGTGGGGGAATTGTTGGGAGAGGGAGGTGCTGAGATCTGCAGAGGGATCTCTGAGAGTGGCTGGGGGTGGGAGGGAGTCATTGGGGATCTTCCGGGGGGGAGGTGAGGGGCTGGTTAATCCTGCTTGTTCTGGTGGGTGCCTGGCCATGGGCGTCATTCCGGGGATCCTGGCTAGACAGAGGCCAAGCTCAGGTGCGTCCCCGAGCCGCTGCCCGGCACCCGCACCGGGGGGATGTGAACCTGCCACCCCCCAGCCTCTTGTGCCACCCCTCAGGCTACAGGAGCGACTCCACTGGCTGGCAGCAGTAGTGGGCAGTTATCTTCTAGTGGGTCAGAAGGGAGGTGGCATGTGGTTTGCTAGAGAGTTACGTTAGCATCTGCAGGAGCTCCAGGGGGCACTGGAGATATTGTGGCATCGGCAGGGGTGCTGGGAATTTGGGGGGCATAGGTGTGGGAAGGGACATGGCTGTACTGGAGCTGGTGGGGGAAGGTGGGGTGTAGGAGGAGGCTGGGTTCTGGAGGGGCGGGATTTGCATTGTCCCAGGGCAGAATCCCTTTTCCATCCCCACAGGATGGGGTGCCCAGTGCTCACAGTTCCAGGCAGGCTGATGGCACAGCCAGTATCAGTGCCAGCCTGGGGGTACTGAGCAGGCCCAGCCGGGCAAGGGTCACCTTCCCTCCAGGCGCTTGGCATCATCTGCTGCCTTGGCCACCCTTCTGAGACCTTCCCAATTAGCGCCTGGCTCAGATGGATTTGGTCCCTCTGGGCCTCGCAGTGCAGAGGATCCAGAAGGGGATTAGGGACTTGAGCACTGGCCAAACACCTGCTCTGGGATTATGGCCCTGCTGGGATCCTGAGGAAATCAGAGCAGACCCCCTCTCCTACACACACAGCCCTCAAGAGCCCCAGCCCCCCAAGGACTCCAGCCCCCCAAGAGCCCCACCCCCAGCCTGGCTCAGGGCCTGAGGAAGTTGCAGGAGCTTAGCTGGGAACATACTGTTTTGCAGGATCTTCTGCACCGTGTTGCTCTCCCCCTCCCCACAGCGGGCAGTGCCAGATGCCCCAGTGGGCGAGTCTCTCACCGGGCCCTGGGGCCTCCGGCCCTGGCCAGGCAGGTGTCTGATCTAGGAAATTGCCCAGCTGCCAGTGGCTGTGCCTGATTGGCGGGGCGGGGGGGAACCTGTGGCCCTGTGGCAGAGATGCAGGCTCAGGGCTTGCTGGGGCAGGGCAGGGCAGTCGACTCCCAGGGCTCAGGTATCCCCCCAGCGCATTAGGGACAGAGATGCAACAGCCCCAACCCCCACCCCTACAGCTGCCCCTGTCATGGCTCTGCTGCCCTCAGCCACCCCAGCAGCGACTGCTCCGAGCCGCGCTGCTGCAGGGTCGGACACCCATCTGCCAGGGCCACATTGTCCTGGGCACTGGCCAGGGGGCGATTCAAAACATGGGGGTCCTCTGGCACCTTCCCCTGAGGAGCACCCAGCCGTTCACAGGCAGGGATATCAATAGCTGCCAAGGGGCAGCTGGATATCGCCCCACAGTCGAGAGGAGAAACTGAGGCGCAGAGTGGGGAAGAATGCACCCAAGTTCACAGAGCCATGAATAGAACCCAGGAGTCCTGACATCCAGCCCCCCTGCTCTGACCACTAGACCCCACTCTCCTCCCCAAGTGGGGACAGAACCCAGGGGTCCAAGGGCTGCTCCCTGGGATAGCCCCGCAGCTCCCTGGGGCAGAGGGGTGGTCAGACTCCAGCAGGCGACTGTGAGATGAGTTTGCCGGTCCTCAAGCCTGTCCGTCGTGAGCGAGAGGGGATGATACAGAGCCCCCCAGGATGGATAGCCAGGGGCCTGCTTCCCCACTGCCCCCTCCCTGGTGTCTGGGCAGCAAGCAGAGCCCTGGCTGGGCGGGGGGAGGGGGAATTCTCCCTCCTGCTCCAAGCGGGGACAGAGCTGGGGCTGCCACTCCTGGGACTGGCCCTGATGGGGATTCGCACTGGGAGCAGGATTCCGGGGTCCCCTTGCCGGCTTGGGGAGAGGAGCAGTAGTCAGGACTCCTAGGTTCAGTATCCCTTGGGCCTTGCCTGGGCTCCACGTGCCCTGGCAGATCGCAGGTCTCTCTGGCTGTGTGGGGCTGGGGGGCGGTGGCACCCGAGTGGTGGGGTGGGCAGGTAACAAGGCCTTGCCATGCCAGGGAGCCATGCCCTGGGCGGAGCAGGCCGGGGAGGGGCTAACATTGCAGACTCCAGGGCCAGCCTTGTATCCCCAGGGTATAACCAGAGCTCAGCCTGGGTGGGGGGAGCCGTCAGCGCCGGCCTGGGGAAGGCATTCGCTCTGGGCCCAGCTCCGGAACCAGCCTGGGGCCTGCTAACCCCCACAGCCTTCGGCCCCACCGTGGCACATGCCCCCTCACCCAGGGCCTACGAGACCCCATGGAGCCTGGCTGGGGGGTTGCCCCAATGCTGACATTCAGATGGGGCGGGGGAGAGGTGCCAAGGAAAGGGCTTGTCGGGGAAGTTGGGGGGCTCACATGGGGGGCTGGGCAGCAGGCTTATCTGGGGGAGTCTCCGATTCTAGCAGCGCCCCCAGCCCATCCCGCTGCCCGCTCAGCCCCCCCATGGTGACGGAGCCGCTCCTGCTCCTCTCAGCCACGCTCCCAGCCCCCGCCAGCTGCCGCGCTGGCAGCAGAGAAATGGGGCCAGTTTGTCAGGAACAATCAGGGTCTTTTCCGCCCGGCTGCTCCCAGGCTGCGCAGAGACGGGCCTAGCCGGATGGGCGAGGGGGGCCCCCGGGCTCTCGACGACCAGCGCACAAGGTCGGCGATGGGGTGGGGGGTGCACCAGAGCCCACCCTGCTATGTGGAAGGGCCGGAGGTTCACGGAGCCAGGGCCAAACCTGCTGGCACGCTGGGGAGAGCGGGGGCGTGAGCGAGCTGGAGCTGGCTGCTGTGCAGAGTCCCCCAAAGTGCTGTGTACCCCAGCACCCTGTGGGCATCATGCCCAGCCAGGCAGCCCTGGGCCCTGCCGCACGTCACTCAATCCAGACTGGGCACCCCCAGAGGCTGTGGGTTAGGGGAGGGGGCATCGCGTGCGGGCAGCCAGTGGGCGCATAATTAATCTGAATCCAGGCTGGGCTTGGGCCCACTTGGTGTGAATGTTTCCCTAACTAAAAATAGCTGCGGAGCAGCCAATCTGCAGCCGGGGCACCACTCCCGTGTCCCACTGTGCTCCCTGCCTACCCTTGGAGTCTGGGCAGGCAGCAGGGCTGGCCTCGGGCTGGCACATAAGGGGCGGCAGGGCCAGGCCGGTCCTCACTCCACCCTACCACACTAGGCACCATTTCCCACCCTCCACTGTGTGCCACCAAGTGCCTGGGGTGGCTCCGGGGGACGGGACGGTGCGTGGTCCTTCCCCACACGCCCGTTGTACCCATCGGCCTGCCACAGGGCTGTTCACCCAGCCCTAAATGCAGTGATGTGGCCAAGGCCAGGGCATGTGCTGGGTGGGTGCTGAGACCCTCCTCCCCACCTGCCTGGCTCGTAGGGGTGCAGTGGGTCAGGCCCAGAGATCGGATCGGAACCAATGGGGGAGGGGGGCTGGATCCAGGGGTTTCTTCTGGGCCTCTCCACTAACTCCACAGCCCCCCAGCTTCTCCCCTCGCTCTTAATTTGCATGGTGCCCCGTTGCATCCTGGGACTTCAGTTTCTGACTGGCAGTGGGGCCCCGGCAGCCCCTTCCCCCGTCATGGGGGTTGTGGTTGGGGTGTGGAGGAGAACCACAGGCACTGGCCCCTCACTCAGCACCTTTTGCCAGCCAGGGAGAGACCGGGTAACAGGGGAATGAAGTGGCACTGCCAGCCTTAGCGTGTGACCAGTGCACACGGCTGCACTGCCATATGGAGGGTCTTGGAGGAGAGCGGCAAAGAGGGGAATGTGATAGTCCAGGGTTAGACCAGGGGGCTGGGAGCCAGAATGCCTGAGTTCTGCCCTTGGGAGGGGACAGAGCGGAGTCTAGCGGTTAGAGCAGGACACCTGGGTTCTGGCCCTGGGCGGGGAGCAGGGTCTAGTGGTTAGAGCCGGGGCCTGGGAGCCAGGACGCCTGGGTTCTTTCTAAGCTCCAGTGGCTGGAAGTTGATCAGACAGGAACTGAGGTGCAAGTTTCCCCCAGGGAGGGGAATTTCCCCTAGGCTGTGGAGGAGTCGCTGGTGCTGACAATGCTCCCATGTAGCCGGGATGTTTTGTTCTAAGATCTGCTGTGGGTGCAGCAGGAATCCCTGGGAGCAGCCCTGGGGCCTCTGCCAGCAGGGCCCTTGTGCTAGGAGCCTCCGGCTCCCCCACCCGGCGACCGGTGTGCCCTGCCCCTCGGGTCCCAGCTGAGGGAGTCTCCAGCTGTTGCCCCGGGCTGGCGAGCTCTGTCCCTGGGAGTTGGGTCCCACTCCCTGTGTCTGGGCTGGCACCTCTCTGGCCGGAGCTGTTCCAGGCACAGACAGGGCTATGCACGCCTCAGGGAGCCGAGAGGGCGCTGGGCCCGGGCTGCGCTGGCCTGGTTGATGGGTGGGGGGCCTGGCAAAGGCAGGGTAGAGGATTCTCCCATAGTCAGGGCAGCACCACTCACGTTGGGGGGGTCCTGTCAGCTCTGGAGCGGGGGCGGGGGAAGTTGGGGACTCAGGAGGGGCACACAGGAGCTGTACGCAGCCCCCCAGGACACAAGGACAGGCTGAACGCAGGACCCCGGCTCTGGGTGGGGGGTGAACGGGCCTTTCTCCCTGCTGCGGAGCCCCCTGCCTTTCATCTCCGCCTCGCTGCTCCCATAGCAGGGTCTGCACCGTCCCCCTCCACCCGCTCCAGGGCGCATGAAGCATGGGGGGCAAACATAGGAGGCCTGGCGCCTCGGCTGCTCAGAGGGGGTGTGTGTGGGGGTCATTGGGGAGGCCACAGATTCTCCACCAAAAGCAGATTCTGCTCTAGCCGGGTTGGGAGATGTTTCAAGCCCCCCTCTGTATTTGGGAAGGGGAATGTGAGGGGCTCAGTTGGGGAGGGGCCAGTCCCCCTGGAGCCCGTGGGAATCTGGCCTTTAAGTTCCATGGGATCAGGGACCAGAGTGTGACCCTGCTGGCAAGTGTCCCAGAGACAGAGTGCTGCGAGCGCTGGGCTGGGGGCCAGGACGCCTGGGTTCCATGCTCAGCTCTGGGAGGGGAGTGGGATCTGGTGGGTTCGAATGGGGAGTGGGAGGCTGGGGGCCAGGATGCCTGGGTTCTGTCCCCAGCTCTGGGAGGGGAGTGGGATTAGAATGGGGGGCGGTGGTTGGGAGTCAGGACTCCTGAATTCTGTTCCTGACTCAGTTACCGTGGGTAACCTCCCATCCCCTCCATGCCTCAGTATCCCCAGCCGTGTGATGGGCCTGCCTCCTGGGGAGGGGTGTCTGAAGAGCTCCTGTGGTGGGCAGCCGGTGCTGTGCAGAGTCCCCAGGCTCATCTCGCTCTGCCTGCCCCCTGGCGGCTGTGCCCTGGAGGGTGCGTGGGTGCCCCTGGCGGGCTCTGTTCCTGCCCCCAGGCCCGGCCGGCCCTGTTGCTCCTCTTTGCTGGAGCAGGCTGTGCGGGCAGGGCCCCGAATGCCCACCCCAGAGACTCTCCCAGGGGTGGGGTCAGGGGTGACTCCACCCTCAACACCTGTCTCTTGGACCAAAAGAGCTGGGACAGCAGGTCCTGCGGGTTGAGATTGAGGAGCCCTGGCAGAGGTGTGGCGGGGAGCCCAGGGGGCTGTGGGTCAGGATTAGGGGCATCCGCGGAGCTGGGGGGGAGCCCCGGGGGCTGCTGTTCAGGATTGAGGAGCATTGGCAGAGCTGGGGAGGAGCCCTGGGGGCTGTGAGTCGGGATTGAGGGGCATTGGCAGAGCTGGGGGGAGCCCTGGGGGCTGTCGGTTGGGATTGAGGAGCATCGGCAGAGCTGGCGGGGAGCCCTGGGGGCTGTGAGTCGGGATTGAGGGGTATTGGCAGAGCTGGCGGGGAGCCCTGGGGGCTGTGAGTCGGGATTGAGGGGCATTGGCAGAGCTGGGGGGGAGCCCTGGGGGCTGTCGGTTGGGATTGAGGAGCATCGGCAGAGCTGGCGGGGAGCCCTGGGGGCTGCGGGTCAGGATTGAGGGCTGGAGCTGAGCAGTTCAGGAGCCATTCGCCGCCCCAGCAACTCGTTCATCCTCACCCCCAGGTCCTGGGTCCCAGCAGGCGTCACACCCAGTAGCCTGGCCTGGTGCCCGCGTCCTCTTCACCCCACCCTGGGCGCACCCTGCGTTCCCCCACCAGCCGCCCCACCCAGAGACATGCAGGTCATGGGTGAGCTGAGGGGGCAGGGCTGGGGGTGAGCTTGGGGGAGATGACCGGGGGTGGGGGGGTGCAGGGCTGTAGGTCAGCGGGAGGCCAGCTTCACAGGCTACTCTGGGCAAGGCCATGCAGGTCGCCATGGTTACGATTCCCTAGGCTGTCCCCTACCCTGGGAAGTAAAATTACAACCAGGGTGTGTCTGGGAGCTCCACTGCCCCCTGCTGGCGGGATTCACACCTGCCGCATGTCATAGGCCTAGGGTGACCAGATAGCAAGTGTGAAAAATCGGGACCGGGGTGGGGGGTAATAGGAGCCAATATAAGAAAAAGACCCCAAAATCGGGACTGTCCCTATAAAATCGGGACATCTGGTCACCCTACATAGGCCCTGTACACTCAGTAGCAATTGCGATTCATCAGTCGCCTGGTCTGTGGGAGCAGGAGGATCCTGGCTCTGACCCGCCTATCACCGGGAAGCTCCAAGGTGCGGTGAGGGGCATAAGATACAAACGTGAGGGCCCGAATGAGCCTGCATGTGTTACAGACAGTCCCATTTCCTTGCCCCCAAAGGGTGCCAAAGCACTTACTGGATAAGGCACAAACACGCTGGCGAACTGCAGCCACCTCTGGGGTGATGTAGAGCAGCAATTTAATGCTCACAACATCTCTGAACAGCTGCTTAGAACAGGACCGAGCCCTTCGCCTCTGGAGAGAATGCAGCGAACTAAGGGGGGCTGCGGGTCGGGACTGCGAAGCGCCGACAGAGCTGTGGGGGGTGGGAACTCACGGCTTGGGTAACAGGAGGCTGTGGGTCGGGATTGAGGAGTGCCGGCAGAGCTGTGTGCTGTAGCCAGGGATTTTAATATACTGTGTGTGGCCACAAAATGCAACTGAAGAATGTAGCAAGTGCACAGCCCCGCCATGGGGGGGGAGGGGTTGTGGGGGGCCATGGGGGAAGCTGGGAGGTGGACTCTCTGACCCCTGTCCTGTGTCCCAGGCCACACAGAGCTGGAGGGGGTGGAGCCCATCACTCACCGGCTGCTTGGCCGGGGCAGGAATTCAGTGGTGCTGGGATCTCCCTGCAGCTGCAGCCTTTCCGTCCGGGACCTGGGCAGGGTGGAGTTCCTACGTGCTGGGGATGGGGGACTGGGGGGGGACGCAGATTCCCACAAAACGGATAATTAGAGAAACCCAAGAACCGAGTCCTTCGGGCCTGCAATCTGCAGGGATCCCGCATGGGGGAGGGGCAGATAGGAGCTGGGTTCGAGCCCGGATGGGCCACAGAGCTTGGAATAGAGACCTCCAGGGCAAAGCTGGCCACTGCAGGGAGCAGGGTGGGGGCTCAGCAGGGGGTGCTCTCTCCTGGCAGTGGCGCACTAGGGGGCACTGTGCTGCAGGGAGCAGGGTGGGGGCTCAGCAGGGGGTGCTCTCCCCTGGCAGTGGCGCACTAGGGGGCACTGTGCTGCAGGGAGCAGGGTGGGGGCTCAGCACAGGGTGCTCTCTCCTGGCAGTCAGTGGGGCACTAGGGGGCGCTGTGCTGCAGAGAGCGGGGTCGAGCTCAGCAGGGGGCGCTCTCCCCTGGCACTAGGACTCTGGCAAGGGGGCCATGCTGCATGGTTGGGGCTTGGTTCAGCCCCATGGGATCCATGGTCGTTCTCGGGAGGAGCTGGGACCCCCATGCTCTGGCCTGACCCCACAATTCCCCTCCCCTCCCTCCACTCCGGTAAGTCTGGTCCCAGGGGCAGTGCCACGCAGCGGCCATCTGGGGGACAGAAGGGGGCACTATTGCCAGGCCCCTGCAAGCTCTGTCTGCCCTAAGCAACTGGAAACCCCCCCCGCCCCCAGCCTGAGTGGGGCAGGAGCAGGGAGGCCTCTGGGGTTGGGGAGGGGCAGGCTCTGCCAAGGTCATGAACTGAACTTGCTTCCAACACGTTGGCAAGGCGTCTCTGGAATATCAGGCATGAGATGTAGAGCAGGAGCTATGGAGAGAACCCAGGAGTCCTGGCTCCCATCCCAACCCCCCCGCTCTAACCACTAGACCCCGCTCTCTCTCAGAGCCAGGGAGAGAACCCAGGAGTCCTGGCTCCCAGCCCCCCAACTCTGCCCCTGGCTCTGCAGTTGATTCCCTCGATGTATGTGCTGTGCGGGGCTTGGGCAGCGATGGAGTCACTGCCCCCCCACCCCCGCGTGTCCATGCCAGGCTGCCCGCTGGGCCGTGGGAGCGGGCATGCGGACAGCTGTGGGGCCAGGGAGCCGAGCTGTCATCTCCCGTCACGCCTCCCCTAAGCCGGGCTCCCCGCCCCCCTCACCCCCCCGCCGCGCGCCTGCCCCACTTTTGAGCGCCTTTAATTGGCTGCTGTTCCCAGAGCCCGTTAGCGACTGGGGAGGAGGGGCGGCTCCGGGCGGGGGGGAGAACGGAACACCGGGTTCTGTTCCCAGCCGAGCCTTGTCCGGACCCAGCGCCGGGGGTAGCAGCAGTGACCCGGCCTGCGCAGGTAAGCGCTCGGTGCCTTGCCCGGGAGCGGGCAGATTAGCTGGACAATGGGCGTCTGGAGGCTCCTGTCATGCCTGTCAGGGTTGCTCAGCTCAGCACCAGCCATGCTTGGTAGCTGGACCCAGGCTGTCCCCCCCGGCCTGCCCACCCCAGCGCCGCTTTGCTCGGAGCTGCCGCGGCGATGACCGGGGGAGGGGCAGGCAGGGCGGGGGCTCGGGGGGCAGAGGTCACTCCAGGGCGCTGGGCGGGGGCAGGGCTCTAGCTTGAGCAGTCGGAGCTCCGGGCAGGAGGGAGGGAGGGGAGGTGCTGTGGGGGAGGGGTGATCAGGCCCCTCCCATCCCCAGGCTGCTGTGTGACCCCTCCCTGGTGACTGGGGGGCTGTTTACTGTGTCTGGGCTGTGGAGGGAGGGGAGCCTGGTCTCCACAGCGCCCCCTAGTGTAACATGCTTGCACCGAGCGTGGGATAAGGGAGCCCTGTCGCCCTCTAGTGGCAGGGCCCGTGCAGGGGGCCAGGGCCCTGGGGGAGCATGTCTCCCAAGCCGGGGGCTGTGGGGCAGCCGGTCTCAGTGTCTCGCCCCAGCTGGGGGTCACCTGGTCACAGGGGTTACAGTGCATTGAGGCACAGACGTGCCTCAGTGACAGCTCCCTGGTGACCAGTGCTAGGGACCACGGCATCCGGAGAGGGCCGAGTCCCCTGCGAGTGAGTCTCGCTAGAAGAACTGATGAATGGCTCCTTCTCGATGCCCAGGGCGGGGGCTGCGCCAGCCTGGAGCCTCGTCACTGATCCAAGGGGAGTGACCCCTGGGGGTGGGGACGGCCCAGCTTAGACACGGGCCCGGAGAGGCTGGGGCACTTGTGGCTTAGTCTGAGGGGCATCAGCAGAGCTGGGGGAGGGGCAGGGCTGGGCTAGCAGGGGCTGTGGGTCGGGAGTGAGGGGCACTGGCAGAGCTGAGGGGGAGCTCAGGGCTGGGCTAGCAGGGGGCTGTGGGTCGGGTTTGAGGGGCACCGGCAGAGCTGGGGGGCAGGGCTGGGATGGCAGGGAGCTGCGGGTCGGGTTCTGCAGACTCATCTCTGATGCAGACTGGGGGGGCACAGATTGTCCCCCCTGCACTCAGGTATCTGGCGTGTCAGGTTCAAAGGCTTAGCTGGTGCCCAGTGTGTGGGGAATTGGTGCTGGCACAGCGGGTGCATGTGTCAGCATGGTGCGGTCTGTGCCCGGGGGGCGGGAGATGGTTTCAGCCCCTTTTACAAGGGGCACTTGGTGTCAGCGGTGGGAGAAGAAGCAATGAACAGCAACAATGGGGTCCTTCCCAGCATCTTCCAGCTGGGCCATTGCAACAGAGGGGAAACTGAGGGGCAGGGATGTGCCTAGCACATTGTACAGCTGGGGACGGAACCCAGGAGTCCTGACTCTCAGCTCCCCTGCTCTAGCCACTAGACCCCGCTCCCCTCACAGAGCCGGGGATAGAACCCAGGAGTCCCACCCACCACTTCACTCTCTGCCCATCTTTGGGACTTGGGGACAGCCCTGCCCATCACACCCACACCCAGCCTCTGGGGAGCTAACTGCCTGGAGACCCATCCCAAGCCCCAGCCTTGCCCCCTCAACCCCGAGACCCTGTCATAGCAGCCACCCCCCCCATGGGAATTGTGGTGTCATTTTTTATTAATGCATCGAGCAGCCTCGTTAGGGGAACTGGTCTCATTAGCCGCCCCACCCCCAGCGGGAAACTCTTGGTGGAGGGGGCTTTGCCTGGGGGTCTGGCCAGGGCTCATGACTCCGGCTGTGCCAGCCCCCTCCTGCCTTCCCGGGTAGCACCACAGCTGCCTTTGGGTCCTGTGCTGCTGCAGCAGGGCTCTGAGCTCGGTGTGAGGCACTCAGGGGGCCGGTGGGGCTGAGAGCTGTGTCTCAGAGGGGGCCCTGGATCAGAACCTGCTCCCTCCCCCGCTGTGTCCCAGGCCCTCAGCCCCCCAGCACCACCCCCAGGTGTCCCCTGGCCCCCACCCAGGCATCTCGCTAACATGCCGCCCCCAGCAGCCGCAGAGCTGCTCTGAGCCATGGCAGCAGCACTGATACCTGATTGAGGAGGGGGCTGTGCTGCCCCTTTAGCAGCTCCCCCTGGCTAGAGCCCAGCACACTGGATTGACCCAGCAGACTGTAAGGGGCCCAGCCAGTAGGGGGGCCAGTAGGGGGCACTGTGCTGCAGAGAGCAGGGAGGGGGTCAGTAGGGGGCGCTGTGCTGCAGGGAGCAGGGCAGGGGTGAGCAAGGGGTGCTGTGCTGCAGGGAGTGGGGCAGGGGCTCAGCAGGGGGCACTGTGCTGCAGGGAATAGGCTGGGGGCTCAGCAGGGGGCGCTGTGCTGTGGGGAGCAGGGAGGGGGCTCAGCAGGGGGCGCTGTGCTGCGGGGAGCAGGGAGGGGGGTCAGCAGGGGGCGCTGTGCTGCAGGGAGCAGGGCAGGGGTGAGCAAGGGGTGCTGTGCTGGAGGGAGCAGGGCGGGGGCTCAGCAGGGGGAGCTGTGCTGCAGGGAGCAGGGCGGGGGCTCAGCAGGGGGCGCTGTGCTGCAGGGAGCAGGCTGGGGGCTCAGCAGGGGGCGCTGTGCTGCAGGGAATAGGCTGGGGGCTCAGCAGGGGGCGCTGTGCTGCGGGGAGCAGGGCGGGGGCTCAGCAGGGGGCGCTGTGCTGCGGGGAGCAGGGCGGGGGCTCAGCAGGGGGAGCTGTGCTGCAGGGAGCAGGGCGGGGACTCAGCAGGGGGTGCTGTGCTGCGGGGAGCAGGGCGGGGGCTCAGCAGGGGGCGCTGTGCTGCGGGGAGCAGGGAGGGGGCTCAGCAGGGGGTGCTGTGCTGCAGGGAGCAGGCTGGGGGCTCAGCAGGGGGCGCTGTGCTGCGGGGAGCAGGGCGGGGGCTCAGCAGGGGGCGCTGTGCTGCAGGGAGCAGGCTGGGGGCTCAGCAGGGGGTGCTGTGCTGCGGGGAGCAGGGAGGGGGATCAGCAGGGGGCGCTGTGCTGCAGGGGCAGGGCAGGGGATCAGCAGGGGGCGCTGTGCTGCGGGGAGCAGGCAGGGGGCTCAGCAGGGGGCGCTGTGCTGCAGGGAGTAGGTCGGGGGTGAGCAGGGGGTGCTGTGCTGCAGGGAGTGGGGCAGGGGCTCAGTAGGGGGTGCTGTGCTGCACAGAGCAGGGCGGGGGTGAGCAGGGGGCGCTGTGCTGCACAGAGCGGGGTGGGGGTTCAGCAGGGATCAATGCTCCTGAGAGATACCCAAGGGCTGTGTTCCCCAGTTGTGGTGTTGCCACAGCACCGGGCTCCTCCCGAGAGCAGCTGTTCCTGTGCACAGCCATATTCAAAGTGCCCCGCCAGTGTGGCCCCTGGCTGCGTGTCCCCCATGTCTCTGCCTCCCATGCTCAGCCATTGAGGCCGGGGTGACTTGCGCTATGCATGGATCCCAACAACACAGGGTGGGGTGGGAGCTGCTCCCCCGGCTCCCAGCGAACGAAGCTCCGAATGGCACCCGGGCCTTTTGCATCGCGTCTGCCCCGTGCGCCAGCGCGCCATGCCTGGGCTAAGGAACTCTGCACCGTGATGGCCACCGCACACCACCGCACTACTGCCCCAGGAGCTGCATCTATGGGGGATGGGCAACCCCCTCAGGCTGGGGGCTCCGAGTCCTGGTCCCCGCCCGCTCTCATGAAGTGCCTTCAAGGGGAAGCAGCTGGTGCAGATAACATCTCTGGCCATTGCTCCCCGGCTCCGTTCCTGCAGGGCGTTGCTGCGGATGGATCAGTGGCTGTCGTGCTCCACCCCAGAGGGGGCTGCAGGACAGTGCAGATCCCTGCGTGGAACGTGCTTTGGGGTGGAGAAAGGTCGTTACCTTAAGGACAGGGACTAATTAGCGCCTGTCACTGAGGGAGGGGGGCCCTTGCGCTGTGTATGCCCAGGCTGTACATCGAAGGGCCCATCCATGAGCACAGCTCATTCCCCCCCGGCTGTGCTCATTGGGAGCTGCTGTGCAGAGGCGGGGGGGGCGGGGGGAGTCAGTTCCCCTTTGTGGGCAGCAGGAGCTGAGCTGTGAGTAGGAGCTGGAGGGAAGCAGCATCTCTCTGGCCTGCGAAAGCGGATCCAACCCTGCTGTGCCCAGCCGAGGGGCTGGAAGGTTACACGGGTTCTGGTGTTCGCTGCTGGGGCCGAGAAGTGAGTGCTCAGGGGAGGCGTGCGGCTGGCTGTTGGGATGGCTGTGATGATCAGGGTGAGTGTAACCTGCTGTCATCGGCTGGGCTTGAACCTGGGGCGCTGGGCTAGAAGCAAGGGATCTGTTGGAGCTGCGGGAGTAGCTCTGTTAGCTAGCAGCAGCAGCAGTGGCAGTAGGTTATCTTCGCTTGGCCCAGCCATTAGAGGAGGAGATTTTACAAGCATGTTGTGGGGTAACCAGCTAATGAGGTTTCACAGGCTGAAAACAGTGCCGATGAGAGAGGCCGGTTGGGTTTGTGCTGCCCTGGGCTCGGGCTTGGGGGACTGGGCCCAACAAGTCACCGAATCTCTCTAGGCCTTGGTCTGCACTGAAAGGTTACCTTGGCCAAGCTCCCAGTGAAAACCCACCCCCGGCCCACAGGGCTCGGCCGACCTCCCCCCACTGGAGACACAGCCGAAGAGCTGCGTGGGGAGGGGGGCTCAGAGCCCCCCGGCTGCACTGGGGCGGAATTGGGGAGAATTATGTTCCTTCCTTCATCTTGTCTATCCAGACCCAGAGCTCAGTGGGGTGGAACTGTCGGGGAAAAGGGGGAACACTGCAGCCAGGTGCTAATAGCAGCAGCAGCCCCTCCAATAACAGGTGGGTCAAACCCCCCCCCCCCCCCCCCCCGACACACACACACACACCCCTCATTTTCAGATCCGAGGTTTTCAAAACTTAACACTTAGGCCCCTGGTTGGGTTCAGCTGGCTCGGAGCTAAGCCAGCAGCAGGCCACGCCGGCTCAGAGCTAAAGCAGTAGAAAGTCATGCCGCCTCGGAGCTAAAGCAGCAGCAAGCCACGCCAGCATAAAGCTAAAGCAGCAGCAAGCCACACCGGCTCGGAGCTAAAGCAGCAGCAAGCCACGCCGGCTTGGAGCTAAAGCAGCAGCAAGCCACGCCAGCTCGGAGCTAAGCCAGCAGCAAGCCACGCCAGCATGGAGCTAAAGCAGCAGCAAGCCACGCCGGCTCGGAGCTAAAGCAGCAACAAGCCACGCCAGCTCGGAGCTAAAGCATCAGCAAGCCACGCCAGCATAAAGCTAAAGCAGCAGCAAGCCACACTGGCTCGGAGCTAAAGCAGCAGCAAACCATGCCAGCTCGGAGCTAAGCCAGCAGCAGGCCACACCAGCTCGGAGCTAAAGCAGCAGCAAGCCACGCCGGCACGGAGCTAAGCCAGCAGCAGGCCACGCCAGCATGGAGCTAAAGCAGCAGCAGGGCACGCCGGCTCGGAGCTAAAGCAGCAGCAGGGCACGCCGGCTCGGAGCTAAAGCAGCAGCAGGCCACGCCGGCTCGGAGCTAAGCCAGCAGCAAGCCACGCCGGCTCGGAGCTAAGCCAGCAGCAGGCCACGCCGACTCAGAGCTAAAGCAGCAGCAGGACACGCCGGCTCGGAGCTAAAGCAGCAGCAGGCTATGCCGGCTCGGAGCTAAAGTAGCAGCCAATCACGCCGGCACGGAGCTAAGCCAGCAGCAAGCCACGCCGGCTCGGAGCTAAGCCAGCAGCAGGCCACGCCGACTCAGAGCTAAAGCAGCAGCAGGGCACGCCGGCTCGGAGCTAAAGCAGCAGCAGGCCACGCCGACTCAGAGCTAAAGCAGCAGCAGGGCACGCCGGCTCGGAGCTAAAGCAGCAGCAGGCCACGCCGGCTCGGAGCTAAAGCAGCAGCAAGCCACGCCGGCTCAGAGCTAAGCCAGCAGCGAGCCACGCCGGCTCAGAGCTAAAGCAGCAGCAAGCCATGCCGGCACAGAGCTAAGCCAGCAGCAAGCCACGCCGGCTCGGAGCTAAAGCAGCAGCAAGCCACCGGGCTCGGAGCTAAAGGAGCAGCCAACCACGCCAGCATGGAGCTAAAGCAGCAGCAAGCCACGCCAGCATAAAGCTAAAGCAGCAGCAAGCCACTCCGGCTCGGAGCTAAAGCAGCAGCAAACCACGCCGGCTCGGAGCTAAGCCAGCAGCAGGCCATACCGGCTCAGAGCTAAAGCGGCAGCAAGCCACGCCGGCTCGGAGCTAAGCCAGCAGCAAACCACGCCAGCTCGGAGCTAAGCCAGCAGCAAGCCACGCCGGCTCGGAGCTAAAGCGGCAGCAAGCCACGCCGGCTCGGAGCTAAGCCAGCAGCAAACCACGCCAGCTCGGAGCTAAGCCAGCAGCAAACCACGCCGCCTCAGAGCTAAGCCAGAAGCAAGCCACGCCAGCTTGGAGCTAAGCCAGCAGCAAGCCACGCCGGCACGGAGATAAAGCAGCAGCAAGACATGCCGGCTTGGAACCAAAGTAGCAGCAAGCCACGCCAGCATGGAGCTAAAGCAGCAGCAGGGCACGCTGGCTCAGAGCTAAGCCAGCAGCGAGCCACGCCGGCTCAGAGCGAAAGCAGCAGCAAGCCACGCCGGCACAGAGCTAAGCCAGCAGCGAGCCACGCCGGCTCAGAGCGAAAGCAGCAGCAAGCCACGCCGGCACGGAGCTAAAGCAGCAGCAAGCCATGCCGGCACGGAGCTAAGCCAGCAGCAAGCCACGCCGGCTCGGAGCTAAAGCAGCAGCAAGCCACCCGGCTCGGAGCTAAAGGAGCAGCCAACCACGCCAGCATGGAGCTAAAGCAGCAGCAAGCCACGCCAGCATAAAGCTAAAGCAGCAGCAAGCCACTCCGGCTCGGAGCTAAAGCAGCAGCAAACCACGCCGGCTCGGAGCTAAAGCAGCAGCAAGCCATGCCGGCATGGAGCTAAGCCAGCAGCAAGCCACGCCGGCTCGGAGCTAAAGCAGCAGCAAGCCACCCGGCTCGGAGCTAAAGGAGCAGCCAACCACGCCAGCATGGAGCTAAAGCAGCAGCAAGCCACGCCAGCATAAAGCTAAAGCAGCAGCAAGCCACTCCGGCTCGGAGCTAAAGCAGCAGCAAACCACGCCGGCTCGGAGCTAAAGCAGCAGCAAGCCACACCGGCACGGAGGTAAAGCAGCAGCAGGGCACGCCGGCTTGGAGCTAAAGCAGCAGCAGGCCACGCCGGCTCGGAGCTAAAGTAGCAGCCAATCACGCCGGCACGGAGCTAAGCCAGCAGCAAGCCACGCCGGCTCGGAGCTAAGGCAGCAGCAGGCCACGCCGACTCAGAGCTAAAGCAGCAGCAGGGCACGCCGGCTCAGAGCTAAAGCAGCAGCAGGCCACGCCGGCTCGGAGCTAAAGCAGCAGCAAGCCACGCCGGCTCGGAGCTAAGCCAGCAGCAAGCCATGCCGGCTCAGAGCTAAGCCAGCAGCGAGCCACGCCGGCTCGGAGCTAAAGCAGCAGCAAGCCACGCCGGCACGGAGCTAAGCCAGCAGCAGGCCACACCGACTCAGAGCTAAAGCAGCAGCAGGGCACGCTGGCTCAGAGCTAAAGCAGCAGCAGGCGATGCCGGCTCAGAGCTAAAGCAGCAGCAGGCGATGCCGGCTCGGAGCTAAAGCAGCAGCAGGGCATGCCGGCTCAGAGCTAAAGCAGCAGCAGGCGATGCCGGCTCGGAGATAAAGCAGCAGCAAGCCACACCAGCTCGGAGCTAAGCCAGCAGCGAGCCATGCCGGCTCGGAGCTAAAGCAGCAGCAAGCCACGCCGGCACGGAGCTAAAGCAGCAGCAAGCCATACCGGCACGGAGCTAAAGCAGCAGCAGGGCACGCCGGCTCGGAGCTAAAGTAGCAGCCAATCACGCCGGCACGGAGCTAAGCCAGCAGCAAGCCACGCCGGCTCGGAGCTAAGCCAGCAGCAGGCCACGCCGACTCAGAGCTAAAGCAGCAGCAGGGCACACCGGCTCAGAGCTAAGCCAGCAGCGAGCCACGCCGGCTCGGAGCTAAAGCAGCAGCAAGCCACGCCGGCACGGAGCTAAAGCAGCAGCAGGGCACGCCGGCTCGGAGCTAAGCCAGCAGCGAGCCACGCCGGCTCGGAGCTAAGCCAGCAGCAAGCCATGCCGGCTCGGAGCTAAGCCAGCAGCAAGCCATGCCGGCTCAGAGCTAAGCCAGCAGCGAGCCACGCCGGCTCGGAGCTAAAGCAGCAGCAAGCCACGCCGGCACGGAGCTAAGCCAGCAGCAGGCCACGCCGGCACGGAGCTAAGCCAGCAGCAGGCCACGTCGACTCAGAGCCAGCAGCCACTCAAGCTGCTTCCCAGCCCCGATTTCACCCACAACCCAGCCCAGCAATGTGCGGGATTACGAGGGCTTTGTCATTAACTGCCATCACCCAGCTCTGCTGCGTGGCCTCCTCCCTGAACACCCGCTTCTGTCCGATACCAGACCTGGCCATCCCGTCGCACCCTCTGGCGCTACCATGGAGTGGGGGGATGGAGCTCCCATTACTGGAGGGGCTGCTGCTCTTAGCACCTGGCTGCAGGATGCTTTGTGCCCCCCCTCCCCGAGGGAGCTCGGAGCTGCCCCAGCAGCCCCGGCTCTGCAGCATCCCGCCACATCAGGAAACTGCCTTAGGCTTGGCACTCTGCTTGCCCTGCGGCCTCCCAGCATAGGGTGGCCACTTCCCTTTGGGGTAACCTGCAGGATGTTCTCCTACCCCCCAGCACAGAGTCAGCGTGGCACGCAGGTAGCCGCTTGGCTGTGCAGTTCGGGGAGCTTTATGACACACGACCTAGATGCAAATATAGGGAGCCATTCAGTTTCCCCATTTACCCATAGGGGAGCCAGAGAGCATATGTAGATTAGCTGGGCAGCAGGTAGGTGCAGTGGCGCACGCCGCCTCCACTTCACCGGCAGAGGGTGCCAGGAGTGTCTGTTCCCCCAGCCTGGCTAGCGGTGGTGTGGATGTGCAGCGCCCGGCGCAGGCGCCCACTCACAAACCCCAGCAGGGTTTGCTGCAGGGAGCTCGGTGCCTGGGTCTGCAGCATGTTCAGCCCAGGCCAGGTCACTCCCAGCCCTATCACGTTTCACAACCTGGCAGTCTGGCGGCCAAACCCCGGGGGATGGGGAGGGGTTTGCAGGGACAAGGGGCGAGTGCTGGGGTGGGAATTCAGATCAGCCCTGGGGCCTTTCTCCTGACTCCCCCTCCCCCCGGCCTTGGGGCCTTTCTGCCAACCCCCATTGTCCCTGGGGCTTTTCTCCTGACCCCCACCCCTAGGCTCTGGGTCCTTTCTCCCAACCCCCCTTGTCCCTGGGGCCTTTCTCCCTCCCCCGCCCCCAGCCTTGGGGCCTTTCTCCCGACCCTCCACCCCAGGCTCTGGGGTCTTTCTCCCAACCCCACTTGTCCCTGGGGCCTTTCTCCCGATCCCCCACCCCCAGGCTCTGGGGTCTTTCTCCCAACCCCACTTGTCTCTGGGGCCTTTCTCCCGACCCCCCACCCCCAGGCTCTGGGGCCTTTCTTCCAACCTCCCTGATCCCTGGGACCTTTCTCCCTCCCCCACCCCCAGCCTTGGGGCCTTTTACCCAACCCCCCTTCCAGGCCCAGGGTCTTTCTCCCGACCTCGGCAGCCGGCTCCTTGGCAGAAACCTGGCCCTCTCCCTCCTTCCTATTTTCCAGCCGGAGGATGTGGCGCTTGGCAGGCACCTGGTGCCATTGTTGTAGTTGTTGCTGTAGTTGTGACAACCCCCAGCCCAGTGGGCCCAACTCAGAGCCCGGGGGGGCTGGGTTCCTTGGCGAACACTGTGCAAGGTCCTAGAGCGTCGGGGTCTTGCGGCCCTGGCTGCCCCGGCTGGGCTCAGACCCCAGGGCTGCGTACCGCGAGCGGGGCTGGAACTGGCTGCTGCGCCTGGCTGCGTCGGCCCCATGGGGGTGAGGGGAAGTGCTGGTTAGAGGCATAAGAGCCATGCGGGGGCCTGGCAGCCGCGCTTTCCAGGGCACAGTCCCTCGGGTCTCTGCTGACCCCAGTACCCCGAGACAGGGGATCAGAAACCAGGATGTTGTCTGGCTCCGTGACTGACCGGGGCGGGGGAGTCGCACCCTGTACCGGAGCCAGGGTCAGGAGCCAGCATGGACTCAATGGGGCCGTGCTCTAGTGGGGAGGGGCAGGGTGCGGGGGAGGGGAGGACTCCAGGTTAGATGGACTCATTGCTTTCCCTGGGCATGGCAGACAAGGGAGCAGTGGGTACTCAGGGAGAAGGAGCTGATCTGGGGCGCATTAGTGGTGGGAGGGAGGGATACCGGGCTATTGGGCCCACGGGGCTGACGGGAGGGGGGAGGGATACCGGGCTATTGGGCCCACGGGGCTGACCGGCGGGGGGAGTGGGGAGGGATACCGGGCTATTGGGCCCACGGGGCTGACCGGCGGGGGGAGGGGGGAGGGATACCGGGCTATTGGGCCCACGGGGCTGACTGGCGGGGGGAGGGGGGAGGGATACCGGGCTATTGGGCCCACAGGGCTGACCGGTGGGGGGAGGGGGGAGGGATACTGGGCTATTGGGCCCACGGGGCTGGTGGGGTATGGTTGGGTGGGTGAGGAGGGGGCTATTGGGCTAAATGAGCCCCTGGGTTTGATTGGGGGGGCAGGGGGACATGGGGCTCAAGGTACCATGCTCTGCACCCCTTGAGCGGGTGCTGGCGGCTCCAGTCCACCCTCCGTCCCCTTTTCACTGGCTGCGCCGGGCTCCCCTTGTGTCCCCAACCCCTCCCTGCCGCTCAGGCCATGGGGAGATTGGCCGGGGCTGTTAGCCAGGCCCTGTTGCCCCCATGGCCCTCTACTGACAACAGGTGGGCCAGGAGATTTCCCATCTGCTCTGATGGGACTGGTGCTCACATGGGTAAGGTGCTGGGCTGGGGGCAGGACACCTGGGTTCTCTGCTGTGTGATATGCTGCCCCCCCAAGGGTCCCCAGTAGAGCAATGGGGGTAATAATGCTCCTTCCCCCTACCCCTTGCAGGGAGCCGTGGGAGCTGTGATGTGGGGCAGGGCCCAGCAGCTGGCCTAAGTCTGTGGGGTTTGTTGGGGCGGGAGGCAGACCCTCGTGCAGGACTCCTGGGGGCTCCCCTAGGGGTGCTGGGCTGGCCCTGCAGGTGTGCTCCCCCCGGCACAGAGGGACCCATCCCTCCAGCCCCATGTCATAGTGCAGCCTGGCCCTGCTCCTCAGATCAGCCTGGTGCTGCTCAGGGCCATGTGATGCTTGGGGCTGCAGTGGGGTCATGTCTGCGCTGAGTCCGGGCGGTTCTGATCCGAGTGAAGCAGCTGCCCTCAGGCCAGAGACTTCCAGTATGCCCAGCCCATGGGGGAAACATGGCCCTGGAGCCCCCCAGGGTCCCGTCCTTCCTTGCTGGGCCCTGGGGTGCTGAGCCCAGCTGCTACTGACCAGCCCAGCGGCAAGGGCTGCAGTGAGCACAGGGGGAGCGTGTCCCGCCCGTCTGGGCCCCTCCATCCCTGTCCGCCAGCCTCACTCCCTCAGGGTGAGAGCCACCAACTGGCCCCACAAGCAGCTTAAGGGAGGGGGTTGCCCTCAACCCTGGCTGCCCCCCATGGGCCTGGGAGCCCAGCGCCCGCTGCAGCTGTCCAGGGAAGGGAAGCAAAACAGACTGTGATGGTTTGGCTCTCGCTGGCAGATCCCAGGTCTTGCCAGGGGGTGGGGGGTGGGGCTCTCTGGTGATGCTAGAGTGCGGGAGGGGAGGGGATGCCCCCTAGGCAAAGACACCCCCCTGAGCCTGGGACCCCAGGGTGGGAGTGGGGGGAGAGTTGCAAAGGGCTTTGCAGCTCTAATCTCGCTGCACCGGACCAACCCCATCCCACCTCCCCAGGCAGGGGGCATAGACACATTCAGCTAGTTGTGCTGCCAGCCAGGGGTACTGCCAGCCACCCCTCTGCCCCCCAGGGCCTGGGCTTCCAGCAGCAATCACTGCAGGACCCTTCGGCCTGCCAGCCAGGACCTGCCCACAGGAGTCAGCAATGCCAGGAGGCTCCACAGCCTCTGTGCTTTGGTGCCCCCGTTCTCTGCCAGGGAACTGGTAAGATACCCTCTGGGGCTGTGCTCAGGGGCAGCCCCCAGCAGCTCCACCCTGGCCCCAGCCACCTCCCCTCCACCGGGCCCTTCTGCTGCATGGGGCTGCTGCTGGGGTGTGACGTGTGCCTGAGCACACAACTGAGCGCTTGTGCACGGGGGGCGCGTTGTGTGTCACGTGTGCAAGGGGGGCCCGTCGTGTGTCAGGGGTGCATGGCCATGCGTGTGGGAGCATGTGAACAGGGTGGCTGGCCTGCTGCAGTGCATTCTGGGAGATCATTCCACTGGCCCGTGACCTGAGGTGCAGGTACCTCCCCCTCCGCCCCACCAGACTCCCAGGGCAGCCCCTGCCCTTATCAGCAGGCATGAGCAGGGCTGCACTGCCCTGTCCCACCACCAGGGGGTGCCACGCCACCAAGACAGGAGAGGGGGTCGGAGCCTAGAGTAGGTGGGGGGGGATTAAAGAGCTCGGCTCCACGGGGCCTTTCTGGAGATGAAGAGATCGGGACACACTCAGACAGGCGTCTCGCCCGGCCCTGCCCAGATGGGCGCCTCTCACCCAGACGCACCCAGACGGGTGCCACTTGCCCCAGCCCTCCCAGACTGTGCTGCACTCAGATGGGCACGTGTTCCCCGCCACACATGCTAACATGCAACCCCCACTCATGTTCACATGCAAGGGCAAAAATATTCATGCTTACACACGTGTGCACTATCCCCCAAGTGCTGCTTAGTCCCATCCCATAATCCCTGCTATCCCATCCCTGGGCTCCCCCACACCCAGCTCTGCC
The DNA here is from genome assembly GCF_011386835.1 of Chrysemys picta bellii. Classification (NCBI taxonomy): domain Eukaryota; kingdom Metazoa; phylum Chordata; order Testudines; family Emydidae; genus Chrysemys; species Chrysemys picta. Next base: position 18,777,088 of record NC_088812.1, on the reverse strand, counting down.
GGTGCCCCTCAATCCCGACCCACAGCCCCCAAGTCGTTTGGCTTGCTGTGACAGCCCAGCATGTTCAGGGTTAACTCCCTCTTGGTCTCTGAGTCCCTTCATGGCTGGGCCAGGTGCTGTCTGCTGGTGGGGGCAGTGAGCAGCACACGCCTGCACCCACGGGACTTGTTCTGTTCCCGGCCCTGTGGCCAATGCACCTGGGTGCTGCAATCAGGGAGCCGGTCCCAGGCCTGGCACAGACTGGCCCAGCCCGCGAGGCTCAGGCCTGTATCCTGGCTGTGCTGACCAGGTCAGAGCCCCTTGCCCTGTCCTGGGGGCTCCCTCCGCAGGCGGGTCAGGCCAGGGGGGCTGGAACAATTTGTATAGTAGGGGGCTGAGCCACTGAACCAAACTGTAAACGCTGTATAGGATGGAAACCACTTTGAGCCTGGGTGAGGCCGCCCCCCCCCCCCCCCTCGCCCCACCAATTCCAGCATCTATGGGCCAGAGGGTGACCAGACAGCAAGTGTGAAAAATCAGGACGGAGGTGGGGGGGTAATTGGCACCTGTATAAGAAAAAGCCCCAAATATTGGGACTGTCCCTATAAAATTGGGACATCTGGTCACCCTAATGGGCCAGGCCGTCACCCGCTAAGCTTGTACCCCAGGCTGCTTTAGTGTGTGTGGGAGCCTGGCGCCCCCTGGTGTCCAGCTGCAGGTTGCAGCTGCTGCTCCCAGAGCCTGTGGTTTGGGAGCTGAATGTCGGATCCCTGTGGGTGATGGGGAACCCCCCCCCCCATTGCAGATGTGGCTCCCGCTGGGCCCCCCCCCATGCTGCTCCTAACGCTTTCTCCTTGTCTCTTGTCTAGGGAGCCTGAGCCGGGCGGCCCCGCTCCCCGCCATGCTGCGTGCGCCCCCCGCCATGATCCAGCCACCACTGGACATCAAGCACTTCCTGCCCTTCCCCATGGAGGCGCAGCCGGCCGTGGGCCTGTTCCCGGGATTCAGCACGGTAAGGCCCTGGCTGCCACCATGCCCTGCCCTGCAGGCTCGGGTAGGACTCTGCCTCACTTCTCCCTTTCCTCTCCCCCTGTCCGGGCAGGTGAGGGCTGGGGAACATCTGACAGCAGGGGAGACGGGGATGCACCTGGGTGGAGCGGGGAGGGACAGGGTGCCCCTGCAGGATCCTGGCCCGTGGCAGAGCTGGGTGCTTTGAGAGATATAGCCGGGGGGGAGGGGGTGTTAGAGCACAGAGCCCCGCCAAGTCCTGCCCAGGCCTAACAGACAAACAGGGATGGATTTACCAAGGGCTTTAGGTGCCCGTACCCCACACATCCCCTCCCCCTCCAGCATGCCCATGGTCCCCTGCCCTCCCATCAGAGTGCCCAGGCCCCACGTGTCCCCTGCCCCAGGGGTGCCGTACTCTGTACATCCCCTGACCTCCAGGGGGTGCTGTTGTATTAGTTTAAATGGAATATAGGGGTCCAATGAGTGCAAGGGGTGACCATGCCCCAGGCTGTGTCCAGCATCAGACAGGGTTCGGGGTTTGGTTATCAGAGCTCTCAGCTGGGCAATGCCATGGCAAACACCCCCAGAACAGCCCGGGAAGCCTGTATGAAAGCCCAGGGGAAGAAGAAAAGCCAGTGAAAGCCTTTGAGTTGTAAGGTAATCAAGGCTTTTCTCAGACCAGCGCCCCTTGATGCCTGGCCCCAGCCCTTCAGCGAGGTGGGTGACAAGAAAACCCATGTCTGACTGGCAGGCTCCTGGATGGACCAGCCATGGGAGTAACTGGCCTTTGGCTGCGGGACGGAGCCGCGGGCTGTGCTGGGATGGAGCTGCCGCTGCTGTTGTTAAAGTCCCATCCCGTTTCCCTGCAGACAAAACAAAACAAAACAAACGCCCACAGAGGGAAGGAGACCAGCAGCGTCTCTCTCCTTTGCAGTGTTACATCCTGGCCCACAAGCTGATGAGCCAGGCCAAGACCCGGCAAATTTGAGGCATTGCTCTTCTCTTCCCCTGGGCACAGGCTTGAAGCCGTGTTGCAAAATATAGTGTCTTGGCAGTGAAGCCAGACTGTGATGAGGCAGACGGTAAACAGGGAGGCGAGGAAAGAGGAGCAATAAGATGGGGAAGGGAAAGAGACACATGGCAGCAGGGGATGCGGAGCGGAGGCACAAAGTCTCATGTCCCATGTGGTAGTTGGGATTTAGCTGGAGGTGTTGATGGGAGTGGGTCTCCCTCTGGGCATGTCCACGTGCCCCGGCCCGGGCAGACAGGCAGTGGGTCCCTCTCTGAGTGTGTCCACATGCCCTGGCCCAGGCAGACAGGCAGTGGGTCCCTCTCTGGGTGTGTCCACATGCCCTGGCCCGGGCAGACAGGCAGTGGGTCCCTCTCTGGGCGTGTCCACGTGCCCCGGCCCGGGCAGACAGGCAGTGGGTCCCTCTCTGGGCGTGTCCACATGCCCTGGCCCGGGCAGACAGGCAGTGGGTCCCTCTCTGGGCGTGTCCACGTGCCCCGGCCCGGGCAGACAGGCAGTGGGTCCCCTCTGGGTGTGTCCACGAGTCCCTGGCCCAGGCAGACCTGCTCGCGCTAATGAGCAGTGTGGACAGAGACTCAGGCCAGCCACCCGAGCTCAGACCCATGGGCTGGGAGGGCTCAGGAGCCTGAAGTGCTGCCTGGTGTCCGCACACCTGTGTTTAGCACACACAAGAGCAGGGCTGCCTGGGCTACGGGCTGGCTCCTGGCTTGGTGTTGGCATGGCCTCTCTGGCCCAGGCTAGCTGGGGTGCCTGTGAGGGTCGGCAGGGTGCTGGTGGGTGGTACCGCTCGCCCCTTCCCCTCCTTTCAGCCAGCTCTTGGTGCAGTCATGTCCATCCAGCTGCACCCCCGGCTCCACCCCTGGCTCCAAAAGCTCTTCCTTTAAGGAGCCCAACACTAGGGAATGGTGGGGGGACTCGCCAGTGCCCCCATTCGTTTGTCCACCACATAGGCCTAATTTCTGACACACCAATGCTGGGGGGCTGGTTTCCAGCCCCATGCGGCTCTGGGTCCCGGGCGGGATCTTCACACGCTCTGGAGTTCGATCCAGGGGCCTGGTCAGTCCAAGCCAGCGTCTCGGTCGCCCTTGTTCAGCCTTTCCCATGACTGGGATGGTTGTGGGCATTCATCCCACCGGCCTGCCCTGCCCTGCCCTTGGGGGAGCCCTGTCCGCACAGCCCAGCCAGGCCTGGCCCATAGACCTGGCCTCAGCTGGGGCGCGGCTGCAGCCCCTTGGCAGAGACTCACCCAGGGCCCCAGACTCCAGCTGTGGGGAAGGTGCTGCTGGGACTGTGTGCCCTGGGCTGGGCTTCAGGGGGTAGGGCCCCTCACTCAGCCCCCCAGAGCCTTGCTGTGGCACATATCTAGGGCTGGGGTGATGGGACATTGCTGAGTCACGCTCAGCTCATGACACCCATTAACTGGAGCCAGGCTTCCCACAGTTGTCCCCAGGCTCCGCCTCACAGGGAGGGAGCAGCCGACAGCAGGGAAAGGTCCCCTCCCTGGGATAACGCCGGCCCAGAACCCTGGAGGGCCTGGGAAGCCACAGCCAGGGCCCACTAGCCACCCTGGCATTTTATAGCCACAGGAGGCAGCTAGTGTCTGTCTGTCTAGCAGTCTGTGTCGGTGCTGGGGCAGTGGGACTAGGACTCTGTGCCCACCATGTCTGACTGGCCTTGCCCCTCTGTCCCCAGCTTGGGGCTGGGGTTGACCCCCACAACTCTCTCTCTGCCAGCCCTGGGGTGCCCTTGCCAGCCTGGTCTAGGTCTGTGGGGCAAGGTGGTCCCAGGAGGGCTCAGTGTCAGCCATGGGACACCAAATAAGCATTCTCCTTTGGGTGGAGCGTTGGCACTTTAAGGGGGTGTAGCATTACATCATGCCCACTCTCTGGAAATTAGCTCTTTAGAGGCACGAGGGCCCAGATGCTGTGGTGACGGGCAACTCAGGGAGAAGGAACTTTGGCAATCTGGCTTCCACTTCAAATACCCTGTTTGAAGATGGGCAAAAAATACCCCACACCTGTTTGTTAGACCCGCACCCCAGGGGTGCGCAAGAGGATCCTTGAGGGTACGCGGCAGGAGGAGCACTTTTTTTGTTTTTGCTTCGGCAGTTCGGGCGGGAGTCCGAGCGGCTTTTTTTTTTTTGCTTTGGCGCGGCAGGGGGTGCATGCTCAAAAATTTTTTACTGATAGGGGTGAGCGATCAACAAAGTTTGGAGACCACTGTGTTAGACAACTGGAGAGCAGGATAACTGGGTTCTATCCATGGGCGGGGAGTGGGGGCTAGTGGGTTAGAGCAGGGGGGCTTGGCATCAGGACTCCTGGGTCCTTTTCTGGGCTCTGGGTGGGGAATGTGGATTAGAGTGGGGTAGGGGTGTCTGGGAGTCAGGACTCCTGGGTTCAATTTATGGCTCTGGGAGAGCAGTGGAGTCTGGTAGGTTAGAGCAGGGGGGGCTTGGAGCCAGAACTCCTGGGTTCTATCCCTTACTCTGGAAGAGGAGAGTGCTTTACTGATTAGAGGTGGGATAACTGAAGCACGTATGTTTGGCACAGTTAATCTGAAAGGTGATGTGGCTGAGTGGCTAAGACTTGTGTCTGCTGTAATAAGAGACTCAGATTCGTTTCCCAGCTGGCTTCAACTCACCTTGTGTAAACTCCCTATTAGCATCTCTAAAATGGGGGTCTAATGCTGGTGAATATTGAGAACTGTTAAGTGTGCAGAAGAATCCCTAGGAGTCAGTAGAGGTGAGACCAGAACCAAGGCCACCTGGCTCCCAGCTTAGTGCACCTGAGGCAGTGTCTGGCTCAGTGTGTGCAGAGCCCTGCTTGGCATTGGGGCAGAACATCCACTGTTGAGTATTTTACAAAACCCAGTTCCCTTGAGGGCTTCAGCCAGGACTGGAACAGTAGAGGTGGGGGCTGCGGTTCAGGAGTGAGGGGCACAGGCAGGGCTGGGGCATTGTGCTGGATCTGTTCCTAGGGTCCCTGTGAAGTAGAAGGGCCTGCCGTGCTCGCCAAACTGGTTGCAGAACTTACTCAGCCTGAGGGCTTGGGGCTGCTGCTGCCCATCACCCTCGTCTCTGGGCATCTTCCTTCCACACCATACAGATGAGCAGCAGCTAGGGCACCTTAGTGGGTCTGTCTCTCCTTTTCGGGGGGCTGCTTGCGGTGGTCTTGGAGTGTTTGTCTGTGTTCTGAGGTCGTTTGGTTTGGGTTTGGTTTTAAAAGTTTTAAAGGCAGTTCCCAAAGCGACCAGTTCAGGTCTGTCCCTTTCCCTTTGGAATCTGCTGGCCTTCCCGTAGCGTACGTCCAGCCACCACTGAAATGCAGCCACCTCTGGGGTGAGTGTGGCACAGGCAATGTTCAACAGACACAACGGGGGGATCCAGCATCCATTTGGAACCTCAGCTAAGTGAGAAGGCAGAAGGGAGCCCGGGCCCCAGGCGAACACCGAGCTGTGGATCTGTGACACGGCCCAGCTTCAGAGCGGGGATGAGAGGTGGCTGTGTTGGGTGGCCAAGGCTCAGGGATCGGAGGCTGCTGGACGTCTGCCCACAGAGTTAGTGCAGAGAGCTGAGCGCTCCCGAGCCCACTGCTGACACCATAACCATGCAGCAGCTGCTGCTCCGCTGAGCACAGGCGCCCCTGCCACAGGGCCGCAGCACGGGGAGAGGCCACTGGTCTGGGACACCTGCAGCCGGGGACGGGAGCATCCTGCATTTTATGTAAGGAGAACGTTTGTATATTTGCACCTAATTTGCATATGGGCAAAAATGGGGGGCATCTCCTGCAGGGGGCCAGTTCTGCCTCCCTGACGGCTCCAGCAACTCCCGGCTGAGTTGGTCCATTAATTGCGGGGGGGGGGAGTTTGTGATGTAGGAGCTGAGACGACCCCCCCTCCCCCCCAAGCCCACCTCGCTGCCGAACGTCCCTCGATAATCCCTGCTGTGCTGGGCTGATCCGGGCGGTGACCAGCAGGCCAGGGGCTCTGTGGCTCACTAGCGACGCCCCGAGGCAGCTGGTCCCCCCCGCTGACCTCCCCCCCGCACAGAGCTGGCTCTCAGGAAAGACACATTTATTAAACTCGGTTCTGTGATCTGGGGAACTGGCCCAGCCCGGGCCTGGTCTCTCTGATCCCCGTCTCCACCCCGCAACCCGCTAAAGAGGGGCCCCTCCCTCTTCTGAACGAGTTGGCACCCATGAACCAAATCACTCAGAATACACCAGTAAAACAAACAGTGACCTCACCTCTGAACACAACCCTCCCCAAAGCACAGCCACTTCACAGGCACCATTCCTTAGTCTGTCTCCCCGGCCCGGCCCAGCCCAGCAGGCTACCCCCTTCCCGAGGGCAACAGCTGCAGACAGCTGGGTGCTGGGATCACAGAGGAGGCGACAAACCACAGAGCACCCCAGCTGCGCACAGGTATTTGTGACCGTGCTGGGGCCGAGGCTGTCCGGCTCTGGCAGCAGGGTGCAGCCTACTGGGTAAAGGCCCCATAGCCAAGTGTAACAATGGGACTGGGTCCTCTGCAAGGCACGAGCCTGGGCTCTCTGGCACTAAAAGTGCAAGCCGCTGCCACTTGAGTTAAAGGACAACACTGAGCGGCAGATTCCTAAACCTCCCCTTGCGATCTGGCCCCTGGAAAGGGACGGAAACCCATCTGTCGTCACGTGGGGTAGACAAGCACATAATGGGGCAGCGCCCCCTGAAAGGCAGCATGGCAAAGTGGGTGCAGCTGTTTTAGAGTCCTGGGTTCTCTCCCTGCTCTGCCTGAAGTTACCTTGTCCAGCCCCTCAGCTGTCTTGAGAGCGCGAGCTGCCTCCGTCGCAGAGGGGGGCTCTGGGGATTGGTGGTGAAGGGTGCAGAAGACTCGAGCACAGTCTGTAGAAGGGCTGGGAGTTTGTTGCTCTTCTCCAGGCTAAGGGCTGTGCGGAGCAGTGGTGTAGCTAGGACAGGAAACCTGGGTGGGCCCCGACTTTCAGGTGGGCAGGCAATGACGGGGGGTAGGAGGGATGGGGGGCTTGCCTCCCCCCACCCCGTCTAGCCGGTCCTTACCACTTAGCAGGTGCCAGAAGATGAGGCTGCCCGGGGCACACAGGCTGCGGAGCTCACCCATGGGGCAGAGGAAAGCCCCACCGCGGCTCAAACTCCAGCCGCCCCTCCTGCCCCTGGCTCAGTGTCCGTCCGCCCAGCTGGCCACATCCCCCTTGCTGGCGCTGCACGCTGCTGTTCCGGTCTCCGGCCCCAGCACTAGCCCTACCCAGACCCACCCACCCACTCTGACAAGCCTCCCCCCCCCCAACCTGGGACAACTTCTTCCCTCCCAGTCTGTGGATTCAGGGGGCTTTCGCCCTGATTTGGGTGGGCCTGGATACTAAGTGAGTGGGCCACGGCCCACTCAGGTCCAGCCATGGCTATGCCCCTGGTGCGGAGAAGGACTCTCCATCTGTAGGCACTTCACTGGGCCTGCACGACAGCCCTTGTCTGATGCACAAGTGTCATGAGTGCTGCCGGGCTGTGTCTGACCAGCAGGGAACCTCGACAGCTGTGTGCCAGGGGAAAACGCTGAATTAGCCTTTTTACACTTTGTGAAAAAAGAGAAACATCTGAACCTTGTTTAGCCAGTCTCCATTAGCCGGCTCCCTCTATTCACCGAACTGGGGCTGACAGCCTGGCTCTGGGAAACAGGACTCAGGCCATCAGCCCTGGGTGGCATGGTTTGGGCCGTGGGTCCCGAGCACTCGGTTCAGGCTGTGGGCCCTGGGGGACCGAGCTCCAACTGTCAGGTGAAGCCCGAGTCCTGCTGTGTGAGACTGACAGCAGGAGCCCCGCGGCCCAGGGCTGAAGCTCTCCAGATTATCTGAATTTCTGATGATCCGATCTGGGCCTGGTCCCCTTAGATCGGACAAACGGAGTTCACGGGGTTCCACTGGTCCCTCCCATATTGTGGTAAAGTTCCGTGTTTCATTTTAATTGCAGAAAAACACAGATTTTTATAAGTTTCAGAGTAGCAGCCGTGTTAGTCTGTATCTGCAAAAAGAACAGGAGTACTTGTGGCACCTTAGACACTAACAAATTTATTAGAGCATAAGCATAGATGCATCCGAAGAAGTGGGCTGTAGTCCACGAAAGCTTATGCTCTAATAAATTTGTTAGTCTCTAAGGTGCCACAAGTACTCCTGTTCTTTTTACAGATTTTTATGGGGTTTTTTAATCGGAGAATTTTGCGGGTTTTTTAATCACAGAAAACTCGGCTCCCTGCTGGTCAGCCAGCATGTATGTGTGTGTGTGGGGGGAGGGAGGACGGGGACTATGGTGCCCATTGCACGCCCTGGGGATGGCTCAGCTGCCTGAGAGCAGGACCTGCCTGCCGCTAACTCCCCTATCCCCACAGCGTCAGTGGCCTGCCAGCTAGCAGGGTGCTGCCGAGTTCCTCAGTTGGCTGGGGATGGGGCAGCACGGCCCGGCAACTTTAGGCAGTGAGGACCCTTCCTGTCTCTCTTGCTTGTGCTGGGAGCCCCTGGCTCAGTGCGGGGAACCAGCCAGCCCCGCACAGGGTGGTCTGGGAGAAGCATGCGTTCATCAGGCCTCAGCCCACGGGAGGGGCTGCTGTTGCTGTAGATCAGAGGCCCATTACATTAGCGGTTATGTATAGATTAAAATAATATATGAGCTGTTGGTGTAGCAGACGCCTCGCTTCCACGAGGGCCTGATTAGATCATTATGGCACCCAGCCGGCTCCCCACCCAGCTGTGCTAGCTACACCTGAGCTCCCCCCTCTCCAGGCACCCCAGCAGGAGCGGGCTGCACCCACACAGCAGAGGGGCCGCAGAGTGACGCGGCCTGTCCTCTTCTAGGGCGTTAGGGGGAGCTCAGGGCCCCCTGCCATCTCAGGCTGCTGCATGGCAGGGGGTCCCGGTGTGGGGGGGTGTAGGGAGCAGGAAGTTTGGCTCTTCCAGCCTGAACCCTCCCTCACCCCCCTTCCAGTTGCTGGTAAGTGGCTGGCACGAGGCCCTTAGGGGCTGGCACTGCCCAGGCTAGGCGAAGCCCAGAGGCAAAGTGTTTGGCGAAATGGGTTGAGCCATCTAGGACCCCCCCCCCGCCATGGGGATCAGTCCGCCGTTAACCCACGTCCCACCTAGAAAGGCAGGCAGGGCGCAGCCGCCATCTGGGGTAGGGCCAGGGGCTCTGCGGCTCTCAGGCCCCCAGCGTTGCAGAGGGATCAGGGTCGGTTCAAATGCGGCTGGGGCAGTTGGGGTCCAGCAGGATCATTGCGCAGCGCCGGTGGGGCGGATTGAAGCGCCCGGCCTCTGTTCAGCCCTGCCCCGGCCCAGCGGGACTGTGCCCCGGGGCCGTACCGGGCTGAGCGCTCACCGCCCTGCCCCAGGTGCCCCCGCTGGGCGGAGCACACGGCCCGGGCCCGCTGCTCCTGCCCCGGGCGGAGCGCAGCTTGGCGGCGCGCCGGGGTGGGCGCCTCTTGCTCGCTCCGCCCCGGGCCGGCGGCTCCGCCCGCTGCCGGGCTGCGCCGGGGACTCGGCCGGGATCAGCGCCGCGGCTGGGCGCCGGCGGGGCTGGGGGGAGCGCGGCGTCGCCCCCGGCAGGCGGGGTAAGGGGGCGCGACGCGTTGCGGGACCGGCTCGCCGGAGGCTACCCTGGGGAGCGCAGCCCCGCTGGGGGCGGCAGGTGTCCCCGACGGGGTGGGGGGAGTCTGGCTCCCCATCCCCCCGATCTCCTCCTCCCAGCGCGTTCATCCTCCAGGGTCCCTGCCCAGCCCCGCAAGGCCGGTCCCCCGCGCCCTTCTCCGGCCCCCGCTCCGTCCTCCCCGGCTTCCCACATCCACCTGCACCCCTTTCCGGGTCCCGCAGCCCCCCGCTCCCCTTGTACCCCTCCCCGCAGCACACTACACTCCGCCTGCCTCGCTACAGCGCCCCCTGGCTCCCTGCACCCCCTTCCCTGGCTCCCCGCAGCCCCTCCGTCGTTCCTTTCCTGATGGTGGTTTTGCTCATTTATTTTTGAGACGCAGACCGCGTTTCCCGTCTCCTCTGCGCTTGGGTCACCGGGAGTGTCACCGCCCCACACCCTCCTCGGGGTCCCTTCACGGCGACCTCCAAGCGCTTGGCAGCCCCTCCTGCACCAGCGCTACAGACTGCCTCACTCCCACAGAGAGGTAGGGATCCCCCCATAGCAGAGCCATCCAGCAGCTGGTCCCTAGCTGTATCTGTGACTAGCCCAGCGGTTTGGTGTCTGCTCAGCCAGAGGCGGGTGGCTGGGTGGTGGGAGGTACCTTTAACTCCCAGGAAGCCCCAGGGGGTACTCTCCTGTTCCACTTTCCTCACAGCCCCCTCTGTGGGTTTTCACTGCCTGCCGGGAGCCAGAGGCTGGAGGAGGTTTGTAAACATGCCGTGACGCACTTTGCTTCGCAGCCCCCAGGCAGATGGAGAATTGTCCCTATTTTACAGCTAGGGAAACTGAGGCACAGAGGCGGACTCGTCCAAGGTCACTCAGCTGATACTGGCCTATCAGGGTGCTGAGCACACATGATCCCAGCTGTAAGGGGGCTCAACCCCTTTGGAAATCCATCCCTGGGACCCCCTGAGCATAGTGATCCCCAGGCCCCTGCCCTAGCCACTGAACCCTACTCCCCTCCCAGAGCTGGGAACAGAACCCAGGAATCCTGACTCCCGGTTCCTTTCCTAAGCACTAGACCCCACTCCCCTTCCCATAGGTGAGACTAGAACCCAGGCATCCTGGCTTCCAGCTTCCTGCTCCGGGCAGTGACAGAAGGTCTCGGAGGCGAGTACGTGAGGAATGTGCTGGGGGGGGGGGTGTCTGTGTGTGAAAGCAGAACCGCAGGGGGCTTGTGGGGAGCACTTGCCACGAGGGTCCTTTCCCAGGCGGCCGTGCGAGCCCATCTGGGCAAAGAGCCCTCTGCTAGCTGGGCGCCTCTGCTAAAGCTCTTGAGAGCTGGCAACTCTGGAGGTAATTCCCCTCCCCACCCCCAGAGGAGATGGCTCCTGTCCCAGCACAGCCCCCGGCTGAAGGAACTGCAGCAGATCCCCCAGCTCCACCCCCACCCCCACCCCCACGAAGAAGCCATTATAAACCAGCCCTTTCTCTTTTGCCTTATCCAGCTAGGGCCCAGTCCCTGCTTGCTGGCAGCAATTCCCTCAACCCTGGCTCCTGAGAACCCAAACGCTGCATGACTGGTAATTGAGCTCCAATCGCTCCGGCCTGCTGGCTCCGCGTTGCTGCGCCTGCTTTTAGAGGTGGGGTGAACTGAAGCAGAGAGCGGGGAAGGGATTGGCCAGGAATAGAACCCAGGAGTCCGGGCTCCCAGCTGCTCCCGGGCCATGGTTTCACACTGCCTGTTACTCAGGCTCCTGTCCAGGCAACGCTGTTAGGAAATGCCTGGCCAGACGGCCGGGGGAAGAGCTGAGGAGGCAGAGCGATGCAGAGAGGCGGCTCCGGAGCTGCAATGGAGGATGCTCTTGCGCCGAGAGGGGCTGGGGACAGGAGCAGACAGACAAGGCAGAGTGCAGCAGGGGCGAGTCCTTGGGCCGGTTTCTTTGGCAGGGCAGGGGACGACTTGGGCAGGGCCATTAGCGCATCTAATCGTGGCCAGGAACATGAAAGGAGTTGCCCCGCTCCGGCCTGGGAGACTGGTCAGCGCCAAGGGAGCTATTCCTGGCTCTGGGTTTATTCCAAGCCATTATCTACTAGCCCTGGGGGTTTGCTTGCTGGCTATCGATGACAAGATGTAGCTACATCCCCTCCCCGGTGAGCCGGCACCGTGCTCCATAGGCTGCGTGATGCCTGCGGCCCAGCGCACTGAGCCAGCAGCTGGCCTCCATTCTGCTGCCTCCATTCCCAGGGCTGGGTTTCTGCTGGGCGGGAGTGTGGGAGGGGAATCGTCACCCGCTTCCTGGACCCCGTGGATCTTGCCGAGCTGTGGAATCCCAAGGGCTGTTAATCATGAGAGAGGCTGTTTTAATGTGCCTGTGAAATCTCGCCAGAGCTCAAGGGTCTCGTGGCTGTTTGTGCCCCAGTGAAATGCAGCCACCTCTGGGGTTGAGCTCTGCAGACAGCAGCGAGGAGAGGGGGAGCCTCTGGTAGAGCAGGCAGGGACAGGATTCAAAAGGGGCTTCCTAGGTGTGCCATGACTCTACCAGCCTGTGCCACCCTGTAGAATTGTATTTTGCTAATCCATTCAGGGGTGCCCTCACCAGGCACTGACCGAGAAAGACAGGCCTGGCCATGTGGGGGGAACTAGCCAATGATAGCACATTCAAATATTACCCCGGGGAGCTCTCAGCTCAGCCTCGCTCCCTTAAAGCAAGTGAAACCAGCCTGTCTCTTCCCACTGCCCAAGAAGCCTTATCTGATGGCTAGAGCACAGGGCTGGGAGTCAGGACTCCTGGGTTCTATCCCCAGCTCTGGGAGGAGGGTGGGGTCTAGTAGTTAGAGCTGGGGGCTGGAAGTCAGGATTCCTGGGGTCTGTTCCTGGCTCATGCTGTGATCATGGGCTTGTCCCTTCATGTGCCTCAGTTTCCTCATCTGTCCCAAGGGGGTAATGGAGCCTCCTGGCATCAGAGTGCAGGGCTCTGCTTCCCCGTTTGCAAAATGCTGTGAGGGCCTGTCCTGGATCCCAGGATTGGTGACACACCCCAGCTTTGGGACAGGCCCTTGGAGGGACCCCTTTAATGTGCCGGACCCCCAGGGGGTCTCACTTCCTCCAGGGCAGCCTTGGGGCCTCCCAGCCTCCTGAGACTGACCCTCGGGGCTCTAGCCCTCCTGCCCCACCTGGTGCAGCCGGGTCCTCTCCTCAGGGCCGGATGCTCCCCCCCACCTCCCCCAGCCCAGCTGTGTCCCCTGGAGCCCAACACCGGAGTCCTCAGTCCGGGGCCCTGCCAAGCTGTAGGTCAGGCTCTGTCTGTCTGTGTCTGCCGTCCTTGGTGAGAGCCTCAACTCCCAGCAGCCAACTTTTATCCACACACCTTCCCTGTCCTTTGTTCTCTGCTGGGTCTGTGCCCAACTTCCCCAGGGGTGAGGGGGTGGAATCCATCTCCCTGGGTGCTGGGTGTCAATGTCCTGGTGTTTGGCTTTGCCATTGTCTTCACGGATTCTCCATTGATAAGGGGTCGCTTCGACCAGTCCTTTTTAATGACCCATCCTGGCTCAGGCAGCCAGCGACATTGGTACCTAGGTGTCCCCACCTGCTCTGGGAGCAAATAGTCCCTTCCCGCACTGGGTAGCCATGCGAAATACAGGGGAAACTGAGGCACACAGGGGCTTCCTAAAACATTATAGAAAATTCCCCCTTGGGACTCTGGGCCAGACGGGGAGGGGGGTTGAGCCCAGCCCTAGGCTGTGTGGGGGACTTGGGGCCTGCTGCTGGGCTGGATGGGGGGACAGCAAGGCTGGCAGCGCAGGCAGGATGGCACGGGTGCCAGCTCTTCTGCCCTTCTGGTGAGGTTTGGTTGCTAATCGAGACGTGGCAGGAGGCTCTCCCATGGGAGCGAGTCCAGGACTGGGACGCCATGGCTAAAGAGAGGAGGGACCCCCTGAGCCCTAGGCTGGATTTCACTGTCACAGAAGGACCAGGGTCCTTTCCTAAGGGTGGGTGGGAAGACGGGCAGGGCTGTGGGAGCTGACTGCCCCTGTGATACTAGCATCCAGAGGGCTGCTCCAGGCTGGGCCATTGACACATCCTGGCAATTATAGGAACAGCCCAGCCCTGGTGGGTCTGTGCAGGACCCTGCTCAGCCTGTTGCTGGTGGTACGGTCCCTGTGACATCCCAGCTTGTGTGTGTAGGAGACGTGCTGCCCCCTAGAGGCTGGGCCTGCTACTGCATTGTGGAGCTGGAGAGCCTGGGTTCTAGTCCCAGCTGGGTCTGGATACGCCTGGGTGGGGCCTGGAGCATGCGGGCAGTTATCAGTCAAGGGGGGCTGAGACTTTTGGTAAACCCCTCATCCGCCCAGGGGTGGGGGCTGTGACCCAGTGGCTTAGGGCAGAGCTGACAGTGGGGCAGGGGTTAGTTTCATGCTGCGGGGACGGACCAGGAAGAGCGGCTGAGCCTTCCCAAGGTGGATGGGAGCTGGCACCCCCTGGCTGGCGGTTAGGGCAGGGGCCATGTCAGGACTCCTGTCTCTGCCACTGGCTTTGTGTGCCCTTGGACTGTGCTTGGGACTGAGAGGTGGAGGACATGGGCATGGGGGCTGCTCCCCTCTTGCCAGGGTTCCCTCACCCTGGCCGAAGAGGACCTTGGTCTTGGAGCAGTGGTGGGAGCTGGTGCTGGGCTTGGTGCAGACGAGGGGCCGGAAGCTGTGTGGGGAGCTTGGCCCTGGGGGTGCAGGCTAGCAGGGGTCCCCTCCCAGAGGCTGCAGTCGGTGCGAAAGGGCCCTGACAGCCCTGGAGCTTGCTCCCTTCCCTGCATTGCAGGTCTGGGGCCTCCAGGCTTTGCTGCCACACATGCACCCCGCTCCCTCGGCAGCCAGCGGGCGTCCCTCCCTCAGGGCCGGATCCTCTCACCCCCGAGCGGCCCCACTGCAGGGGCTGGATCTGCAGGCTCCCAAAGTCACCTTTCCAGGCTGCACCGGGCTGACAGTGCATCTCCCTCATCCAGTGCAGGTGACTCTGGCACAGGCCTCAGTGCTCCTGGGGGGGGGGGGGGAGCAGAGCCAGGGCTCCACAGCGCAGGGCAGGGGGAGAGCAGAGCTGGGGCTGTGGGAATAGTGGGGGAGCAAATCTGGGGCTCCACAGGGCAGGGTAGGTGGGGGGAACAGATCCGGGGCTCAGCAGGCCGGGGGGGGATCAGAGCTGAGGCTCTGCGGGGCGGGGGGAGCAGAGCTGGGGCTCGGTGGGGTGCAGGAGGAGCCAGGGCTTGGTGGGGCAGGGGGGAGCAGGTCTGGGGTTTCGCAGTGCAGGGGGGAGCAGAGCTGGGGCTCTGCAGGGCTGGGTGGGGAGCAGGACTGGGGAGCGGAGCTGGGGCTCTGTGGGGTTGGGGGGAGCGGAGCTGGGGCTCGGTGGGGTGGGGGGAGCAGAGCCAGGGATCCATTGCAGGAAACATACAGGGCTTATTACTGTGGTTGCTGAACATACCCCATCTCCCCCCCCCCCCATCTCTCTTTGTCTCCAGCCTGGGCTGTGGCCGGCTGGGGGAGGCAGGGGCCAGCTTGGTGGGTGGGGGCACAGGGGGCACTTGGGTTGGCTCGACCCACAGGCTAGATGAGGTGGAGGCAGAAATCTCTGTTCCCTGTCCCCCACCCCAACTAGCGCTCTGTGGTGGGGGTGCTGGGAGGGGCGATCCATGGGGCTGTGCTGGGGAGGGTGGGCTGGGTGGAGCCTCTGACCAGATAAAGCCCCTAATCCCCTGGGAGGGAGCGTGCAGATGTTTGCTCTGGCCCTGTGCCCCGTGGCTCAGCGCCCTTAATCTGCTGTGGAAGCCCCGTGCCGGATTAGCTGGGCGGAAATCCGCCTGCCGTGGTTAACCCTCAGTGCTCCCGGCTCTGCCCGTCAGCAGGACCTGAGGGCGGGGAGGCAGGGGGAATGAAAGGCTAGGAAACAGGTGGCCAGGGAGCCAAGGGGGCATGTGCAAATTGCCGCCCAGGGCTGCATGGGGCTGGGAGGGAACTGTGCCCATAGGCAGCACCCTGAGCTCAGAACAGTAGGAACCCGCAGCGAGACGGCCCCTGGGTCCTGGCCCAGAGAGTGCCAGGCCTGTACCCAAGCTCTGTTGGGGGGGCTTGTGGCGGTTGCCCTGCGGCTCTCCTTGTGCTCCCCTCGGAGAGGAAGAGTGGCCTTGTGCCTAGCGCGCTCCTCTGTCCGTTTAGGAGACCTGGGTAGTTCCCTGGTTTGCCGCAGATGTTCTGTTTGAGCTTGGCCAAATCCGACCCATTGCTCCTTTCCAGAGTCAGCCGCCCCATGGGGCCCTGCAGCAGGGTCACACTGCGGGGCAGTGGCAAGAAGGGAACCCAGGAGTCCTGACTCATCCCTGCTCTAACAACAAAGCCACACTCCCTTCCCTGCTGGACATGGAATAGAACCCGGGGTCCTGGCTCCTTGCCTGCCTCCCTGCCCTAGTTAATAGGTCTCTGGGTCGCAGCTGCTTATCTGGTTACAAGGAACATGGGTGTGGCTGGGGGGATGTGTCGGGGTGGATCTGGTCTGTGTGACTGAAAGCGAGGGTCCCAGCGTGGGGTGTGGTGTGAGCATGAGGGGGTGTCCAGCGTGGGGGGGAGGGCATTGTCCTCCATACAGTACAGAATTGTGCTCTCTTCGGTTCTGTCTTACTTATGGCCCCTGTCACCATGGTATCTGGATGCCTCACAGTCTTTATCCCCAAACGCTCCTGTGAGGCTGGGCTGGGCAAGGCAGGAGAGGGTTGGGCTGGGCAGGGCAGGAGAAGGCTAGGCAAGGCAGGGGCTGGGCCAGGCTGGCCAGGGCTGTCATCCCCATGTCCCAGAGGGGAGCCGGGGCCCAGAAGGGCTGCCTGAGACTCCAGGGCCACAGGGGCAGTGAGTGGCAGATCAGGAAGTTGAACCCGCTGTCCCACGGCCCAGGCGACTCCTCTAACCACTGGGCCAGCCTCCCCCCAACCGCCTTTGTCTGCGCCTTGCCTTGAGGCTGGATTCCCCCCCTCCGGGTTCATGACCAGATCTGGGGGCTGAGCGGGAGCTCAGAGGGGTGCTGGTGTCCCAGCCGGGTAGTTCTCTCCCCCCAGCCAGGCCAGCCCCAGCCCACCACTTGGGGCTGCAGCTGAGGTTTAAATCCCCGGCTCTGGTTGTGCAGAGACATGGGTGCTGCTGCCGCCCCTCCCTAACGCCTGGGTGCGAACCCCGGGGTGAGGCTCGACTCCAGCTCCGAGAGCTGCGCCCAGCCCCCATCCTCTCTGCTGGCTCCAGAGCCTCTTCACTTCCTGTCCTAAAGTGGGTGGGGGCACTGCTGGAAGCTTTTGAACAGCTGCCCTGTGAAGCGAATCCAGCTCCCAGGGGCTGGGGAGGAGAGGAACTAGGACGCTCTGCCCCGAAAGCCGGGGCTGGCCCTGAGTTCCAGCCCTCGCCGCACGTGAGCAGCAGAGCAGCCCCTCTCCTCCAGGACAGGGCCGAGAAGGGAAATTCCTGTCCCGCTAGCGAATGCTGGAACAGCTGCCGGGCTTGGCTGGGAGCGCGATGGCTCAGCTGCCCTGGTGACCTTCCAGCGCTCAGCACAGGGGAGATCGCAACTGCAGGGAGCCGAATCCATCGCCTGCCCCGGCCCCTCCAGCTCCGGGGGCCACTCAGCCTCCACGGGCAGCTTGTGAACTAAGCAGGGCACCTGGCATCCTTGCCTGCATAGGAGACCTAGGAAAACCCAGCTGATGGGGGGGCTCAACAGGGGGCGCTCTCCCCTCAGAGCTGAACCTGACGACGTGCTAGGGAGTGCTGTGCTGAGGGGTTCCGGACAGGGGCTCAGCAGGGGGCGCTGTGCTGAAGGGGTCCGGATGGGGGCTCAGCAGGGGATGCTCTCACCTCGCAATCAGGGCTGAACTCGGCACAGCTCTAGGGGGCGCTGTGCTGCAGGCAATGGATGGGGGCTCAGCAGGGGGTGCTGTGCTGCAGGGAGGGAGGTCAGCAGGGGGTGCTGTGCTGCAGGGAGCAGGGCGGGGGCTCAGCAGGGGACGCTGTGCTGCAGGGAGGAGGTCAGCAGGGGGCGCTATGCTGCAGGGAGCGGGGCGGGGGCTCAGCAGGGGGTGCTGTGCTGCGGGGAGCAGGGCGGGGTGAGCAGGGGGCGCTGTGCTGCAGGGAGCAGGGCAGGGGCTCAGCAGGGGGCGCTGTGCTGCAGGGAACAGGGAGGGAGGTCAGCAGGGGGCACTGTGCTGCAGGCAATGGATAGGGGGCTCAGCAGGGGGCGCTGTGCTGCAGGCAATGGATAGGGGGCTCAGCAGGGGGCGCTGTGCTGCAGAGAGCAGGGAGGGAGGTCAGCAAGGGGCGCTGTGCTGCAGGGAGGGGCTCAGCAGGGGGCGCTGTGCTGCAGGGAGCAGGGAGGGAGGTCAGCAGGGGGCGCTGTGCTGCGGGGAGCAGGGAGGGGGCTCAGCAGGGGGCACTGTGCTGCAGGGAACAGGGAGGGAGGTCAGCAGGGGGCACTATGCTGCAGGGAGCGGGGCGAGGGCTCAGCAGGGGGCGCTGTGCTGCAGGGAGGGGCTCAGCAGGGGGAGCTGTGCTGCAGGGTGGGGCTCAGCAGGGGGAGCTGTGCTGCAGGGAGCAGGGAGGGGGGTCAGTAGGGGGTGCTGTGCTGCAGGGAGGGGCTCAGCAGGGGGCGCTGTGCTGCAGGGAGCAGGGAGGGGGCTCAGCAGGGGGCGCTGTGCTGCAGGGAGCAGGGAGGGAGGTCAGCAGGGGGCGCTATGCTGCGGGGAGCGGGGCGAGGGAGGTCAGCAGGGGGCGCTGTGCTGCGGGGAGCAGGGAGGGGGCTCAGCAGGGGGCACTGTGCTGCAGGGAACAGGGAGGGAGGTCAGCAGGGGACGCTATGCTGCAGGGAGCGGGGCGAGGGCTCAGCAGGGGGCGCTGTGCTGCAGGGAGGGGCTCAGCAGGGGGAGCTGTGCTGCAGGGTGGGGCTCAGCAGGGGGAGCTGTGCTGCAGGGAGGGGCTCAGCAGGGGGAGCTGTGCTGCAGGGTGGGGCTCAGCAAGGGGCGCTGTGCTGCAGGGAGCAGGGAGGGGGCTCAGCAGGGGGCGCTGTGCTGCAGGGAGCAGGGAGGGAGGTCAGCAGGGTCACTATGCTGCAGGGAAGAACCCCTCCTTCCCCAGGGAGTGGATCAGGGAGAATTAGGCACAGGAGGGGGGTAAGCAGGCAGTTGAGAAGGTGGGGGGCAGAAGGGGAGCAAGGAGTAGGTTGGGGTGTGTTAGAAGTGCTGGAGGAGAGGGGAGAAAGCTGTGGTGTAGGGCAGGGGAGAGGCAGGCTGGGGTGTGCTGGGCAGAGGAGGTTTGTGTGGGGAGGACAGGTCCATGCCTGCAAAGGGGGGCAGGGGGAGACAGGCCTGTGTGTGCTCAGAAGTGGGGGGTCAGGGGTATGTGGGCAGGGAGGAGGGTTGAGGGGGTGGCCCAGGCATGCTGGGAGGGGGTGTAACCTCTGGCCCCCAGGCCAGACCCGTGGTGTGGGCTGGGGGTCCCTGGCACAGAGTGAGGAGATGGCTGGAGGTGTAGTACAAGCTGCCCCCCACCCCCAGCTCTGTGGGGGTGGCAGTGCCTGGCTCTGTGGGGGTGGTAGGGCCAGGCTCTGTAGGGGTGTTAGCACCCAGCTCTAGGGGGGTGGTAGGGCCGGGCTCTGTAGGGGTGGTAGCACCCAGCTCTGGGGGTGGTGGTAGCGCCAGGTTCTGGTGGTGGTGGTAGGGCTGGGCTCTGTAGGGGTGGTAGCACCCAGCTCTAGGGGGGTGGTAGGGCTGGGCTCTGTAGGGGTGGTAGCACCCAGCTCTCCCGAGGGGTGGCATCGCTGGGCTCTGGGAGGGTCGTAGGGGTGGTAGCACCCGGCTCTGCCAGGGGGTGGTAGTGCCAGACTCTGGGGGGGGGGTAGCTCCAGGCTCTGGGGTGTGTGTGGTAGAGTTGGGCTCTGCCGGGGGGGTCATAGTGCCGGCTCTGGAGGGGTGGTAGCATTGGGCTCTGGGTGGGTTGTAGTGCCGGGCTCTGTGGCCCTGATGCCATCGCAGTCCCAGGCGGTTGAGTTATTGTCGTAAAATCGGGGCAAACGCCTGGCCAGGCTGGGCCCCGTGCCAGCGCCCCAAGGGTCATTCTGTCTGGCCCCCGATGGGTCGAGCTCTGTGCTGGCCAATCACAGCACTTGGCCAGCCAGTCAGCACTGCATGGCTTTGTCACCACCCAATCAGAGTGCTGCGTTCGCTAATCATTCAGGGTAAAAGCTGGAATAAACAAAACACAGCCAATGGGAAAGTGGCGTGTTCAGAGCGTGACGATGTGTGGGGCTGAAGCAATGGGTCTCGGGGTGCTCCCAAGACCAGGGCATTGTCCTAGGAGGGAGTGATGCCTAGTAGTTAGAGCAGGGGGCTGGGAGTCAGGATTGCTGGGCTCTATCCCAGCTCTCGGAGGGGAGTGGGGTCTAGTGGTCAGAGCAGAGGATGAGGTGGGTCAGGACACCTGGGTTCTATTCCAGGTTGTATCTCTGACCGACTGTGTGACCCATCCCCAATCTGGGGCAGCCGATAGCGTGGCATCCAACAGAGTGTGGTGGCAGGAGTGTGACCTGCAAGCAGCGCCCAGAGCCCTGGGTGGCAGCACATCCTGGGGTGGCAGTGAGGAACTAGGGCAGTGATGGGCCCTGGGGCAGGTGTGGGGGCCCGGGGTGGGTGATGGGGGACTAGGGCGGGTGAGGGGCCTCAGGGGGTGATGAGGGACTAGGGCAGCTGATGGGGAATGAGGGCAGGTGATGGGGGACTAGGGTGGGTGATGGACCCCTGGGCAGGTGGTGGGGGACTAGGGTGGGTGATGGGCCCTGGGGCGGGGGATGAGGGATGGGGGCAGGTGATGGGGCCCGAGGGCGGGTGATGGGGGACTAGGGCAGGTGAGGAGCCCCAGGGCGGGGGATGGGGGCAGGTGATGGGGAACGAGGGCAGGTGATGGGCCCCAGGGCGGGGGATGGGGATGGGGGCAGGTGATTGAGCCCCGAGGCGGGTGTGGGAGGATGAGGGTGAGTGAGGGGCCCCGGGGTGGGTCTGGGGGCATTAAAGCGGGTGATGCAGGATTAAGGAAGTGATGGGGGACTAGGGCAGTGATGAGCACCGGAGCAGGTGAGGGATCTCGGAGCCCGGGGGGAAGGGTACACCAGGCAGTGCCTGCCTGGGATGCTGGAGCGAGGGAAGTGTCCCGCAGGAGCTGTAGGGACACCCTGCGAGTCCGGCCTCGCATCAAACACAGCCTGGATCTGGATCCAGCCCCCGCCAGCTCCTCCAGGGCCGGGGCGGCTGCATGTTCCCTGCCCGGCGACCCTGCTTCCCAGAGGGGACTGAGCCGAGCTCCCTTCCCGGACTTCAGCATCAGGACCTGCAGGCTGGCCCTGGGGTGGGGGTGAGATAGCATGGTCCCTGCTGGGGCCTGGATCTCCGCAGCTGATCCCCCGGTTCTGGCACCTCCCCGTTCCCAGCACCCGTGGCTGCTGCCCGCTCCCGCTCCCTGCGAGCATAGGATGTGTTTGCAGCTGGAATTTTAATCTGAGCCAGTTACTGCAGCAAATGGAAAATGGTGGGGCTGGGGGAAGCGCAGGTGGCAGGGCTGGTGGCACCGGAGATCAGCAGGGGCAGAGCTGGACCACTCTGCAGGGTGCCAGGCTGGGGGTGCTGAGGAGGGCAAGGTGCCAGTGTGTGTATCTGGGGGGAAGGGGGAGCCCCAGTGTTTGTATCGGAGGCAGGAGAGCCATAACTGGGGGAGGGGAAGCTATCAGTGTGTGTATTGGGGGAGGGCAGGGGGACCATGGCTGGGGGAGGGGCAGCTGCCAGTGTGTTTCGGGGGCAGGGGGGCAGTGGCTGGGGGGAGGGGAAGCTGCTATCATGTGTATCGGGGGAGCAGCTGGGGGGGCTGTGGTTGGGGGGAGGGGGAGCTGCCAGCTCCCCCAGGAGCGAGGGAGGGGCCCAAGGTGCTGGTTGGAGCTGGATCACAGTGGGGCTGTTTGGATCCAGGGGGCTGGGCTGGCCCATTACAGAGACTCTGCGTGTCCTGTGGCCCCAGATCCCAGCTCGATTCACGCTTGGGACCCATCGTGCCAGCTAATCCGCCTCCCCGTCATTCGTTTATTTGGGGAGAGCGTCCACATGACAGCCAACACCCTGGCGTTGTGCCATGCGCTGGTCATGGCGGATTCACTGGCTGGTGTGCCAGCATTGCCAGGAAGGAACGGGACAGCAGTCAGCATGGCCATCACTGAGCCCTGGGGAGACAGGCTGGAGAGACAGGAATGCTGGTTTTGGGGGGCTGTGGGGTGTAGTCAGCAGAGCAGGAACTGGGGGGCTGGGTTTTCAGCCTTGCTTTGGGGGCTGTGAGGAGTAGTGGGTGGAGTCGGGGGGGCGTAGTGGGCGGAGTCGGGGCTTGGGGGGCTGGGTTCTCAGCCCAGCTTTGGGGGCTGTGAGGTGTAATGGGCAGAGCGGGGACTGGGGGGCTGGGTTCTCAGCCTCGCTTTGGGGGCTTTGAGGTGTAGTGGGTGGAGCTGGAGGGTATAGTGGGTGGAGTCAGGGCTTGGGGGGCTGGGTTCTCAGCCTGGCTTTGGGGGCTGTGGGGTGTAGTGGGCGGAGTCAGGGATAGCATGGCAAAGCCAGGGCCAAGCCCTCTCCTCCCCTCCCTGGGGTCACACTCCCCATCAGAGCTTGACTCCTCCCTTTTGCTTTCCAGGGGGTGTCCTGGGCTCTGCAGGGAGGACAGAGCCCAGCGGGAGCGGGGGAGGGAGCCGTCTGTCTGCAGATGATGAATGGACCCTGCTGCCTGAGTACCATGTTTGCTAATGTTTAGGCGGGTAACAGCCTACTGCTGCTGCCAGCTAACAGGGCGACCCCTGGAGCTCCTGTGGTGGGAGGGACTGGAGGAGTGCCCCTTGGCCCATTCCCTCGGTGCATTGGCCTGCTGGCTGCACCCCCTGCTCCACTACCACCCTGCCCCATGGACACTGGCAGAGCTGGGGGGTGGGGCCAGGGTGAGCTGGGGGTGGAGCTCCCCTATGAATGGTCAGCAGCAACCGGAGGCTGTCCAGCCCAGGCCACAACATGGCATTGGAAATGCCAACCTGGGCCCCAGTTGGGGATGTTGCTCATTGGAGAGAGAGACTCACCCATGGGGGTTTAGTCCAGCCTTCCCGGGAGCAGTTCCCCCAGACCCTGCAGGAGGAGACGCCCCCAGGGTGGGGCAGGCAGAGCCCCCGCAAGGTTGTGCCTGGGGCTCTGTGGTACCCAGCTCCCCATGGCTCCTCATGGCATTACTCTCCGCACAGATGGATCCAGTGCAGAAGGCGGTGATTAACCACACCTTCGGGGCGCCCCTCAGCAAGGCCCGGCGCCCCGTCATCTCCTGCAACGTCTGCCAGATCCGCTTCAACTCGGAGGTGAGTCCCCCACTGCACTGGCTCCTGGCAAAGGCCCCCCGCATTGTGAGCTGGTATTGCCGGCCCCCCCGCCAGGCAGCGGGACCCAGAAGGGCCCCAGCTTTGGACCAGTCTCTGGGAGGCCCCCTCCATGACCCAGACCCCTAGGGTGTCACTCTTCCCCCAGGGCAAGCCACGCAGCTCGCTGCGGTCCTCAGGGCCTTCACCCTGTGGGCCAGCACCACAGGGATGCTCAGCTGGCGCAGCCACACAGGCAGAGTTCTTGGCTCGCTGGACCGGGGTCCTTGGCTAGCAGAGTCCATCCTGGGCAGCCCGAGCCCCTCTGTCGCTCAGCCTGGCCTTCAATGCATAGGCGCCGACTCCGTGGGTGCTCTGGGGCTGGAGCACCCACGGAGAAAAATTGGTGGGTGCTCTGCACCACCGGCAGCCAAGCTCCCGGCCCCGCCCCTCAGCTCACCTCCTCCTCCTACCCTGAGCGTGTCCCCGCTTCTCCTCCCAGGCTTGCCATGCCGCGAAACTGCTGTTTCACAGCGTAAGAAGTTGTGGGAAGGAGCAGGGAGGAGCGGGAATGCGGCATGCTCAGGGGAGGAGGCAGGGAAGAGGCGGGGCCAGGGTCGGGATTTGGGGAAGGAGTCCAATAGGGGCAGGGAGGAGGTGGAGTTGGGGCAGGGACTTTGGGGAAGGGGTTAGAATGGGGATGGGGCAGGGGTGGAGTCAGGGCCAGGGAGGCACAAGCACTCACTAACGCCAGAAGTTGGTGCCTATGCCTCAGTGGGCTTCCCCTGAACCCCCCTGCTCCTCCAGCAGCCAGTGCTTAGCCCTAGCCTGGGCTCCCAAGCGGGAGGGGCTCAGTCCTGCACAGAGGCGGGGTCCGTATCTCTCTGGGGCCTTGGTTGCTAGGTGGCCATGTTGTGGCGACTGGGTTTGCCCTGAGGTGGGGATCAAGGCCCAGACAGCTCGGCGATACCCACCTGCGTCTTAGCCTGCCCCAAGAGCACACAGGCCTCCCCCCCACCAGGGAGCAGTGCTGCACACAGAGGAAACTGAGGCACAGCTCGGCTTCTTAAAAATATTACCCAAACTTCCCACTTGGTCACAGGGCCGATGGGGGCTTAGCTCTGCTTGGACCCCAGGGACGTGACCCGAGGTGGGGGATGGCAGAGCTGGTCTGGGCCCCACAGGAGGGGCGGGCCAGGCCAAGCTGCAGCAGGCCAGGGAGGGGACGACTTCCCCAGGCAGCAGTGGCTGTACAGACCCGGCTGGCTCCTCGATCACCAGTGGACATGGGAGCTGCTGAGAGCTCGTCTGTCTATCCTGTGTGTTCCCTGGTGGGTGGGTTGGGGTCACACCTTTTCCTCTCCCCCCACAGCCTGGCCCCTGTCTGACACTGACCCTCCCCCTGGGGCTCACTTTAAATCAGGGTGGGCAAACTACAGCCTGAGGGCCAGATCCAGGCCGTCAGGGCTTTGGATCCGGCCCGTGGGATTGCCACCCCCGTGCCGCCGTGGGCCCTGCACCGCTCCTGGAAGTGGCCGACACCACGTCCCTGCGGCCCCTGGGAACGGGGAACCGCGGCCAATGGGAGCTTCGGGGGAGGTACCCACAGGCGAGGGCAGCATGCGGAGCCCTCTTCCCTCCCCCTCCCCCAGGGGCCGCAGGGACGTGGGGCCAGCTGCTTCCAGGAGCGGCACGGGGCCAGGGCAGGCAGGGAGCCTGCCTTAGCCCCGCTGCCACCCCAGAGCCGCTCCAGTTAAGCGGCACTGCGCTGGAGCCCGCACCCCACAGCCCTCCTACACCCCAACCCCTTGCCACACCCCTCCTGCACCCCAACACCCTGCCCTGAGCTCCCTGCCGCACCCCACACCCCTCCTGCACCCCAACCTCCTGCCCCGAGCCCCCAGCCGCAACCCGCACCCTCTCCTGCACCCCAACCCCCTGCCCTGAGCCCCCTGCCGCACCCCACACCCCGTCCTCCACCCCAACCCCCTGCCGCACTCTGCACCCCTCCTGCACTCCAACCCCCTGCCCTGAGCCGCCTGCCACACCCTGCACCCCTCCTGCACCCCAACCCCCTGCCCTGAGCCCCCTGCCCTGCCCAGGAGCATTGTGGGAACGTGCAGAAAGTTCTGTCCGGCAGGCAGTGTGTGGGGGGTGTGCATGCAGGGAGCAGTCAGGCTCCCCACCCTTCGGCACAACGCCCCCAGCACCAGGGTCAGCACTGACCAGGAGGGGAGAGCGCACCTTGCTGAGCCCCCCACCCCTCCGAGCACCCCTGGGCTCTGTTCTGTTGCCTACTCCTGCCCCGGCTCCGCTCCCCGCTGTGTCAGGCCCTGGGGCCTGGGTCTCGGGGGTGGGGTTATTTGCTGCTCTCTGGTTCGAGCTGGGCTGGAGCGGGTTGGTGGTGGGGCCCAGCTAGGGTGAAACCGGTCCGAGGCTGGGCCCCTCGGGCAGAGCACAGGGAGAGGGTACCAGGGGCTAGCAGTGCCCCCTGCAGGCTGGGCACCGCTTACCTGCATTGCCCCGGCCAGCCGGTAGGAGAGATTCCCCCTCTCCCCACCCCCGCAGCATTGTCCTGCGTCAGTGCAGCTGTTATTCCTATCGGCTCCCGCAACCAGGCCAGGATCTGCTCCCAACCCCTGGCTGGCCGGCCGTTCCAGAGGAGTGTGGGAGGGGGATCTGCTCCCCCCAGGATGCACTTGGAGCCCATTGGCGCAGCGTGGGGCCAGCGGGTATCTGCCAGAGCGAAAGGTGCTGGGGATGGGGGCGGGTGCTGCTACAGCTGTCCTTTGGCACAAGTCACTGGATATTTAAACCCTCGCTAATGGCAGAAACCCGTCCCGAAAATGGGTGGCATCTCCCCATGGGCACCAACACCCCACAGCCAGCCCCACAGCCTGCCAGCAGCACCAGGGCACTGGCAGAGCTGGGGGGAGCTCAGGGCTGGGATAGCAGGGGCTGCGGGTCGGGATTGAGGGGCACCGGCAGAGCTGGGGGGGGGCAGGGCTGGGATAGCAGGGGCTGCGGGTTGGGATTGAGGGGCACTGGTGGACCCCCAGGGCTCGTCCCTCTCCCAGCAGCAGCCGGGGCTGTAGACTCGCAGTGCTGGGGGCGGGCTGGGGCCGGGGGCTGTTGGCTCGTGGCTGGGGATTAGCTGGGCTGTGGTTTGTTGTTGTTTCCCAGCCATGGCTGCAGCCACCTCTCAAGCTGTGACCCCAGCTGGGATAAACAAACAAGGCTGAGTGCGGCCAGCAGCAGCCCCGCCTGGGGCGGCTACAACCGGGTGTTCCCCCCAGCACCCCCTCTGGGTGGCTACAGCCCGGTGCTCCCCCTCAGCACCCCCTCCGGGCGGCTACAGCCCAGCGCTTCCCACCAGCCCCCCCCCCTCACCCCCCGCGGGCAGTGTACAGCCCAGTGCTCTCCCCCAACACTCCCTCCGGGCAATGTACAGCCCAGCTCTCCCCCCCCCCCCAGCACCCTCTCTGGGCGGCTACAGCCTGGCGCTTCCCACCAGGCACCCACTCCAGGCAATGCACAGCCCAGTGCTCCCCCCCAGCACCCCCTCTGGGCAGCGTACAGCCTGACGCTCCCCACACCCAGTGCCCCCCCGGGCAATGCACAGCCTGGTGCTCCCCCCCCCGCCCCGCACCCACTCCGGGTGGCGTACAGTCCAGCACTCCCCCCCAGCGCCCCCTCCAGGCAATGTACATCCCAGTGCACCCCCTCCCAGCACCCCCTCTGGGCAGCGTACAGCCTGATGCTCCCCACAGCCTGGTGCTCCCCCCCCGCCGCACCCACTCCAGGCGGTGTACAGCCCAGTGCACACCCCCCCAGTGCCCCCTCTGGGTGACGTACAGCCCAACACTCCCGCCCATGGTACCCTCCCAGGAGCCACACACCCCCAGCTCTCTGCCCCATGCCCAGCACAGCCCCATCTCTGCCCCTAGGTGGCCTCTGCCGGCTCTGGTAGCCAGTGTGGCTGGGGAGGACCGTGTCTCTCCAGCCGGGCAGGGTGGGGTTCAGGAGATCTCCCGGGGCGCCCTGGGAGCAGAGCAATGGCCCCAGAACGAGACTCGTTAGGAGCAGAAGAGAATCCAGATTGGGCGTAGCTGCAGCAAGAGCCCTGCCATGTGGGGGTGCTGTGGAGGCAGCACATCCACCCCAGGGAGTTAGCAGCACCCCAGTCATTCCCTCTCCTGGCTCCCACCCCCCCCACTCTAACCAGTGGGCCCCTCACCTTCCCAGAGCAGGGCATGGAACCCAGGAGTCCTGGCTCCCAGCCCTTTCTAAATACTAGATCCCGCGGCTCTCCCCTCTGGCCCAGTTGCTGAGTGCTCCAGGCCCCCAGATGTGCGGGATCCTCCCCCGCCCCAGGCTGTCAGAGCTCCCAGCCCGGATCCTTCATGGCACGGTCTTGCCAGCAATTACTGGGAGATGGACTGGTGTACCCCTCCCCCACAGCCGGCTTCACTTGCAGTTACTGGGGAGGGACCCTGAGCTGGGGTAGTGGAGGGGGGGCTGCGGGTCAGGATTGAGGGGCACCATAGAGCTGGTGGGGGGAGCCCAGGGCTGGGGTAGTGGGGGGCTGTGTTGTGTGGATTAGAGAATCCAATTAGAGGCCCTTTTCCAAGGGGGTTGGGGGGGCTGCTCCCAATGCTCCCCTCTGGCCTGTGACTCTGGAAGCACTGCCCCATCTGTGTCCCCCTGGGGGGCTGGGCTCTGACAGTGGTCCCTGCCCCCCCCCCCCCCCACACACACACACACTGCCAGGCTGGCGGAGCCAGCAGGCGTGTCTGGGTCACACACACTCAGGCCTAGGTGGGGCAGAGCCATGTGTTCCTGCCCCCATTGCCAAGCCCTGACCCAAGGGCCCCCTTACTGCCTCCCCAACCCCCTGTGGGGGGAGCCGCACTGTGGGGGAAGTGTCAGGTCGGGGTTGATGTGGGGGAGGCGCACTGTGGGGGGAGGGTCAGGGCCATGGTGTGGGGGGGGCCCGCACTGTGGGGGGAGGGTCAGGGCCATGGTGTGGTGCGGGCCACACTGTGGGGGGAGGTTCGGGGGTTGATGTGGGGGGCTGCGCTGGGGGCTTGGGGAGGTTAGAGGCAGGGAGGCTTGGGGGACAAGGCAGGGGAGGATGGGGGCAGGGTGGGGGCCGTTCTGTCAGGTTTTTCCAGGGCGCCCTGACCCCCCCCCCTCTCCCCGCAGAGCCAGGCCGAGGCGCACTACAAGGGGAACCGACACGCCCGGCGCGTCAAGGGCATGGAGGCGGCCAAGACGCGGCAGAAGGAGTCGGGGCCCCGCGAGGGTGACAAGCCGGGGCCCGTGGGCAGCCCCATGTCCAGCGTCAGCGAGAGCGACTCGGACAAGCCAGGTGCTCCCCGCCCCCATGGGCCCTTCCCCCTTTCCCCGGGGCCCTTGGCACCCATGTCCCCCCAGCCGGTGGGGGGATGGGAGTTCTGATCATACACAGCGCTAACCCCCCCTTAGCACCTTCCCCACCCCCTTGGTCTGGTGCTGGCACCTGAGGGGGTACTGGGGCACCCCTAGGGTTGGAGGCTGGGGGATCCTGCCCCAGGCAGCAGTAGTGCCGGAGGGAGGACCCGTTCTCGGCATAGGGCAGGGGGCAGTCCCAGGAGTGCCCTGAGTGGCAGCTGCCAGCCTGCAGTGACGGGCTGAATTGCGGCTGCTTCTGGGGTGGGATGTCAGCTGCTCAGTGGCACCCAGGATGCTGCCCTGGGACCGGGGGGCAATTCCATCCCATCCCCAAACCCACACAGGGCAGCCCTGGCCCATACTCCAACTCCAGCTCTGGGGCAGCTCTCTCTGCAGCGGGAACCCGAGCTGGCTCGTCAGCTGAGCCAGGCGGTTAATTAAATAGCATCGAATTAAAAATTGATTGCAGTTGCAACAGGCGGGTAATGGAGCCGTGTGGCGCCCGGAAGCCGGGTTGCTCTGCAGAGTCTGGTGCTGCGGTGCTGCCGGATAAAGAACTCGTGTCCCGCCACACACACACTCCTGCCCATCCCCACACACTGCCAAGGCCGAGGTCACGGCTTGCACCTGCAGCTGGCGCCGTGTATGTGGGGGCGGCGGGGAAAGGATAGACTGGATCGAGATCCTGTTCCCCCCCCCCCGCCTTCCCATCCTTAGAGCCAACAGCAAACTAGGCTGCAACGGAGGGGCGTGGGCATCAGGTTTGGCGGGCACTGGCAGAGCTGGGGGGAGGAAGCCCGGGGCTGGGATGGCAGGGGGCTGGGGAGCACTGGCATTGCTGGGATGGCAGGGGGCTGGGGGGCACTGGCAGAGCTGGGGGCAGGAAGGCCAGGGCTGGGATGGCAGGGGCTGGGGGGCACTGGCAGAGATGGGGGCAGGAAGGCCAGGGTTGGATGGCAGGGGGCTGGGGGGCAGGTGCTCTCATGCCTGTCCTGGTTTGGAGCTATCCTGGATGGAGGGGAGGGCGCCCTCTGCAGAGTCACTCTCCTCCCTCCCGGCAGCGCCCCAGTGTTAGCTGATCTCCCCCCAAACCTCTGCCCACCCCACAACAACCCGGCATGGGAGCCCAGACGGGGCCCAGCCCCAGCTCCATCCTGGCCTAGGTCCATGCACAGGGAGGCTGTGGGGAGGGGGGCCGACCCTGCTGCTAGTGCCCAGCTGTGGGACCCCAGCCGGCCCATGGGTGCCTCCAGCTGGCTCCAAGCCTCCCCCCCGCGCCGTGTGAGCTGGGAACCCGATCAGCGCGGTTACCGGAGCCGCGCTGCCCTGCGTGCCCCTGGTCTGGAAACTTTCCTCACGAGTGGAACTGGGGCGGGGGGGATGTTTAATAGGGCCCCATGAATTATAGAGCAGCCCTCGCACTCTGGGCCTTGTGCTCGGGGGCGGGGGGGGGGGGGGAAGGAGGCTGGGCTGGGGGAAAGGAGGCTGGGCCAGTGCAGGGGGGCTAGGTGTGTGGGGGGGCTGTGTATGGGGTGGTGGGTGGGAATGGAGGCTGGGCTGGGGGAAAGGAGGTTGGGCTGGGGGAAAGGAGGCTGGGCCAGCGCGGGGTGGGGTGGGGGGAGGTTAGGTGGGGGAAGGGGCTGTGTGTATGTGGCAGCCTGGGCCCCCTGAGCCAGGAGAGCCCATCTGGAGGAGCCGTGGGCTCTGCCACGGGCTGGGCAGGTTCGTTCTCGGAGCCGATCGTTGGCATTGCCCAACCGTGCTAAGTGATAGATCCCTCCCCCTGCGGTGTGGGGCAGACAGCCGGCTGGGCTCAGCAGGGGCAGGGCTGGCACGGGAGCCCACCCCAAAACACTACAGGGGTTGCAGGGAGCAGGGAGGGCTCAGTAGGGGGTGCTCTCCCCTCAGGCAGGGTTGAGCCCAGAGTGGCACTAGGGGGCGCTGTGCAGCCTGGCGCCCCAGAACCTGTCCCGCATCCAACCCCAGCTGGTCCCTCGTGGGCAGTCAGCGGGGAAGGGCCCTGGGCTCCTGTCGGGTCCCGTGGGAGCTGCTCCTCCATGGGGTTCACGGAAGTTCGGCCTGTGCCCCCGGCTCAACTGGCATGACCTGGTGGCCCAGCTGAGCTGGTTTGGATAGAGGGGGTGATGTCCCTCAGGCCCAACCCACAGCCCCCAGCCTGGGGCTCCACCACACAAGCTGTACCGAGGCCCCTGAATCCCAGCCCCGGTGCCCCTTTGCCAGACCCACCAGCCCGTCTCCTGCCAGCCTCTGCTCCTCCCCACGCTGCCCCGGGGGGTGAGCAGCAAGTGCTAATGGCGCCACTGACTCACCAGCACTGCAGCAGCAGAGCATGCACAGGGCCGGGATCGCGCCCTCCATGGGCACCGTGGGGGGCAGCCTCCCCCTGCTAGCTGGCTCTGCAGCACCTAGGGGGCGGGAGGGCCTGTGGGGTCTTCAGGGATTGGCGGGACGCAGAGGGCAGAGGTTGCAGTCAGTCCTCTCCCTGCCCCAGGGCTACTGAGCCTGTCCTGTGCCTGGGGAACCCAGGGTCCTCACCCCTCGTCCAGGCACCCCACCCCAGCTCTGAACCTTCTCTCCTCTCCTGCAGCCGAGCAGCAGAATGGGCTGGGAGTGACAGTGCCCTCGGCACCCGCCTCACCCTTCAAGCCACCCTACCTGGCATCTCCGGTCCCAGCCGTGCCACCCTACCAGGCCTCCTTTGCCGAAGCGAGCCAGGAGCCCAGAGGCACGCTGGCCATGGGGGACGTGGCATCAGCGCCCGCTGGCACCTCTGTGCCCAGCAGCAATGGCAGTGCGGGGCCAGGGGCGGCCTCCAAGTCAGACGAGGAGAAGGCCAAGAAGCTGCTGTACTGCGCCCTCTGCAAGGTGGCCGTGAACTCCCTGTCGCAGCTGGAGGCCCACAACAAAGGTACGGGGATGGGGGACGGGCAGGCCGGGGGACGGGCAGCCCTGCTGTGGAACAGGGGCTCCACCATGGGCTGTGCCAGCAAGGGCCATGTGGCGCCTCCTCCTGGGCCGGCTAGTGCCCGCGGGCACTGCTCTGCCGGGTCCTCCCAGGCCCAACAATGCTGCCTTATTTCTAGAGACTAAAATAATCGTGTCCTTGCCCCGGGGCTGGGCCCCCACACGGTGCCGCGTGGGAAAGTTCAGGTCCTTTTCGAAACAGCTCCAAGGTTCCACAATCAGGGATGTCAGCAGGGTGGGCAGGGCAGCACTGGGCCAGCAGGCGGCCAGGCAGGGGCAGCACCGGGGCACATGCCCTAGGGCAGAACTCTATGAAATTATGTGGCTCCCTACACAGCTCTGGCAATGCCTCCAATCCTGTTAGCCCAGCCCTGGGCTCCCCCCAACCCCAAGTGCTGCGGGTGCCCCTCAATCCTGACCTGCAGCCCCCTGCTAGCCCAGCCCTGGGCTCTCTTCCCCCCTCCCCCCCCCCGCTCTGCCAGTGCCCCTCAGTCCCAACCCCCGAGCATTCTCCCTGAGTCCTGCAACCTCAGCCCTTCTTTACCAGTTTGGAATTTCCCAGCATGCCCAGCTGCTGGGGCTCAGGCCAGGGAGCCTCTAAATTTCCAGAAGCAGCCGGGGCTGGGCCTCCGGAGCCTGCCAGAGACGGGCCCGGGCCCTGGCCTGAGCTCCCGGCGCCCCTCCCCGGGGACCCGCATTTCCTGCCCCGCAGC
Organism: Chrysemys picta bellii; assembly: GCF_011386835.1. Lineage (NCBI taxonomy): Eukaryota > Metazoa > Chordata > Testudines > Emydidae > Chrysemys > Chrysemys picta. The sequence continues at coordinate 18,744,879 of NC_088812.1, read as the reverse complement.
AGCTCCCAGCCCTGGAAAAACAGAGCAAGGGCCACAGTGAGTCCAGGCGGCTCCACCCTGCCCGGCTGCAACGCACTTCCCAGGCCTGCTGCCATCCAGCCACCCCCCATGGCTCCTCCTGCCACTCCCCAGCTCATCCAGCCCCCCCCCCCCCCCGCCGTGCTTCCAGCCCCCCCAGCTCGTCTAGACCCTCCCGCCGTGCGTCCAGCCCCCCCCAGCTCGTCTAGCCCCGCCCCCAGCTCATCCAGCCACACTCCCCTCATCCAGCTACCCCCCAGCTCATCCACCCCCCCTCGCTCCTCTAGCCACCCCCCGCTTGTCTAGTCACCCCCAGGTCGTCTAGCCCCCCAGCTCATCCACCCCCCCCTCGCTCCTCTAGTCACCCCCCCGCTTGTCTAGTCACCCCCAGGTCGTCTAGCCCCCCAGCTCATCCACCCCCCCCTCGCTCCTCTAGTCACCCCCCCCGCTTGTCTAGTCACCCCCCAGCTCATCCAGCCACCCCCCCTGTGCGTCCACCCCCCCCCCCCAGTTCGTCCAGCCACACCCTGCTCATCCAGCTACCCCCCGGCTCATCTAGCCCCTGCCTTGCTCGTCCAGCCACCACCCCCCGACTTGTCTAGCCCCGCCCCCAGCTCATCCAGCCACACTCCACTCATCCAGCTACCCCCGGCTCATTCAGCCCCCTAGCTCATCCACACACCCTCCGCTTGTCTAGCCATCCCTCCGGCTCCTCCAGCCCCCCCACCTCCTCCAGCCATCCCTCAGCTCATCTAGCCCTCCCTCAGCTCATCCACCAACCCCCCCCGGCTCCTCCAGCCACCTCCCAGTTGTGCAGCTAGCCCCCCACATCAGCTCATCCAGCCACCCCCCCAAAGCCGTACCCTGCCCCCATCTGCCCTGCGGGCACACCCACGGGTAAGGGGCTCTGTGGGTTGGGATTGGGAGACATTGACTGAGCAGTGTGAGGGAGGCCAGGCTAGGGTAGCAGGGGGCTGCGGGTCGGGATGGAGGGGCATTGGCACGACTGTGTGTGTGGGGAGTCAGGGCTGGGATAGCAGAGTGCGGGGAGCTGCGGATTGGGGCAAGTGAGCTGGGCAGGGGACGTTTGTGACCAGCTTCCCGCCCCGCAGTGAGTGCCCCGGGAATTCCCCACTTGCCCCCTGCCGGTGGCCCTTTCTGTGCTGGGCGTGTGAGGGGCAGCAGCCAGGCTCCTGGGTGGGACTTTCCGCGGGGAGCATCCGTGCTGTGCCAAGCAGCCCCAGGCCCAGGAATCTGCCCCGGCCTGGGCCACTGGCTGCGACCGAGCTGAGCACGGGGCCAGGTGGGGGGGCTTCTGCCCTCTGATTGGTCCAGCAAAGAGCCAGCACACTCCGTCCATCCAAAGTGAAGGCTAATCAAGGGGGCGCTGTGGGGAGCGGGGTGGGAGCGCTGGCTATGGAGAGGGGAGCTCCCACCACTGCTCCCCCTCACTGTCCCCCCTCCCCGCCCAGGTACCAAGCACAAAACCATCCTGGAGGCGCGCAGCGGGCTGGGACCCATCAAGGCATACCCACGGCTGGGCCCCACGGCCAGCGGGGAGCCAGGCAGCCAGGACCCCAATGCTCAGGAGCGCACCTTCCACTGTGAGATCTGCAATGTCAAGGTCAACTCGGAGATCCAGCTCAAACAGGTGGGGCACTTCTGGGGACCCCCATGTCCTCCCAGCCTCCCCACCCTGCCATCACTTCTCCCCCTTAGCCCCGCCCCTTGGGCATGTGGGGTGGGGGTAGGCTAGTCTCCCACGTCGGGAAGGAGCCAGCTCCTGGCTCTGATCCCAGTTGGGGGTGCTGGGAGACACTGAGTCCCAGCTCTGAACCCGGGCTGGAGTCAGGACTCCTGGGTTCCATGCCCAGCTCTGGGAGGGGAGCAGGGTCTAGCACAGGGGTAGGCAACCTATGGCACGCGAGCTGATTTTCAGTGGCACTCACACTGCCCGGGTCCTGGCCACCAGACCGGGAGGCTCTGCATTTTAATTTAATTTTAAATGAAGCTTCTTAAACATTTTAAAAACCTTATTTACTTTACATACAACAATAGTTTAGTTCTATATTATAGACAGATAGAAAGAGACCTTCTAAAAACGTTCAAAGGTATGACTGGCATGTGAAACCTTAAATCAGAGAGAATAAATGAAGACTCGGCCCACCACTTCTGAAAGGTTGCCGACCCCTGGTCTAGCAGCTCAAGGCAGGGCTCTGACTCTCTCCTCTCCCCCCCAGCACATTTCCAGCCGGAGACACCGGGATGGGGTAGCCGGGAAGCCCAACCCCCTGCTGAGCCGGCACAAGAAGCAGCGCAGCTCAGCCGAGCTGGGGGTGAGCTGAGAGGCCGGGGAGGGGGTCTGGGGGGGTGAGCTGAGAGGCGGGCGGGTGGGGGTGAGCTGCAGGGCCGGCTCCAGCTTTTCTGCTGCTCCAAGCAGCAAAAAAAAAAAAAAAAAAAAGATGAGTGGCGGCACTTCGGCGGCCGCTCAAACGCGCCGCTTCTTCAGCGGCACTACGGTGGCGGGTCCTTCGGGAATGAGGGACCCGCTGCCGAATTCCTGCCGATACCGGACGGACATGCCGCCCCTTTCAATTGGCCACCCTGAGCACCAGCTTCCTTAGCTGGTGCCTGGAGCCAGCCCTGGTGAGCTGAGAGGCAGTGGGGTGGGGTGAGCTGAGAGGTGGGGGTGAGGGTGAGCTGAGAGGCAGAGGGGAGTGGGGGTGTGACCTGAGTGGCGGTGGTGTGGGGGGAAGTAGGGTGGGTGAGCTGAGAGGCAGGGGGTGGGGGGAAGTAGAGGGGTGAGCTGAGAGGCAGGGGTGCTCCCTTCACCTTGCTAGGCCCAGCCGCATAGAGAATTGGGACTGGTCACTGGAGGGGGGCTGGAGCTTCCTAGGAGTGCAGGGGCCAAGGGGGCAGGAGCACCATGGCGAGGGCGGAGGTAGTTGGAGAGAGAGATTCCATGGACAGATAGATGGACGGACGGACAGACAGACGGGTATTCTGGAAGCCACGGACATGGATGGGTGCCATAGACCAGTGGCTCTCAAACTTTTGTACTGGTGACCCCTTTCACATAGCAAGCCTCTGAGTGCGACCCCCACCTTATAAATTAAAAACACTTTTATATATTTAACACCATTATAAATGCTGGAGGCCAAGCGGGGTTTGGGGTGGAGGCTGACAGCTCGCGACCCCCCATGTAATAACCTTGCACCTTGCGACCCCTTGAGGGGTCCCGACCCCCAATTTGAGAACCCCTGCCATAGACGGATGGATGCAGCGGGCAGACAGCCGGAGGGCAGCTGACAAACAGGGCCGGCTTTAGCAGGTGCAGGGCCCATGCCCGGACGCAAATTGTCTCGCGCCCCTCCTGCCCCAACTCCGCCCTGGCCCCGCCCCAACTCCGCCCCCTCCCTGCCCCATTGGATCCCTCCCCAAATCCCCACCCTGGCCCCACCCCAGCCCCGCCCCCTCACTGCCCCATTGGATCCCTCCCCAAATCCCCACGCTGGCCCCACCCCAGCCCCGCCCCCTCACTGCCCCATTGGATCCCTCCCCAAATCCCCGCCCTGCATCTTCACCGCATTCCTCCTCCTCACCCCTCCCTCCCAAGCTTGCGCTGATCAGCTGTATGGCGGCACAAGCGCTGGAGGGAGGGGGGAGAAGCAGGACGCGGCTTTTTTTTTTTCTGCTCCGCCAGCACCCCCGGACATTGCGGGGCCCTCTTAGGCGCGGGGCTCCATTCCAGGGAATCAGCCGAATCGGCTTAAAGCCGGCCCTGCTGACAAATTTGGCCCCCGGTGCCCTCTGCACACCTTGGTCTTTCCTGGCCAGCCCCCATGGTTGGGCACCCCATGCACCCAGTGCTCTGTCTGTGGGTGCTCCCCAGCCCGGTGCTGTGTCTGTGGGCGCCCCTCCCCCCACGCCTGGCACTCTCTGAGGGCACCCCACCCCCACATGCCCGTCTCTCTCTCTTTCTGGGCACCCCCTGAGCCCGCCTCTCTCTCTCTTGCAGGGCCCCCTGGCCTTCCCCAAGGACCTGCCCAAGTCGCTGGCGGCCGGACTCCTGCCCAGCCCCTTGGCCATGGCAGCAGCGATGGCAGCCGCGGCCTCCGCCCCCCTGACGCTGCGCCCAACGCCCCCACTCCTGCAGGGGCCCCCCCTAACGCACCCACTGCTGCGTCCAGCCCCGGGGCCCATCAGAACTGCTCACGGGCCCATCCTCTTCTCGCCGTACTGACGCCCGCTGCTGTGCCCCTCGACGCCCACCTCTGCTGGACCCGCCCGGCGCCCACCCGAGCTCCCGGGGGCTTGGCGGGGGCTGGGTGGGGCTTGGGGCCTTTCGTTTGTGGCTTTTTAACTGGAATTCGGATCCTTTTTCCCCAGAAGAAAAGGGACAAGCCCATCCCCCGTCCGCCCCCCAGCTCCGTCCCCCCAGGACCAGCCAACTCTGCACAAGTGCTGGGCCCCCCGGGGAAGCGGCCGAGGGGACCCCCACAGCCCCCTTCATTGCTCTTTTCTCCCTGGTACCAAGGGTGGGGGGGATCTGAATCTTGGGAGAAGGACTGGGGAAGGGAGAAGCCCCCCCATCAGACTCCATGGAGTGTCAGGTTGGGGGGCGACCCCAGATCGGGGGGAGGGTCCCCCGGTACCTCAGGGAACTGATCGCAAGCAATCTCTTTTGTATCTCTCTCTCCGCGGGGAGGTGCCCCCGTCCCTCCCAGAGCTGGGGGGCTCCCTACAGCCCCCCCAGCAGGATCCACGCGGGGCCAGGGAGCCCTCCAGCCACACAAGCCATGTCCACTTGCACTGAGAGGTGCGAAGCTGGGAGCCCAGGGATGCCCATCCCCCCCGGGCTCACGGCCCGCCCGGCCCGCCAGGAGAACGGACACCATTGCAATAACGTTGGGGCCTGGGCCGCCCCGTGTACATAGCACCCCCCACCCTCCCCCGTGCTTCCTCCAGCTGCCACCACGGCCCCTGGCCAGCAGCCTGTGGCTCACACTGTGCCCCCGCGCCCGCCCCTCTACCCTTCGGGGCAGGAGCTTTGTATCTAGAGGTAGCGCCCTCCCCCCGTCCCTCGGGAGCCACTGGCTGGGCCTGGCCTGAGCCCCCTGCCGTGCGGCCAGGAGGTTGAGGGGAAGCCCCAAGCTTGGGTGATTTTATCAGCTGTGCTGAGAATGAGGGGGATGTCCCAGCTGGCGGGAGGGAGGCTGGGGATGGCCGCCCCGTGGGGCAAGGCTGGATGGGGGCCCCCCCAAGCAACACCCTGTGGGGCACCTGCTCGGATGCTGCAGGGGCGGAGCCCTGGCAGGACCCTGGGGGTCTGATCCAAGTGAGGCAGGGGAACCCATCCTGGGCCGCGTGGGTGCCCAGCTGTCACCCTCCTGGGGCTGCAGCCCACACTAGGCCCTGCCCCCCTCTCCCCTCACAGCCTGAGGGGTTCAGCCCAGGCATTGGGCACAAGCTGAATCACCCTTTGCCCTGCCATGGGGCCCCTGCTACCCCAACAGGGAGTAGGGGTGGGGGTCCCTGTGCCAGGGAGCAGGTGGTGCCCCAAGTTCCAGCCAGGACCCCCCCCCCCCCCATGTGTAGGGGGTCAGCTGGCCAGCCCCTAGCTCAAATACATGGGTTGGAGGGGCGGGGCTTAGGGTTTGCAGGAAATAGGGGGTGCTCCTTGGGGGCCAGGGGAAGGGATGGGGTGCAGGGGGTCCACAGGAGGAGATGGGGGCACATCGAGGGGTTGGGGCACATCAGGGGAAGGGATGTGTGGGGTGCCCATGGGGGGGGGGGTTGGGGAAGAGTGTGGGGATGGGAGGGGAAGGGCTAGAGTGCCCAGGGGAGGGGTGGGGGGGTGCCCAGGGAAGCTCCAAGTGCTGCTGGAAAACTGCTGCCCCAGACGCATACTTGTGAAGGGCTGTTGTGATGCTGTTGCCATGGCGGCCGCCCCCCAGCACGTCCCCATCCCCTCTGGGGCCACCCGAAGTCGCTCAGTGAGCCAGCAGCCTGGCCCCAGGCCCCTCAGCTTAGCCAGAGAGGCCAGGTCATTTCCTGGAGATTAACCAGCCTCCTCCCCTCCCCCACTAGGCCCCCCCAGCCGTTAAATCCCAGACACTCGTTAAATGCCCGGGGCTGGCAGTGCCAGGCTGGGGGGGGGAGGGTTAATACCAAAACAGTCCCCCATCCTTACCTCGGCAACCCTGGGAACGCTGGCCTGGCCCCCATGGCTGCCCTTTTGTATGGTGCCTGGTGCTCCATTGATTGGGTGTCCCCCAGCAAAGGGCTTGTGTGACAGGCCAGCACCTCCCACCCCCCCAGGTGTCAGTCACTGTCCCCAAAGACCTGGCTGCTAGAGGAGAATTGCCCCCCGCCCCCAGCAGTGCGGGGCCCATGACACATGACACCTCAGCAGGCCCCTGGCCTGGCCACTTGCCCAAATGCAGCCTCTGATTGTCTGGAGAGGTTCAGCTCCCATGGCTCCCTTGACCCTGGGGGCAGCAGGGGATGCTGATCTCAACTGTGGGGCCAGGGACGTCCGCTTCTGCCCCAGGCCCGGGGTGGGGGCTCGAACCAGCTTCCACCTCCAAGGGGTTGGCTGGGGGCTGATCTAGCCCTCGGGCCACCCCCTGCATGGTCAGGGACAAGGGGTCCTGCCCCTCTAGCTCCTTAGTTGTGGGGCAGGCACTTGATGGGGCTGGATGCTGCCATCCCCTCCCCCCTTCAGCCCAAGGTCTGGGAGGGGGGGGGAATGCCTCAGAGCTCAGCGCCCTGGGACAATTGGGGGCTGGGGTTAGGCTCCAGGCTAGACACCTGCTCCTGCCCAGGGCTCCTGAACCCCCCATGCTGCCCATACCCCTGCCGGCTCAGAGCTCAGCATCAGACCCCCCCAGCTCGCGCCTGCAATTCCCAACTCCGCCAGCAAAACTGTGATAAAGCAAAAGCAATAGACAAGGGGGGGGCCTCCGCTGGGGGGGGGGGTCCGGGTCACACGCTCCCTGCATTACCTCAGCCAAGCACTGTCCTACGCGGGGCTCTCGGGTGAGATCCTGCACGCCCCCCACCGCCCTCCCAGGCTTTGCCTCCACCCCAAACGTCTCTCCCCATCCGTCCTGTGCTGGATTCTCGCCGTGACACTGACGTGTTTCCGCTCGAGCCCCCCGCACCCTGACAACAATAAAGTTCAAGGTTTGACTCCACAATGCCCAGGTTCGCTGTGTGTGTCTGTTGCTGCGCCGGCCCCTGTGCCCTATAGCGCCCTCCCTCACCACTCCACCCTGGCACTCCACAGGCTGCGCCCACCCAGGGCTAGAACCCAGGAGACCCCCAACCCCAGTACAGGAGGTGAAAGAGAATCCCTGCTAGCTGGGGACAGTGCATGGGTTATGACCCAGAATTGAGCACATCTGATTCCAGCCAGCAGAGGGCAATGGTGCCTACACGCATGGGCACATGCCCACCAGCCAGCTCATTGCCCGGCTAATGCCTGCCTGGCTGACATGCTTGTTGTGGAGTAGTGTCTGCGGGGAAGCATCCTGCATGAGGCTCGCAAACCTTTGCAGATGGGGCTCAGTGTAGCCAGGTTCCCAGGTCCCTCCCCTTTCCCCCTCCGGATGGCACCCCAGGGCAGCAAAGGGCTCATGGCACTCAGAGTGGGGCAGGCTCCCAGCACTCAAATGCAGCCACCTCTGGGCTGCAGCAAGGCAGCGGTTAGGCGGAGCACCGCAGCACTGGCTCATAGACTCATAGACTTTAAGGTCAGAAGGGACCATTATGATCATCTAGTCTGACCTCCCGCATGATGCAGGCCACAAAGCCGTCCCAACCCCTTTCCCTTGACTCTGCAGTTGAAGTCCCCAAATCCTGTGGTTTAGAGACTTCAAGTCGCAGAGAATCCTCCAGCTAGCAACCCCTGCCCCATGCTGCGGAGGAAGGCGAAAAACCTCCAGGGCCTCTGCCAATCTACCCTGGAAGAAAATTCCTTCCCGACCCCAAATATGGCGATCAGTAGAACCCCGAGCATGTAGGCAAGATTCTCCAGCCAGACCCTCATTGGCCATTGATACTATTTACCAGCGATGGCACGCTGTTGATTTGACTAAAATCATGTTATCCCATTAGACCATTCCCTCCATAAACTTATCTAGCTTAATCTTAAAGCCAGACAGGTCTTTCGCCCCCACCGTTTCCCTCGGAAGGCTGTTCCAATATTTCACCCCTCTGACGGTTAGAAACCTTCGTCTAATTTCAAGCCTAAACTTCCCCACGGCCAGTTTATATCCATTCGTTCTCGTGTCCACATTAGTACTGAGCTGGAATAATTCCTCTCCCTCCCTAGTATTTATTCCTCTGATATATTTAAAGAGAGCAATCATATCCCCCCTCAGCCTTCGTTTGGTCAGGCTAAACAACCCGAGCTCCTCGAGTCTCCTTTCATACGACAGGTTTTCCATTCCTCTGAGCATCCTAGTGGCCCTTCTCTGTACCCGTTCCAGTTTGAGTTCATCTTTTTTAAACATGGGAGACCAGAACTGCACACAGTACTCCAAATGAGGTCTCACCAGTGCCTTGTACAACGGAAGCAGCACCTCCTTATCCCTACTAGATATACCTCGCCTAATGCATCCCAAGACCGCATTGGCTTTTTTCACTGCCACGTCACATTGTCGACTCATAGTCATCCTGCGGTCTACCAGGACTCCGAGGTCTTTCTCCTCCTCCGTTACTTCCAACCGATGCGTCCCCAGCTTGTAACTAAAATTCTTGTTAGTCATCCCTAAATGCATCACCTTACACTTTTCACTATTAAATTTCATCCTATTTCTGTTACTCCCATTTACAAGGTCATTCAAGTCTCCCTGCAGAATATCCCGATCCTCCTCCGTATTGGCAATACCTCCCAACTTTGTGTCATCCACAAACTTTATCAGCCCACTCCTACAATTGGTTCCGAGGTCAGTAATAAATAGATTAAATAAAATGGGACCCAAAACTGAACCTTGAGGAACTCCACTGGTGACCTCCCAACCTGACAGTTCACCTTTCAGTACGACCCGCTGCAGTCTCCCCATTAACCAGTTCCTTATCCACCTCTGGATTTTCATATCGATCCCCATCTTTTCCAATTTAACCAATAATTGCTCGTGCGGTACCGTATCAAACGCTTTACTGAAATCGAGGTATATTAGGTCCACCGCATTTCCCTTATCTAATAAGTCTGTTACTTTCTCAAAGAAGGAGATCAGATTGGTTTGGCACGATCTGCCTTTGGTAAAACCATGTTGTAATTTGTCGCAATTGCCATTGACCTCAAAGTCCTTAACTACTTTCTCCTTCAAAATTTTCTCCAGGATCTTGCACACTACAGATGTTAAACTGACAGGCCTGTAGTTACCCGGGTCACTTTTTTTCCCTTTCTTGAAAATAGGAACCACATTAGCTATTCTCCAGTCCAACGGTACCACCCCCGAGTTTAAAGATTCATTAAAAATTATCGCTAAGGGGCCTGCTATTTCTCGCGCCAGTTCCTTCAATATTCTTGGATGAAGATCATCCGGTCCGCCCGATTTAGTCCCATTAAGGTGTTCAAGTTTGGTTTCTACCTCGGATACGGTAATACCCCCTCCTGTATCCCCCTCTGTCACGCTGCCAATATTCCTAAGCCCTTCATTGGCCTCATTGAAGACCGATGCAAAATATTTGTTTAGATATTGTGCCATGCCTAGATTATCCTTAATCTCCACTCCAGCTATAGTCTTCAGCGGTCCCACTTGTTCTTTCTTTGTTTTCTTCCTATTTATATGGCTATAAAACCTCTTACTATTGGTTTTAATTCCCCTCGCAAGGTCCAACTCTACACGGCTTTTGGCCTTTCTCACTCCATCTCTACATGCTCTGACCTCAATAAGGTAAATTTCCTTACTGATCCCTCCCCTCTTCCACTCTTTGTACGCTTTCTGTTTTTTCTTAATCGCCTCTTTGAGACGGTCGCTCATCCAGCTCGGTCTAAATCTCTTGCTTACTAGCCGTTTTCCCTTTCTCGGGATACAGGCCTCCGACAGCTCCTGCAACTTTAACTTAAAATAATCCCAGGCATCATCTGCCTTTAGATCCATAAATATGTTAGCCCAATCCACTTCCCTTACCAGTCCTCTTAATTTATTAAAATTAGCCTTTTAAATATTGTAAACCCTAGTCTTCGATTTAATTCTGTTAATCCTTCCATTTAGTTTAAACCGAATTAGCTCATGATCACTCGAGCCAAGGTTGTCCCCTACAACCATTTCCTCAACGAGGTCCTCACTACTCACCAAAACCAAATCCAAAATGGCCTCCCCCCCTCGTCGGTTCAGCTACCACTTGATGAAGGAATTGATCAGCAAGCACATCTAGGAACATCTGAGCTCTATTATTGCTACTAGCATTTGTTCCCCAATCTATATCTGGGAAGTTAAAGTCCCCCATAATTACACAGTTCCTATTAGTATTTACTTCCCTAAACACATTAAATAGTTCTTTGTCCATATCCAGGCTAGATCCCGGCGGTCTAGAGCACACCCCAAGCACTATCCCAGGGGAGGCTCTAGTAGTTCTTTTACCCAGTGTGATTATCGCCCAGACGGACTCCGTCTTATCCATTCCATCAGTTATTATTTCTTTACAGCTTACCTCATTATTGACATACAATGCCACCCCCCCACCTTTACCTTTGTTCCGGTCGTTCCTAAACAGCACATACCCTTCCATACCTGTACTCCAGTCATGACTACCGTTCCACCACGTTTCAGTTATTCCTACGATATCTGGTTTCATTTCTCGGACCAGGAGCTCCAATTCCTCCATTTTGTTACCTAGGCTTCTCGCATTGGTGTATAAACATCTTAATGTATGCCGTTTAGCCTGTCTCCCATTAGTTATGCAATTTGTTACGGACCCCTTACTGTTCATCCCCCCTCTCCTTCTTATGTCCAATCCCATCCCCCTGGCTATATCTGTTCTTATCTCATCACTCTCCTTTTCAATGTTGGAATCTGGCGTGGAGATTAACTGTACATCTCCCAACTGTCTCCCCCAACTTCCTAGTTTAAAGTTCTTTTGATGAGATGAGCCAGCCTCCCTCCCAGAAGTCTATTTCCTTCCCTACTCAGGTGAAGTCCATCCCGTGAGAACAGCTGTCTGTCCCCGAAAGCCTCCCAGTGGCCATACATCCCAAAGCCCTCCTTATAGCACCACTCCTTTAGCCAACTATTTATCCTCACAATCCTGTCAGCCCTTTGCTGCCCTTCTCTAGGAACAGGCAGAATCCCACTAAAGATGATCTGAGCCTCGATTTCCTTGAGCGTCTTCCCCAGCCTGGCATAATCTCCCTTGATTCTCTCTAACGAGAACCTAGCCGTGTCATTCGTTCCTACGTGAAGGATTATCAAGGGGTTCTTACCTGCTCCTTTTAGTATCCTTTTCAACCGCAGGTCCACATCCCGTATCTTAGTGCCCGGTAGACAGCACACCCTTCTGTTCTCTAGGTCCGCCCTGGTCACAGGCCTGTCTAACCTCCTCAGTAAGGAGTCCCCAATCACGTAAACCTGTCTTCGCCTGGCGACAGTGCGATCTACTAATCTATCCTCTGTTCCCTCTAGTCGTAACCTGTGTCCGTTCCTATTTTCCCTTATACTCCCCCTTGTGCCATCCTGTATCCTCCGGGGGCCCAGATTTGGTGCTGTCTCCATCAACTCCTCCCCTCTCGCTATTGGACTAGCTGCTCTTCTCTTCTTCCTCACCCTCCCACCTTCAGTTACCACCTGCTGCCCCCCCTCCTCGTTATCCAAACACCCAAACCTGTTCCTGAGTTCTATTTCCCCTTCACTAGCCCTCCTTTTCCTTGGCCTGCTTCTCACGGTCACATGCTTCCACTGCCCTTGTTCTCCCCCTAACATTCCCCCCTCACAGTCCTCAGCCCCTGCTTCCACCTGCACCCCTGAGCATTCCCCTTCAGCCCCTCCTTGCCTTTCCTCCATCAGCTGCTCGAACCCCCTTCTAAACTCCACCAGGGTATCTACCTGCATCTCCAACCCTCGAATCTTTTCTTCCAGTAACTGTATTAGGCGGCACTTCATACAAACATACCTCTGTTCAGGCTCACCCGCTAGAACCATATACATACCGCAGCTTCCACATGCAATCATCTGCTCATGGGGATTCCCAGCCCAAGGAGACAAGGGACGAAGCAGCCTCGTGATTTTTCAGTTGGGTCAATTCTGTGTTCCTGGCACTGGCGGTGCCAGCATGGGCCAAGTCCCCCCTCCCCCCTGCTGTGTGGCTGGCAAGTGGAAAGCCCCCCTCGCTGGGATCCCGACCCTGGTGAGGGCGCTGGGCTGTCCCCTGAGCCCTGCTCAGGCACAGGGAGTTTCTTTTCCCAGCAAAGGGAACAGAAGCCAGAAGACAAATCTGGCCCAGGCTCCACGGCCCGCAGCGAGGAGCCTGCACTGCACCGGGCAGAGGGGCTGGGCAGGGCTGGTCTGGGCCTTGAGCCTGGTTCAGCTCTTGCTGGCTCCGTGGGGCAATGCCCCATTCCCCCAAGGCAGGGAGCGGAGGAGTCGGCCCGTAGCATTTCCACAAGCACAGCAGCAGTAGGTAAAGTGGGAGCGTTAATCTTGGTTAAGGGGGGAAACTGAGGCATAGAGCAGGACTGAGACTGGCCCAAGTAAGTGACAGAGCTGGGGCTAGTCCCCAGGAATCCTGACTCCCAGTCCCTCTCCCTCCAACCGCCTACTTGCTTTTACCCCCTACGCTCCACATCCCTCTCAGAGTTGGGGTTAGAACCCAGGAGTCCTGATTCCCAGCCTCCCCTGCTCTAACCACTAGCCCCCACTCCCCTCCCACAAGCAGGGTTGTGAGTGGTTGATGCCCTGGTCTGAATGGTGCTTGCTGGTTGGCTCTGGGCTCTGCCTTGCGTACACGGATCCCTGCTTCCCTGCCCATGACGTGGCCAGTCCCTGCATCCATCGAGCACCAGACATGCAGGCCCGGCCTGTGGGGGAAGGAATGTGACTCCAGCCCTGGCAGGATCATCACCTGGCCCTAGAGGGTGCGGAGGCCACAGTGGGTTGTGCCTAGGGGCAGGGGTGCAGCTGGGCAGGTGCCTAGGGCATTTGGTCACAACCCCCCAGGGAGGGTGCAGAGAGACACCAGCCCCTGGCACCCTCCTAGCTCCACTGGCTGGGGGGGCACATGGCGGGGTCCGGGAGATACAAGCCGGGGGCCCAGCTGGGGAGGAGCCGACAGACACTGGGGCCCTGAGTCCCGGGGAGAGCCTGGCAGTGTCCTGTTGGGGCTCCTTTGTGCCCAGGGGCATGATGGGAGCGAGGCATCCAGGGGAAGGGTGGCCCTGGTGCCAGCCCTGGGTCCGTGCCATGTGGGCATGCTCTGCTGCCCTTGCCCATTTTTCCTCAGTTTCCATGGGGGGGGGAGTGAGACTCACCCTAATGGGGGGGCATGACCCTGGCACTCATGGGACGGACGACTCAGCAGCCCAGGATGGCAGCAGAGCCCTGGAGGGGTGGAGGCTGGGACTGACTCTGAGACCCTCCCCCGCAAGGAGTCTAGCTGGCAGGTGAGTGAGACCACGAAGACAGGGCGGGGATTGATCCCGCCAGGCTGTCGCCATAGTATCCAGATGCCCCACACTGGAGTGACCCCAACCCTGGGTCCCACAGCCTATGGCACATGGGAGAGTGACTGCTCAGCCACCCCCCCCCCCGTTTCCCCCCATCCACAGGCCCCCAGCGCCCTCCACCTTCCCCATCCATGGACCCCCTAGCTCCCCCACCTCCCCCATTTATGGATACCCAGTCCCCTCCACCTTCCCCATCCCTTGTCCCTCAGCCCCCCCACCTCCGCCCATCCAGAGCCCCCCAGCCCCCTCCACCTTCCCCATCCCTGGTCCCCCAGCCCCCCGCCTCCCACATCCACAGGCCCCCAGCAGCCCCCTCCACCTTCCCCATCCCTGGTCCCTCAGCTCTCCCACCCACCCCCATCCACAGGCCCCCGGTCCCCTCCATCTTCCCCATCCCTGGTCCCCAAGCCCTTCTGTCTCCCCCATCCATGGACCCCCAGTCTCCTCCACCTTCCCCATCCCTGGTCCTCCAGCCCCCCCCACCTCCCCCATCCTGGAATGGGTTATCTAGGGAGATGGTGGAATCTCCTTCCTTAGAGGTTTTTAAGGCCCGGCTTGACAAAGCCCTGGCTGGGATGATTTAGCTGGTGTTGGTCCTGCTTTGAGCAGGGGGTTGGACTAGATGACCTCCTGAGGTCCCTTCCAACCCTGATATTCTCTGATTCTATGGTCCATGGACCCCCAGTTCCCTCCACCTTCCCCATCTCTGGTCTCACAGCCCCCTCCACCTTCTCCATCCATGGGCCCCCAGCCTCCCCTAGCTCATGGGTTCAAAGTGTCTCCACACCCGAGGGATGGGGCAGAGACAGGATTTGCTACAATGACAAACTCAGATTCTTGAGCCAGGTTCTGCAGCTCATGGTTCATGGGGGCCTGATGAAAGTGCCCCAGACCCAAACCCTTGCTATGGGGAGTGTGGGGGGGAAAGGGCCTCCACCAGCGTCTCTTGGGAAGTGCCCACCTCCCCAGGTCCCCCCCCACACACACACACACTTCTGCCTCAGTCGGGTGCTCACCCCTTTGCCCTGATTCCAAGGGCCATGCAAAGACTTGGGCACCAGGTGGCTGCTGCCCTAAAAGCTGGGCCCTGCATTCATGCACCCTCCAGCAGGTGGCACTGCTGCCCCATACAACAGCAACGTTGACAGCAGTGCCTGGGGTGGTGCCAATACCCCAAGCAGCAGGGGCAGTGTCATCCCAGTGACCACACTAGGGAGGGAGGAGCCTGGAAGAGTGGTTAGAGCAGTGGGCGGAGACCGGACTCCTGGGTTTTTCCCCAGTGGTTAGGGCAGGAAGTGGAGTTTACTGGGTTAGAGTGTGGCTGGAGTGGGGAGAACGGGAGAGGCTAGGAGCTCGGACTCCTGGGTTCTGCATTGATCGCCCCAGAGCGGGGACAGGACCCTGGGGAACCGCCCTCTCACACAGGCCAAGAACCAGGCTGTGGTGGCACCAGCACCCGCCAGGAAAAGGGTGCCCCCTCCCCCCGGCTCTCAGGGCTTGTGAGACTCCTCCCCCGACCCCAGGTCAGAACCAGAACTGTCCCCCCACCCGCTACCACAGTGTTACAGACAATACCCCCAGCCCCCACCCCTCAGCCCCCTTCCCCCCCCAGTACACACACATGCCCCCTGCCCCTCCCCACCTTCATAGCCAGGCCCCTAGAGGGCTCCTCCTCTCCCCCCTCCACGATCCTGGGGGATGGGCCCAGGGGCTGAGCTCCTCCCCCTCCCCAGTCATGGGAGAACATGGGTGGGTGCCCTCAGTGCCCCACCCAGGTCTGAGTGGGGGCAGCCTCCCAGCCCACCCCAGAGGGAGTGAAGGGGCCTGGACACATGTGCCACAGCCTGGACCCAGAAATGGGCCATGAGTGCCACCTAGTGATACTGGGCTGCCCTGGGGCCTGCGGGCACAACAGCCCCAGTGCTGCCCTCATGCCCTGCCCTGCCCTGCCCTGCTGGGATCCACCAGGGGCCCCACCTCCTGCTCAGCCAGGCCTTGTCCTCTCGGCAGTGGGTGATTAGTGCTGGGAGGGGTCCCTGTCTCATCGGGAGCTGGGCTGAGGCCCTCACACTCAACTCACACCAAGCGGGCATCGGGTGGGAGCGCCTGTTGTTGGTCCTCCCTGTGAGGAGAGGCCCGGCCTGCTCTTGCCCCCGCCCCCAACTCCAGTGTCTGAGCCCACAAACCCAGCATCAGCATCAGCCCCTGTCTGCTGTGATCAGAGCCCCGCAGCTCCAGCCAGCTGTGTGGGTCTCTCAGGGCATATGGAGCCCATAGGCCCTTCCCTGTGTCTCCAAGCCACAGTGGGGCCATGCGCCAGCCCCTCGCCCCCTCACCTCTCCCCCGCCCCTCCATGGCTGGATCAGGGCCTGTCAGCCAGCCTGCCCCGGCTCATTTGCTTTGTAAATGGTGTGTACTGGCACCTGGTGGAGACGCCGGATCTATAGGCCCCATCAATCACGCATTTCAGCTGCATGCCCGGGCAGCCTGCCCACCCTGGGACCCGCTGAGCACTTGGCTCCCATGCCAGGGCCAGCATCCACACAGTTGAATTACATCCCACTGTCTAGAGTGGGGAGTAGGGGCTAGTGGTTTGGACAGGGGAGCTAGGAAGCAGACACCTGAGTTCTACTCTGGGTTCTGGGAAGTGAGTGGGTCTAATGGTTAGAGAAGTGGGGGCCTGAAAGCCAGGATTCCTCTGTTCTCATCTCAGCTGTATGGCCGTCCCCTCTCTGTGCTTCAGTTTCCTAACTGGTACAACGGAGCTAATGATGCTTATTTACCCACCTCCCAGACCTGGTTCTATTCTAGCCTTCCTGGCTCTGATGTCAGTCTGGAATGCCTCCATGGAGCCCTGGCCCCTCTGAGACAGACTCAGGTCCTGCCTCTGCAACCCCTCAACCCTTCCACCGGGAGAGCTATTAACCCTTTGTGGGTTTGATTTGTATCAATGCAAAGGAACAAAAAGCTACAAGCAGCTCACGGGGCGGGAGGAGCGTACCTGGCATTCAGCCTGGCTGGCGGGTGCCCACAGTCCCTCAAGTGTTGCACAGCCGGCTTCAGAGATCACGTGCTCAAATGCAGCAGAACAGGCATCCCCCTTGCCAAGCTAGGCCCCGGCAATGCCCTCCAATTAGAGGAATCCCAGCGTGTCTTTCAGGAGCTGCCCCCACCCCAGAAGCAGCTGCTTTCCAGCAGAAGTAAGTCCCGTGTACATACAGTCTGTGACACTCTTGGGGGGTCATTCCCCAATCCAAGGTCACCGAGGAGTAGATGTTCCTGCCCCTGGTGACTGCACAGCTCTTTCTAAAGAGCACACTCTAGCTCGACCATCAGATCAGGGCTGGGAGCAGGAATCGCTGGGGGAAGGTCCCTGGCCTGGGTGTCCCAGCTCTCTTCTTCCTGACACCACCACCCAGCTCTGGTCACTAAGGTTGGGGCAAACAGGTCAGTCTGCGTGAAGGCTGGCTCCCAGAGCCTGGGCTGGCTGCATTTCCTGGCTCGAACTCTGCGGCACGGGGCGGGGCCTGGGCTGGGCTGCGTTACGAGGCGCACTGCCATGGCACTGTGACAGGGACTGTGGTAACACAGTGATGGGAACCTGGGAGGCAGTGACCATGAGATGGTCGAGTTCAGGATCCTGACACAAGGAAGAAAGGAGAGCAGCGGAATACGGACCCTGGACTTCAGAAAAACAGACTTAGACTCCCTCAGGGAACTGATCGACAGGATCCCCTGGGAGAATAACATGAGGGGGAAAGGAGTCCAGGAGAGCTGGCAGTATTTTAAAGAATCCTTATTGAGGTTGCAGGAACAAACCATCCCAATGTGTAGAAAGAATAGCAAATATGGCAGGCGACCAGCTTGGCTAAACAGTGAAATCCTTGCTGATCTTAAACACAAAAAAGAAGCTTACAAGAAGTGGAAGCTGTCACGGATTCACAGATCGTGCCCACTCTTGGCCCCGTGCGGTCCGTGGGGGGTGCCCCTTTCAGGGGACAGCCCTTCTCGGGGGTCCACTCTCTCTCGGGGTCAGGCCCCTCCACCTCCTGGAGCCACACCTCTTGGAGCCTTAGCACATCTGTCTCTGCCGTGGGCTCCCTCATGGAGTCCACTCGCTCTGGACCCCCGGGGCCTCCACCCCCAAAGGGGTTGATGCAACCCTGTTCTCTAGACTGGAGCAACTCTCAGCCAGCATAAAACAGGAGGATTTATTGAGAGTTGAACACAGCACAGGAAACTCTCAGGGCCTCAGGCCTGGCCTCCCTCAGCCCAGCACATCCCAGTCTCTCTGCATCCAGGTGGGCTCTGCCTGCTCCCCCCTCCAGCCCAGAGCCCCCCTGCTTCCCAGCTGGGCATCTGAGCTCCCCGGCCCCAAGCCCCGCCTCTGTCCATTGTCTTCTCTCCAGGTAAACAGGGTTGTAAACTGGGGCCTCCTCTCCTCGCTTCTGTCCTCTGGCTGGAACCAGCTGGTTAGGTCACTGGGTCCTTACTCTGCAGGCCATTGTCCTCCCACTGGCCAGAACCGGCTGCAACTCCTGAGCTGGGTCTCCGGGTCGGGGTCTCAGGTCACTGGTCGCTGGGGTGTCCATCCTTCAGGCCATTGGCTGGGGTCCCACGTTCCCTCTCCGGTCCTCTGTAACAACAAACTCCCTCTCCCCTCACCTTGTTAAACCAGTAACTGAGTCCCACCCCCTCCGCATGCAAACCATTGAAACCCCACCGAAAACAAGAAAACAAACAAGAAAATCCACCACTTCGTCACAGAAGCTTGGTCAAATGACCAGGGAGGAGTATAAAAATATTGCTCAGGCATGCAGGAGTGAAATCAGGAAGGCCGAATCACACTTGGAGTTGCAGCTAGCAAGAGATGTTAAGAGTAACAAGAAGGGTTTCTTCAGGTATGTTAGCAACAAGAAGAAAGTCAAGGAAAGTGTGGGCCCCTTACTGAATGAGGGAGGCAACCTAGTGACCGAGGATGTGGAAAAAGCTGATGTACTGAATGCTTTTTTTGCCTCTGTCTTCACGAACAAGGTCAGCTACCAGACTGCTGCACTGGGCAGCACAGTATGGGGAGGAAGTGACAAGCTCTCTGTGGAGAAAGAAGTGGTTCAGGACTATTTAGAAAAGCTGAACAAGCTCAAGTCCATGGGGCCGGAGGCGCTGCATCTGAGGGTGCTAAAGGAGTTGGCGGATGTGATTGCAGAGCCATTGGCCATTATCTTTGAAAACTCATGGCGATCGGGGAAGGTCCCTGATGACAGGAAAAAGGCTAATGTAGTGCCCATCTTTAAAAAAGGGTAGTAGGAGGATCCGGGGAACTACAGGCCAGTCAGCCTCACCTCAGTCCCTGGAAAAATTATGGAGCAGGTCCTCAAGGAATCAATTATGAAACACTTAGAGGAGAGGAAAGTGATCAGGAACAGTCAGCATGGATTCACCAAGGGCAAGTCGTGCCTGACTAACCTAATTGCCTTCTATGATGAGACAACTGGCTCTGTGGATGAGGTGAAAGCAGTGGACATGTTATTCCTGGACTTTAGAAAAGCTTTTGATACAGTCTCCCACAGTATTCTTGCCAGCAAGTTAAAGAAGTATGGGCTGGATGAATGGACTATAAGATGGATAGAAAACTGGCTGGATCATTGGGCTCAACGGGTAGTGATCAATGGCTCCATGTCTAGTTGGCAGCCGGTATCAAGCAGAGTGCCCCAAGGGTCAGTCCTGGGGCCGGTTTTATTCAGCAGTATCTTCATTAATGATCTGGAGGATGGTGTGGATTGCACACTCAGCAAGTTTGCAGATGACACTAAACTGGGAGGAGGGTAGGGATAGGATACAGAGGGACCTAGACAAATTAGAGGATTGGGCCAAAAGAAATCTGATGAGGTTCAACAAGGACGGAAGAATCCCATGCACTGCTGCAGACTAGGGACTGAGTGGCTAGGCAGCAGTTCTGCAGAAAAGGACCTAGGGGTTACTGTTGTACTTAAAGTACTGCACAGGATCTTTTTAGGGGGAATAAGACAAAACGCCACATTTATTAGTAATACATGTATTTATTAACACTGTATTATATGCATATAATATATTACACTTACACTTTTACACACACACAAACACACTCCGTCTTGTTGTTACCAATTAGTTGCTCCCCTTAACTGCACTGGCCAGGTGAGTTAGATGGGGGAGGGGGTGGAGCCGGGCTTCTGCCGATCCGGATCGATGCTCCCATGTTGACAAGACGAGACCCGGGGTTCTCTGCAAGACACCTCACTTTTATAGCAGCTTTCCTCTTATGCAAATTTATACCAGATTTAAACTCTGTGTTTGTGTCCATTGGTCCTTTGTGCTGCTTTCTTTTGAGTGTTGTCCCAATGCTGCAAAGAGGGTGTTTTCAAAAGAAGGTGCTTGCTTCTAACCCCCGAGGCCGTCGGTATGTCTGCTTGACTTTAATGAGCCCACTTGACACGTTTTATTGTTCTTGGGTCTGGCTCCCAGCCCTCTCCAACAGTTGAGGCTGTTTGGAGGTGCTGCCTTCCATGCCTTGCTCATCCACACCTCATTTATTTTACAGGGCAATTGATTAAGAGTGGGGGGGGGGGGAGAACTCTTGTTCTACTGCTAGCAAAAAGAAATTTTTCTTCTATCTTATTTTATCCTTAGGGGCTATAATATTATACCAAGGGCAATGCAAAGTTTTTAAATGAGGCTTTGATACAAAGTCCCATGAAAACAGAGGTCACACGTGGGTAGACCCACCACAAGGTTATATGAAGAGGCACAATGTAAAGTCATATGAAAATTATTAGAGATTTATCTACATTACGGTGGACGAGAAGCTGAATATGAGTCAACAGTGTGCCCTTGTTGCCAAGAAGGCTAATGCCATTTTGGGCTGTATAAGTAGGGGCGTTGCCAGCAGATCGCGGGACGTGATAATTCCCGTCTATTCGGCATTGGAGAGGCCTCATCTGGAGCACTGTGTCCAGTTTTGGGCCCCACACTACAAGAAGGATGTGGAAAAATTGGAAAGAGTCCAGTGGAGGGCAACAAAAATGATTAGGGGTCTGGAGCACATGACTTATGCGGAGAGGCTGAGGGAACTGGGATTGTTTAGTCTGCAGAAGAGAAGAATGAGGGGGGATTTGATAGGTGCTTTCAGCTACCTGAAAGGGGGTTCCAAAGAGGATGGATCTACACTGTTCTGAGTGATACCAGATGACAGAACAAGGAGTAATGGTCTCAAGTTGCAGTGGGGGAGGTTTAGGTTGGATATTAGGAAAAACTTTTTCACTAGGAGGGTGGTGAAGCACTGGAATGGGTTACCTAGGGAGGTGGTGGAATCTCCTTCCTGAGAGGTTTTTAAGGCCCAGCTTGACAAAGCCCTGGCTGGAATGATTTAGTTGGGAATTGGTCCTGCTTTGAGCAGGGGGTTGGACTAGATGACCTCCTGAGGTCCCTTCCAACCCTGATATTCTATGATTCTATGAACACCACCGACCCGGCCAGACAGAGCCACTAGGCTGGACAGTCACCAGGTCAGTTATTCAAAGGGCCCTGCCAGAGGAAGGCAGTGGGGTTTGGGCCCCATTTCAGCGGCTTCATGATGATGCAGAATTATAATAACAACCCGGAGCTCTTCATAGATCATAGAATCATAGAATATTATTGTCTTGTCTCTTGTCTCAACATGCTTTCCAAGGGGGACACACGATCATTATCCCCACTGTACAGCTGGATAAACTGAGGCACACAGAAGGAAAGTGACGTCCAAGCTCCCCATGCAGGCCAGTGCCAGAGCCAGGACCAGAAGCCAGTGTCCTGAGGCCCAGTCCATTGCAGTAGCCCCTGGGCCAGTGTTTCTCAAATGTGGCCATCGGAGGATATTTTTTGCTGCCAAGACAGCCTCCAAAACAAGGGGGGAATTGGGGTAGATTGAGGAGCATTGCCCCCCAAAATCATAAATGTTGATAGTAGAGGGCACAATTTAAAGGTTTGACCGCCCCCCAAACATCTTGAGTCACGCCCGCGCCCCAAAGTAGGACAGCCCTCCCCCTTACCCTCGATCGCCCCTCCCAGAAAACAGCAGCCCCTCCCTGCAGCGCCCAGCTGTCACTCCTGAATCGCTGTTACCAAGGGCAGCGAGAAGCGCCGCGCTGGTGTTTGCACTGGCATGGCCAGCAGGCATCAGCACCCTGCACCACGCAGCCTCCTCGGGGGAGCTCCGGGCAGCACCTCTGGAGACATGTGGGGCACTGGAGGCGGCTCGTCAGTGGAGGCAGCTGCGGTCTTTGGTCACCAGGACGCTCCCCTGTCCAGCAACCCTGCTCCTGCCCAGCCCGGCACACAGGGACCCTGGGGATCTGCAGGAGGCTGGTGCGCTCCCGGCCCACCTTCCCCAGCGTGGGCTCCTGCTGAAGGGCTGTGGGAGGCAGAGCCAGAGCCAGGGACATATCTGTGGATATTTATTTGTTTTTCCTAAAGTGAATTAAATATTTCAGGAAAAATTGTCAGCGTGGCCCCAGCAAGAGTTGGAGGTCGGACTCTGAGGCCAGCCCTG
Source organism: Chrysemys picta bellii (assembly GCF_011386835.1). Lineage (NCBI taxonomy): Eukaryota > Metazoa > Chordata > Testudines > Emydidae > Chrysemys > Chrysemys picta. The sequence continues at coordinate 18,722,626 of NC_088812.1, read as the reverse complement.
CACTAGGCTACGCTGCCAGCCTGGATGTTTTTCCCATGCGGCTCTCCTTTCCTGCCCACATTGAACGCTAGCAATGACTCAGTCCCTGCTCGGGCAGGGGCTCTGGGGCGGGCCCTGTGATGAAGGCCCGTGGCATGCCCTGCCCTTCGGTGACTTTATCACAGAGATCTTTTCTCCCACTGTGCACTGGACGTTTGAGTTAAATCACAGATGCCACGCAGCCCCCGAACAGAGCAGAAGGGCTGAGGCTGAGTGAAACCCGCCCACCCTGGCTCCTGCTGCCCCAGGGCCAGAACCTCGTCCGTTCTCCAGCCATCTCCAGACAGTCCTGGGAAAACAAGGAGCTGGATTTATTGGGTGAAAAGCTCAAGCAAAAAAAAAAAGCCACAACCGGGGCCTCTGTCCCATAAAGAGGCAATAAATCCGGCTCACCCTCTGCAGAATGGGAAGTGCCTGGTCCCAGCCCCACCTGCCAGGGGCCGGGCAGGGCTCATAGCTGGGAGGTGCCCCGGGTTCCAATTAAACCTAGAACCGAGCTGGGCATGGCAAGCCCACGGGGTGGTTTTTCCAGTTCTGCCAGAACCTGTCTCCTCCTCCCCCCCGCTGCCTGAGATTGGTGCGAGCAGCCACCACAGCACCGTGCCTGCCAGGGTCGTCTCAGCCCCGCGCTGGGGGGCAGAGAGGGGAGGCCCAGCGCTGGGACCGGAGGTGCTTTCCTAGGCGGCACCCATGCTGCCATCGGAGGCAAATGCCCCAGCTGGATGGTGAGTGCTGCTTATTGTAGGCTGTCCTGTGGCCCATCGCTGTAGCATCTGGGCACCGCTGCTCACTGTCAGCCAGGCCTGGTGTGAGGTCACTGGACAGGGGTCATGCAGGAAGCATGTGACACAAACAGAAATAGGGCCCCTGTCCCCTGATTTCCGGCCTAACCACAGGAGTGTTCTTCCTGTGGGCTTGCGAGCTCTGCTCGGGGGTGTGAGGCACTGGCCACAGCCTGAGATTCAGCTGATGGGTTGAGGCTGGAGGGGGAGCGAGGCTGACAGCCCCAGGTGGGGTGTGGCTCACCCCTAGCCGGCTGCAGAGACACCACTTGGAGGGCTGGGCTAGCATGGAGCTCTGACTCGGGGTGGGCCCTGGGGAGTCCTGGCTGTTACACGCCAGACGATCAGATTAATTAGCCAAGATGTTACCCGTAGAAATGTGAGAAGAGTCCCTGATCTCCGCGGGCAGCATGTCCTGCCCGGGGAGCGGACGGTCCCTGGTTCCTGCGCGAACGGTTTGATGGTATCAAAACCAATCACTTCCACTAGCTCCAACGTGCTGGTTCCAGTCTGGGACGGACCCATGGCGGAATTCCCAGCTCGGCCTGTCACTAGGGCCATCGCCAGAGAGCCTTGGCAGCCCACCCAGTCCTGGCATCTCTGCCAGCCAGGTCCCAGGACCTGCCCTGGTGGCTTGGAACTGGCCTGAGGCCCCTCCCCCCCCCCATCCCTTGCTGCTGAGTGGCTATCAGATGGGAACCTCTCTCAGGGACCAGGGGCTGCCTCCCACCTCATATCTCAGCCTGCGGCCGGGCAAGTCCCCTCCACCATAGCTGGGCATGGGGCCATGGGGGCTGGGGGGCATCGCAGGGCAGGAGTAGTGTGAGGTGGGGTAGGGGCAGCTTGGGGCACAGCATGGGGGCAGATGGGGCATAGGGAGGGGCTAGGGGCTGCTCTTATTGGCCGGGCCTTTGCATGGTCACCCCAAGGGCCTTGCCACCATTGCCAGCAATCTCAGCTTGTCCTTTTCCAGGCTGTAGCTTGGGGGAGCTGGGGCTGTTTGGGGGAAGGGAATGAAAACACTTATTACACTGAGCAGCCGTGGGGTGGGGCAGGGGCAGGGGCTCGGAGCAGGATGTTGGCAAGGCTTGTGTTGCGCTCGGCCTGGTGCCACGTGAGAGGCCTGAGAGGGGCTCTGAGCCGCACTTGGGAGGGGCCCGTGCTGTGCTCGGCCCCACGGGGGGCTCTGGAGGGTTCAAGGGGCTCAGAGCTGGACTCGAGCGGGGACCGTGCTGCGCTTGGCCCGGAGCCATGGGGCGGGGGGGCTCGGAGCTGGACTTGAGCGGGGACCGTGCTGTGCTCGGTCCGGAGCTGTGGGGCGGGGGGCACGGAGCTGGACTCGGGCGGAGACTGTGCTGCACTCAGCCCGGAGCCGTGGGGGGGAGGCATGGAGCTGGACTCGGGCGGGGACTGTGCTGCGCTCAGCCCGGAGCCGCGTGGCGCACACTGTGGAATGTGTTTGGATTAGGCCGGACAGACACGCTTAGCAGAGCTGGGTTTGTTTATGTTGCGCCGTTTCCCCCTCACGCCAACGAATGCCGCCTCCCCAGGGTCTGAGACCCCCCCCCCAGCACACGAGCCCCTCCTGGCACTCTGGGCCAACCTGCCAGGCCCACGCCGACTCCCTCTGCAAAGGGCTCCTGCCCATGCGGGGGAGTCAGCAAAGGGCTGGTGCCCCCAGAGAAGGGGAGCCCCCATGGAAAACAAAGCCAGTGTAGCCTCAGGCCGGGCCCCCCAACGGATCCAGCGCTGACTCCGCTGGGCCCTGCGGATGCTCCCCTAGGCCCAGCTGCTCCTCACAGAGGAGGCCCCCAACTCCCTGGGAGCCTCACGTCCCTGCCTGGGGACAGCCTGGAAAAAAGCCTTACAGATCTCCCCAGCCAATCAGATGCTTGAATGCCCCAAAGCCCACGTGAAGGGATACCCTGGTGACACAACCCCCCCAGCTCGGGTCACTAGCGGGGACCAAACCAGCCCTGTAGAGCAGCACGCTCCCTGAGAAGCTAGCAGAGTAACTCCCGCAGCTAGCAGCAGGCGCTTATCCTTCACATGGGCCAGCCCCAGAGAGGCGCACTACAGAAGGCCAGAATATAGCAACAGCATAAATCAAGGCCAGGGTCACATGGGAGTTTAGAGTTTGTGCCCAAGATGCAGCCACTGAGCATTTACCAGCAACAGGGTAGAATGCCAGCCCCAGAAGGCAGGGTGTGCAGACTGGTGCTGAACATCGCAGGGCCCCTGGGTGGGCATTGACTGTGGCAGGACTCCCCGTCTGGCGCTGACAGTAGCAGGGCCCCCGGGCAGGTGCTGAATGTGGCAGGCCCCCCGGGTGGGCACTGAAGGCAGCAGGGCTCCCTATGGAGTTAGGAAGTCTGCAGGCTCCCATGCATTTAATATTAGAAGCAGGCAATGACCTGTGGAGAGGGGTGGGCCAACCAGCAAAGCCCTGGATTAGCCACTGGGCCAACAGGCCCCGTGCCCATGGGTCCCGGCCGATTGAGGGCCCTGGAAAAATTGGGTCTGGAGCACAAGGGTTTATGGCTATATCCAAGTCTCTGGCGTAAAAGTGCATGTCCACAGCATCCACATGGAGCCCTTTTGTGAACCGTGCTTCTTTGGCCTCAATGAGCCCCAGTGGCAGGCAGTTCCGCAGGTTAATGTGTTGTGTAAATCTGTGCTTTATTGGCGTTAATTCATCTGGGAGCCCAAGAGTTTTCGCTGGTTAAAAACAGTCCTAAAGAGAACTCAGCGGGCCTGTGGCAAACCGCAGGCGGAGGGAGGTTCTCGGAGCGTGCTGCCTGCAGCGCCCCATGCAGCCGACGGATGGGGGCAGTGGTCTGGGTGCTCTCAGCTATGGCAAACCCAGCTTGAGCCATGCACGGAGCAGAGTGTGGGCTAGCACCCCGGTGCATGCTGGGAAATCAGCAGTCACCCCAGCGCCAAACCCGGCAGAGAAGGGCCCCTGCTGCAACGCCCCATTTGACCACAGGCCGCTGTGCCGTGTGGATGAGTTCCAAGCACCACCTCCCTCGAGGCTCTGCAAGCCATGGCCCGTGGGACAATAAAACAGGGGCAGGGGAGTGGGGGGCAGGATGGGGGTGCTCAGCTCCACAAGGGAAAGGGAAGGGGGGTGGAGGGTGCTCAGTTCCACAAGGGAAGGGGAAGTGGGGGGCAGGGGATGCTCAGCTCCGCAAGGGAAGGGGGAGTGGGGGGCAGGGTGGAAGGGTGCTCAGCTCCCTGTCGGGGATCCCTCACATTCCTCGGGGGAGTCCCAGGGACACCAGCGCTTTGCCCTTCTCCCCCATGGGTCTCTGACTGGTTCTTACAGCTTTTGTCGGACCTTCCTGTGAGTGCTGGCGGCCTAATGGTTAGAGCATAGGCCTGGGAGCCATCTCTGGGCACCATTCCCCTGCTGCTGAGCGGGTTATTTCCCTGGCACTTCTCCCATGCTTTGAGCCCTGGCGTGAGTGGCAGAGTGCCCACTGTGTCTCGCCCCCGGGAACCAGCTGGGTAGCTGGGCCTGACACGGAAGAGACTCGCCTGGGGTCAGTCAGTGGGAAAAAGAATCCAGGAGTCCTGACTGCCTCTTGCTAAGAGAATAGAACCCCGGCGTCCTGGGTGCCAATCTTCGCTTCTAACCATCCAACAGCCCCCACATCCCCCGGAACTTGTACTCACACCAGTCGGGCTCGCAGGCTGCGCTGCCCCCTGCTGGCGCTAACCACCAATGTGTGTGACTGGCAGCTGCTGGCGGCAGGGCTCTGGGGCTTGCCAGCGGGTGGCGCTGCTGGGGTCCGTGGGCGCTGTGGTGTCTGGCACCCGTGTGGCTGGGGCTCCTCGGCAGGGGTGGGGTGGGAGAAATGGAGTCTCCCTTCCCCAGAGGGGAAGCCCGGCTCTGAGCACCGGGGCTGCTGGTGCCCATGTGGGGGTGGGGGGTCATAGAATCATAGAATATCAGGGTTGGAAGTTGCAGAAGCTCCAGGGGGAGCCTGGCTCATCAGCTCCCAGGCCGCGGCAGCTCCTGAGCCCTGGCCTAAGGGGGCACAAGAGGTGCTGACAGCAATCGGGGGGCAGCTGGCACCCCCTGGCCACCCCACGAGCTCCATGCCAGGGCTTCAAATAACTCCCTACCCTATGGCCCGCTGCCCTGCGGCCCCATGGCTGGGGAGGGGGCCAGTAGGGAGCTCTGCAGGAGGGGAGACCTGCCCCCCAGCAGACACAACCCCCCCCCCCCCCCCCCCCCCCGGGGCAGAGCCTTGAGCAGTCGCCTGCAGGCTCTGCAATGGGGCAGTCTAATGTGGGGGCTCGGCACTCGGCTAAGGGCTGGCTGGGCCACATCTCATCTTCCCCCGGCGTGGGGTAGGGAGGGAGGGAGGGCTGGGGCTTTGGCTCATTGCCAGGCCCTTGTGTGACTGCTGGGGCAGGCCAGGCCTTAGGGTAACCTCGTGTGGGGACCCTGCCAGCGCAGGCCCGTAGCCAGGAGCCAGGGAGAGCCACAGGGTGTCTGCAGGCAGCCTCCTCAGCGCTGAACCCCTTCGTAGCCAGCCCAGCCCTGCCCTGCCACCTGCCACGGCCCCTTGCAAGCACCAGCCCTCCCCTCTGAGCCCCCTGGCACTCCCTTCTGGCAGGGAACATGCAGCCCCCAACCCAACACCGTGCGCTTGCCCTGGTGCTCCCGGGAGCCCTGTGTGTTCTGCTGTGGTTGACGCCTCCACCCCCAGCCTCAACTCCTGCGTTAAATCTCCTCTCTCCAAACAGCGCCGCAGCTCACGCCTGCACCCAGGAAGGAGGAAGTTGCCTCACGGGCTTTGGCAACTCGGGGCTTTTCTCTCTTGCTGCCGGGGCGTGAAGCCCATAAATAGCCAGCGAGCGAGGCTGTGCCGGCAGATCACTCCAAGCACAGCTGGGCACATCTGCCCCTCGGTTCGGTAAGTTGCTCTGCGTTTTGACCCTCCCGGATGGTCTGCGCCTAGCCATGCGGGGCTGGGCTCACTGTAGTGCAGGCCCTGTGGCTCCGGGTTGTCCAGCAGGGGGCGGTGTGCAGCCACCATTGGTGCTGATCAGATCTGTGAGGGGCTGAGTCACGGACTGCCCTGCTGGGGGAACTCTCACAGCCAGAGCGGGCACTGCGCCCGGGGCGAGGGAGGGTGGCGCACGCAGGGCAGGCACAGGGTTTGATGGCAGGCTAGGGGGTGGCTAGGAAACAGGGTCCGTGGGGGGCAGAGGGGCTGGCCGGTCCCCTGGGCCTTTCGCCTGATTGCCAGAGTCCTCAGCTCCTTGTGGCTTATCAGGCTTGGGGGAAGGGGCAGCGCTGAGGGTGCCCAGGACCCACGCTGTCCCCAGTGCGGTGATTCATGGGGTAAGGGGGCTTCTGAGGGAGGAGATGGGAATCTGGCCTTTAGTGCCCAGATAGGAGCTGGTGTGGGGGGAGTAGCCCCCACTCCTGGCTGCTGAGCTGGGGTGTGTTCTGAGCCTGCTCCGGCAGTGCTCTGTCCTAGAGCCAGCTGGGCTTCTCCGTACGATGCTTATTCCCTTTCGCACGCGGCTCTGGGCTCAGTGGGGCTGTTCCTACGGAGCTGGGAGCCTTGTTACCAGTCCCTGCTGCTCACTGAATCCTCCTTGGGGCCACGCCGCCGCCACAGAGCCAGGGCTCTGCCCTCTGGACTGGAGCCCGTGGGCCCCGGTGGGCGGGGTCTCAGGGTGGCTGCAAAGCAAGAGAGCGAGATCTGGAGTAGCTTGCACTAGAGCTGGGGTCTCCTGCACTGTGCCAGCCCCAAGCCCTCTGCATCAGCTGGGAGACAGATTCCCCCCCGGGCCAGGGAGCACGTCCCCTCCCCAGAGGGTCACAGACCCTGCCCTGAGCTCTGGGGGCAGGGACTGTCTCAGGCTGCGTCTGTGCAGCGCCTGGCGCGATGATGCCCTCTGGGGAAAGAAGTGCAGATTCCTGTGTATTCGCCGGGGCGTGTGAGCAGGGCGCTTGGCTCCAGGCTGATGGGGCTCATTATGCCGCTCCCCCAGGTACCCTGACACCTCGGCATGCCCAGGGCTGGGGAAGGGGCTGGCTCAGTTCTAACTCACAAGGGAGCCAGGTGGGGCCTCACCTGCTCTGCAGACATCTGAGACATCGGTTTCCGTGGAAACGCCCCAATTAGGCCTGGGATGGAAAGAATGGGGTCGCGTGTGATCTCCCTGCTGGGAGGCTGCCAGGGGCCTGCTCGCTGGTGCATCATTCCAGGGGCCTGCCCGGGCCTGCCTGGGATCCAGCAGCTGCTCCCTGCTCTCCCCTCCCGGGGCAGCGTGGGGCCCAGGGCTGTGGCTGGAGGGGAAATGGTGCATCACAACAGGGGCCTCTGTCACGGACTCACAGGACTCCATACGGTCCCTGGGGGGAACCCCCTTCAGTGGGACAGCCCTTCTCGGGGGTCCACTCTCTTCCAGGGGATAAGCCTCTCCACCTCCTGGAACTGCACCTCTCTGGGCCCCCTCAGGGAGTCCACTCGCTCTGGACCCCCAGGACCCCCTGATCTCTAGACCAGAGCGACTCTCAGCCAGCATAACACAGGAGAGTTTATTGAACGTCTGAACACAGCACAGGAAACTCTCTGACCCTCAGGCCTGGCCTTCCTCAGCACAGCACATCTAGGTCTGTCCCACAACTATGTGGGCTCTGGCTGCTCTCTCCTCCCAGCCCAGAGACCCCCTCCTTCCTGCTGAGGCTCCTATATCACGGGCAGGGCCGGCTCCAGGGTTTTGGCCGCCCCAAGCAGCCAAAACAAAACAAACAAACAAACAAACAAAAAAGCCGCAATCACGATCTAAAAAAAGCTGCGATCGCGATCTGCCGCGGCAATTCGGCGGGAGGTCCTTCACTCCCAGGCGGAGTGAGGGACCGTCCGCCGAATTGCCGCCGAATACCTGAACCTGCCGCCCCACTCCGGAGAGGCTGCCCCAAGCACCTGCTTGAAAAGCTGGTGCCTGGAGCCGGCCCTGATCACGGGCCCCAACAGCTCCTCCCCTGTCCTTTGTCTTCTGTCCCAGGTAAACAGGTGGCTGGGGCACTCTCTCTTCCCTCCTTTGTTCCCCTCTGGCTGGAACTGGCTGGTCAGGTCACCCCGGGTCCTCTCTCTTCAGCCCATTGTCCTTCCACTGGCCAGAACCAGCTGACTGCCAAGCTGGGGTGGGCCTCTTAGTCACCAGTTGTTAGGGTTCCCCATCTCCAGGTCATTGTCTGGGGGTCCCAGCTGCTAGGCGAGGTCGTACCTGGTCCTCTGCAACTACAACTCTCTCCCACCACCTTGTTAAACATGCAGCACACAGGGAAACTGAGGCACGCACACGCTATTCATGTAAAACACTACAAAAATCTCCAACTTCGTCACAGCCTCCCCAGCCAGGCGCTGAACAGACATGTAGTGAGAGAGACTCCCTGCCCCACAGAGCTCACAATCTGAACAGACACAAGGGGGAGGGGAAACTGAGGCACTGAACAGGGAAGTGACATGCCCATGGGCACCCAGCAGGCCAGTGGCAGAGCTGGGAACGGAGCTGGTCCTGAGTCCCAGCCCTCATGGCCTCCCACTAGGACACGGTGCCTCTGTAACTATACAGCCATGTCAGGGCGGTGGGGCCCTGGGGAGGGGTCTGGGTCCCAGCCGTGGGGGAGGCCAGTCCAGCCCACAGCAGCCAGGAGAGACCCCCGTATTTCTAGTGGCCTGAGGCCTGTGAGTCAGGATGGGCTCCCAGCCCCAGATGGTTTAATAGGAGGATCTGTGCCCCACTTCTCTGCCCTTCCTATCCCCCACTCCTCCATCCTGCCTCTCCCCACCCTCACCCCAGCTCCGCCTCCCCGCCTCTCCCCTCCCCTCCCCCACTCTCCCAGCCCTCTCTGCTTACAGCTCCCTTTGGGCTGGAGCTGAGCCGAGCAGCTCACCCGCCCCAGACCCCAGGCTGCCAAGGCCCAGCCAGCTGGGGTGCAGGGGCAGGAGCCTCCGGCTGCCCTAACTCATGCCCTGGCCTGGGTTTTCCTGTGGCTGGCAAACGGAGCAAAGGGATGTCCTGCCCTGCTGCCTCTTCCCAGCTGGCCCAGCCCAGGTGGTGCCCCCAGCCCTGGTGAACTGGGGCACAGCTATGCGATGCCCGGCCTGTCTGTGCCTCCCCAGGCGGGGGAGACGCTTTGAATGTGTGGCTGATTCCGGCTCAGCCGGAGCAATGCGGGGAGGAGCTCCTGGGGCAGGGGGCTGTGCTTTGCCTGACCCCTTTTCTTTTACTTCTGTTCCTAGAAGCCAAGGATCTAGGCCAGGACCGTGCTCCGGGACCCGACCCCCTCCCCGAGACCTGGCCCTCCCCCTTCCTGAGATGATGGCGAACATCACTGAGGATAACTTCTCGTGCTACGAGGCATCCATCGTGGGGTACCGCTACGTGGCCGTGAGCTGGGGCGTGGTGGTCACCGTGGTGGGCACGCTGGGCAACGTGCTGACCCTCCTGGCCTTCGCAGCCGACGCCAAGGTGCAGACCCGCTTCAACCTGCTTATCGTCAACCTAACGCTGGCCGACCTGCTGTACTGCGCCGTGCTGCAGCCCTTCTCCGTGGACTCCTACCTGCATCTGCACTGGCGGGCCGGCCCCAGCTTCTGCCGCGTCTTCGGCATGCTGCTCTTCGTCTCCAACTCGGTCTCCATCCTGACGCTCTGCCTCATCGCCGTCAGTCGCTACATGCTCATCGCCAACCCGGCCCTCTTCAACCGGGTCTTCTCTCGCCTGGGCGTGGGGCTCGTGGCCCTGGGCACCTGGGTCCTCGGCTTCGCCAGCTTCGCCCCGCTCTGGCCCGTCTTCGTGCTGGTTCCCAAGGTTTGCACCTGCAGCTTCCACCGCATCAGGGGCCGGCCCTACACCACTATCCTGATGGCCTTCTACTTTGTGGTGGGCCTCAGCTGCGTGGGCATCTTCTACTTCCTCATCCACCGCAAGGTGAAGGTGGCGTCCCATGCCATGGACCACTACAAGCTGAAGAAGGCCAGCGTGAAGGGGGCTTATGTCGCTGGGGCCAGCTCGGCCACGCCGGGCCAGTCTGTGGAGCTGGACAGCGGCGTGGACACGGGCGTCTCCCAGTCCTCCAGCATCTCGGAGCAGGGCCACACCTCCAAGACGCTGGTCACGGAAAATGGCCCAGCCCCAGCCCCCACCCCAGCCCCTGTCCCCGCCCCCGCGGCTCAGGCCCCGGCGGTGCCCAAAAGCCTGCCCTCCCAGCCCAAGGACAGCAACAAGGAGTTCCGGAAGGTCACCCGCATGTGCTTCGTGGTCTTCCTCTTCTTCGTCCTCAGCTACATCCCCTTCCTCCTCCTCAACATCTTTGACGCCAAGAACCGGGCGCCCACGGCGCTGCACATGGTGGCTGCCAACCTGACCTGGCTGAACAGCTGCATCAACCCGGTGCTGTACGCCGCCATGAACCGCCAGTTCCGTGAGGCCTACACGCGTGTGCTCTCCACCATCTCGCGCCGCCTCCGGTGCCTCTGAGGGCTGGGGTGACAGGGGGCTGGGCTGCCCCAGATCAGGGAGCTGCCTTGGTGCTGCCCTGCCCCTAGGGGGACCCCATATCCTGTCTTGCCCCAGGGGAGGACGTTGGACTCAAGCACGGACTCATGCCGGACGCGAGCTGTGCCCTTGGCTTTGCCCTGCCCCGGTGCCTCCTGCTGGTGGCAAGAGGAACTGCCCTGTCTCTGGGGGGGCCCGCTTGGGCCGCCAGTGATAGGCTCTGCGCTGCCTTAGCAGAGTGCCAGTGTGGACTGTCCCTTTACCCACCATCCTTGGCCTAGTGAGGTGGCGGAGGCCAGCTGGGCCCTGCCTTCACAGCTCTATTTATTGTCTGTTCCTGATTTACACCTTGTCATTTTTCTATCACTGCCTCAATAAACGGATCCCTGTGTATCTAGTATCGGCTGCATTGTCTGTTCTCAGCCAGCGGACGAGCCCTCCGTCGGCCGTGGGGTGGGGGGACCTGGGGCTGTGGCTGACCATAGGTCTGGGCTGTGTGCGGATCCAAGCACCAAGTGGGGGGTGGGGGGGGGGAAGAGGAGGGGATATTAATGGAGTCCTGTGTTGTTCTAGGTCCAACCCACCCCAAGGCAATACCTGCCCCCCCACCCCACTCAACAGCTCTGTCCTCAGCCTTGGGCCTCCAACTGGCTAAGTGCTGCCTAGAGCCCAGCGACGGGGTCTCTAGTGAGCCCAGCCCTGGGGGATGGGTGATTGGGGTGCAGCACCACCACGTGGCTGATCTGGCAAAGGGATCTGGGGTGCAGCCCAAGCTGTGTGTGGGGCAGGGAGCCCCGAGAGGTGGTAAAGGGGGGCTCACAGCTGCGTATTCAGAGCTGTCTGGGACTCTGGCCCCCCAGGCCAGGGTACGACCAGGATCCATGCAGGGCAAGGGAACCAATACCCTGGAGAGCCCCAGCCTGGCCCTGCGCAGCCCCCACAGCCGGACCCAGAGCCGGGCATCACTGCAGGCGCTTGTGCTCTGGCTGGTAGGGGTGCGAGGAGCCGGTGCCAGGATCCTGGCGGGAGATCCCTGGCCAGCCCCTCACCTAGAGGTCTGCTGCAGGGGGAGCCCAGTCCCCGGCTTGCAGGGCCGCCCCAGCTCAGGGTTCCCCCAGGCAGGGGAGGGGGGTTCGTAGGGCTGCCCTACGGTGCAACAGGCCCTGCTCCGGCATAGGGGCCTCAGCTCAGGCTGGCTGAGCCCAATGGGCCTTTCTGACCCCAAACTCTCTGAAGGGCTGGGGATGGGGAGGAGTGGGCGGGGAGGGCCTTGCTGCTCCCTCAACACACAGTGCCTCGCTGTGGGGGATGGGCCCCGGGGCAAGGAGCCAGGGCGAGCCTTTGCTTTGTGCGGGACTGTCAGCTCTAGATGGAGAGTAAATACGGAAGGGACAGGACCCGTGGCAGGGCTGGGCCACACCGGTGGGGGTTGGGGCTGTGTGCGGGGGCTGGGGCAGCGGGGGAGGGAGGGCTGGGGTTAGAGCCTGTTCCACTGCTGGCTCTTTATCCGCAAAGAGGGGTCCTGCCGCACGCACTGGGGGGATAAGGTTGGCCCCTGGGTCAACCAGAGAGGAGCTGGGCCCCATGGCTGAGCACCCCCACAGCACCAGCCGGCCCCGAGTTTGTGGGACACGCCCGCGGAGCTCAGCCGGGGGGCAGAGCCTGCCCCGTCCATGCTCCCAGCAGAGCAGCTGGTCCTGGCCCTCGGCTGGCACACAGGGCTGCCCCCCACCCCTGGGTTACCCCTGCCCCATCACCTGCATTACAAGGGGGTGGGGGGCCCGGCTGGCAGAGAGACGAGGCCCCGATTTGCCAGTACCCAGCCAGGCTGGTGCAAGGGGCTGCAGGGCAGGTGGCAGCCCTGGGGAACAACGCCTGGCACAGGGATGGGGTGGGTGGGTTGTGAGGTGGCCTAGGGAGCGCAGGGTCCATCCGGGCATAAACAGGCTGAAGCCAAAGGGCCGGCACTTGGTTCTAAGCCGGTGCAAAGCTCAGCCCAGCCGGGGCCGGTTCCCCATCGCCTCCCCCTCCCCACTGCCTCTCAGGACCTCCCCACTCGGGCCCTTTGCTAGTCCCACCTCCTTCCTCTCTAGCACAGCTCAGGGGTCATCACCACCTGGGGGCTCGCTCTAGGCCCCTGCAGCCAGCAAACAAGGGCTGAACCCGCTCTCTCCACTGCCTGGGTCCCTGGCAAGAGATGGCAGTGCCCGCCCAGCCACCCCTAGGCACTGGCCACAGACCTGTTTCCTCCCCACCAGCCAGACACTCCCGTGCATCATTCTGCCACTGCAGGGAACTGCGCCCCAGGCCTGGACCCCCCCAGGCCCCCTCAGACCTGTAACCTGTCCCCCACCAGACTTCGCCCCCAGGCCTGGAACCCCCAGTCAGAGCCCCCGCTAGGCCTGAGCCCTGCCCCCAAACAGAGCCCCTCAGGTCTGGAACCACCTCCACAACCAGAGATGGCAGCTGCTGTGAGTCAGGTTCAGGGTCCCCTGGGGGGATTACACGGTGTGCATGGGGAGGAGGGGTGTTGAAGCAGCCACAACACCCCCTGGAGCTCCCCTGTGTGGGGCAGGAGACCTGTTGTTGGGTCTCCCCTGGTGCCTGGGGAGTGGGATTCACACACACATCCTGGCAGAGCATCCCCAGCTCAGCCCACCCCCCCACATCTGCACGACCTTCCCGGCCCCCCCAGCCCCATCCCTATGAGCTTCCAGCCTCCCCCGTGTGTGGCCCCAGCGTCCCCGTCCCATGCTGCTGGGTGGCCTGGACTTCCGTGAAGAGATTGCACAAGGCTCCGAGTTGCATCCGCCCCTTCGTTCTCTGCTGACAGAGCAGGATGGGGGGTACCCAGGGTTGCATATTGCACTCGGGGGGGGGGAGGGGGAGGGTTGAGATTCTTGCGTTCCAAGTTTACTAACAGGCTGTGACGAAGTCGGGGATTTTCTTGGTCTTTTCAATGGTTTGCATGCTGAGGGGGTGGGACTCAGTTTCCCTGGGTGTTACTGGTTTAATGAGGTGATGGGAGAGGGAGTTTGTTATTACAGAGGACCGGCGACGGAACTTGGGACCCCGGCCAATGGCCGGGAGAATGGACACCCCAATGACTGGTGACCTGGTGACCAGGAGTCACTGGAGTCACAGCTGGTTCTGGCCAGTGGGAGGACAATGGGCTGCGGAGAGAGGACCCGGTGACCTGACCAGCCGGTTCCAGCCAGAGGGGAACAAAGGACGGCTGAGAGGAGAGGAGGCCCAGGCAACCTTGTTTACCTGGACAGAAGACAAAAGAACAGAGGCGGGGCTTGGGGGAGGTGATATCGGATGCCCAGCGGGGAAGCAGGGGGGGCTTGGGACTGGAGAGAGAGAGCAGGCAGAGGCCACCTGGATGCAGGGGAGACTTGGATGTGCTGTGCTGAGGGAGGCCAGGCCTGAGGCCCTGAGAGTTTCCTATGTTGTGTTCAGAATCTCAATAAACCCTCCTGTTTTATGCTGGCTGAGAGTCTCTCCGGTCTAGAGAATGGGGGGCAAAATTCCCTCTGGGAGTGGAGGCCCCAGGGGTCCAGAGTGAGTGGACTCCCTGAGAGGGCCAACGGCGGGAGACAGGCATGCTAAGGCTCAGAGAGGTGCAGTTCCAGGAGGCGGAGGGGCTTAACCCCCAAGAGAGAATGGACCCCCAAGAAGGGCTGTCGTACTAAAGGGGGTTCCTCCCAGGGAACCCCCTGTAGTATGGGGCCAAGAGTGGGCACGACCTGTGAGTCCATGACAACGTGGTAGCAGAGGATGGTTGGTGGATGCACCCTGTAGATGATTGGCTACGAGCGCAGGCGCTCTGCAGTGAGTGCCTGCCAGCAGGGCCAGCTCTAGCATTTTTGCTGCCCCAAAAAAATACAAAAAAACCCCCCAAAAAGCCGCGATCGCGATTGGCGGCAGCTCTACCGCTGCTTCATTCTACAGTGGCAATGTCGGCGGCAGGTCCTTCGCTCCGAGAGGGAGTGACGGCCCCACCACTGAATTGCCGCCGAAGAGCCGGACATGCTGCCCCCCTCTTCATTGGCCACCCCATGCACCTGCTTGCTACACTGGTGCCTGGAGCCAGCCCTTGCTGCCAGCGATAAAAGGAGGGAATTGAAAGGAACCAGCACAGAAATGGCCTAGAACCAGCTCCGTAAGAGAGACCTGGCACGTCTGTGCAGGGAGAGAGGGCTGAGCATGGGGAGGCTCTCTAAGGAGCAGCTCATGACTCAGCTTATGGAGAATGACCAGCCTGAGAAACAGGCTCCAGGACCCCCCCCCCCCCCAGGAAGCCCAGGGAGCCGTGGGGGAACCATGGGGGCACTCCATGTAGCAGCTGGGAGTCTATCAGACCCGACTCCCCAGTCAGCAGGGGGATGGGTGGCAGCCAGGTTTTTCCCTGGAGGGGCTGCAGAGACTGGAGCTGGAGGAGCGGAGGCTGGCGGACCGTGCAGTACAGCGGAAGCACGAGTTGGAGTTGAAGGAGTGACGGGCCAAGAGGGCCTGCCGGGGGGTAGGTAGGGAAGGGTCCCGTGATGCCAGTGTGGTGGGTAATCTAGACACCAAACTGCTGCCCCAGTTCAAGGAGAGCGGGGGGATATTGATGCCTACCTCACAGCCTTTGAGAAGGTTTGTGATCTGCACCTGATTGACCCTGCAGACAGGCTCCGCTGTCTGACCCCCCTGTTGGGTCCCAAGGCCATAGAGGCGTTCAGCCAAATGGATGGTGTTGAGACGGGGGACTATGACCTGTTCAAACAGGCTTTGCTGCTGAAGTTTGAACTGACCCCCGAGGCGTACAGGAAACGATTCCGGGGTGTATGCAAGATCGCAGGTGTCACCTACAAGGAGGTCGCCAACCTGCTGGGGGAATATCTCCGCAAGTTGGGGAAGGGCACAGGGGAAACTGCTGCAGAGGATGTGTATAACCTGGTGGGGTTGGAGCAGCTGTATGACATCTGCCCTCCAGACCTTAAGATGTAGTTAGTGGACCGGAAGCCTAAAGATCTGCACAGTGGCGGATGAGTTTGTGAACAGCAGATTGGGGTGGGGAGGAGGGAGACCCACATCAACTCAGAAGGGGAGTCACCCAGAGACCTGCTGCTGACCATTTTCAGCAGAGTGGGGTTCCCCAAAGAGGTCCTTACAGACCAGGGGGCCAACTTCATGTCAACCCTGCTCCAGTGCTTGTGGGAGAAGTGTGGGGTCTGATACACCTGGGCCTCGGCGTATCACCCTCAGTTGAACGGGCTGGTGGAGAGCTTCAATGGGACCCTAAAGATGATGCTGAAAAAATTTATGGACCAGCACCCACAGGACTGGGACAAATATTTAGCCCACCTGCTGTGTGCATACAGGGAAGTGTCCCAGGAATCCACAGGGTTTTCCCCGTTCGAGTTGCTGTATGGGAGGAGAGTGAGGGGATCCCTGGATTTGATGAGGGACAAGTGGAAGGGGAAGGCCTCTCCTGATGGAGAATCAGTGGTGGAGTATGTACTGACCTTCTGAGAAAATTTAATGGAGCTCATGGGCTTGGCCAGGGGAAGCCTACCCAGGGCACAAAGGAAGCAGAAGGTCTGGTATGACCACTCAGCACATGCTCGCTCCTATGCTACCAGGGACCAGGTGATGCTTCTCATCCCCGTGAGCAAGAACAAGCTGCCAGCTGCCTGGGACGGTCCCTTCAAGGTCATCAGACAGGTAAACGAGGTGAACAATGTAGTGGAACTGTCCAACTGGGCACACAGCCACCAGGTGTACCATGTCAACATGATGAAGCCATACTTGGACAGGAAGAAGTTGGTGCTGGCTGTGTGTGGGCAGTGGGAAGAGAAGGGAGAGGATCCCCTGGTGGGACTCCTCCCTGAGGCGGAGGCTGACCCCTCGCTGGAATCAATTCCCCTCTCAGACCAGCTAACCCCTGCCCAGCAAGCAGAGATCAGAGAGGTGCTGCATTTATACCGGCAGCTGTTCTCCAGCCGGCCTGGGCTCACGAACCTGGCTGTCCACTGGGTGGAGATGGGATCCAACCCTTCCACCAGGTGTTCCTCATTCAGGGTTACTGGGAAAGCAGCCTAGGACCTGGAGAGAGAGGTTGGAGTCATGCTGGCTTTAGGGGTGATCCAGCCCCTGGGCCTCTCCCGTGGTGTTGGTCCCCAAGAAGGACGGGTCAATCCGGTTCTGTGTGGACTATCGGAAGCTCAGTGCCATCACTGTGTCCGATGCCTACCCCATGCCTAGGACCAATGAGATCCTAGACAAGTTGGGGGGCACCCAGTACCTCACTATCATGGATCTTTCCAAAGGCTACTGGCAGGTGCCTTTGGACCCAGAGGCCAGGTGAAGTCTGCCTTCACCAACCCAGTAGGGCTCTTCAAGTTCCTGATCCTGCCTTTTGGCCTCAAGGGGGCATCTGCCACCTTCCAGCGCCTGGGGGATCAGTTGCTAAGGGGGATGGAGGACTTTGCTCTAGTGTATATTGACAATATCTGCGTATTTAGCCAAACCTGGGAGGACCATGTGTCCCAGGTGAAGAGGGTGCTGAGTCACCTCCAGGATGCAGGACTGACCATAAAAGCTGGAAAATGCAAGATGAGGATGGCAGAGGTTTTATACCTGGGCCACAAGGTGAGGGGTGGCCACCTGAAGCTGGAGCCAACAAAAGTGGAAGCAATCAAGGATTGCCCTGCTCCCCAGACTAAGAAGCAGGTCCAGGCTTTCATTGGGATGGCGGGATACTACCGGAGGTTTGTGCCACACTTTAGCTCCCTGGCAGCTCTCCTGACAGAGCTTTGTAGGAAGGGAAAGCCAGACAGGGTGGTCTGGACCGAGCAGTGCCAGAGGGCTCTCTGTGCGCTGAAGGGGGCACTTATCCAAAGCCCAGTGCTGGTAAACCCAAATTTTAACAAATCCTTCCTGGTGTTCACTGACGCCTCAGACACGGGGCCGGGTGCGGTGCTGATGCAAACTGATACTAAGGGGGAGAGACACCCCATTGTGTACCTGAGCAAGAAGCTGCTGCCCCGGGAGCAGCACTATGCGGCCATAGAGAAGCAATGCCTGGCCATGGCGTGGGCCCTTAAAAAGCTGCAGCCGTATCTATTTGGGCGGCGCTTCACTGTGTACACCGACCATTCTCTCCAAAGTGGGGGCTTCACCAAATGAAAGGGGCTAACGCCAAGCTCCTGAGATGGGGCCTGCTCCTCCAGGGGTATGACATGGAGGTAGCCCATGTGAGGGGGAGGGCCAATGTTATAGCCAATGCTTTATCACGGAGTGGGGCCCCTGAACTTCCCCAGGTCACTGGATAAGTGACCCCGCTCAGTTCAAACTCGAAGGGGGGAGAGATGTGATGAAGTGGGGGATTTTCTTGTTTTTTTTGATGGTTTGCATGCAGAGGGGGTGGGACTCAGTTTCCCTGGGTGTTACTGGTTTAATAAGGTGATGGGAGAGGGAGTTTGTTGTTACAGAGAACCAGCAACGGAACTTGGGACCCCAGCCAATAGCCTGGAGAATGGATACCCCAGCGACTGGTGACCGGGAGGCCCAGCTCAGGAGTCACAGCCGGTTCTGGCCAGTGGGAGGACAATGGCTGTGGAGAGAGGACCTGGTGACCTGACCAGACGGTTCCAGCCAGAGGGGAACAAAGGACACCTGAGAGGAGAGGAGGTCCAGGCGACCCTGTTTAACTGGACAGAAGACAAAAAATAGAGGCAAGGCTTGGGGGCAGGGGATATCGGATGCCCAGCTGGAAAACCGAAGTCTCTGGACTGGAGAGAGAGAGCAGGCAGAGCCCACCTGGAGGCTGGACAGACCTAGATGTGCTGTGCTGAGGGAGGCCAGGCCTGAGGGCCCTGAGAGTTTCCTATGCTGTGTTCAGATGCCCAATAAACCCTCCTGTGTTACGCTGGCTGAGAGTCGCTCCGGTCTAGAGATCAGGATTGCATTTTTCCCTCTGGGAGTGGAGGCCCCGGGGGTCCAGAGCGAGTGGACTCCCTGAGGGGGCCCACGGCGAGAGACAGGTGTGCTAAAGGCTCAGAGAGGTGCCATTCCAAGAGGCGGAGGGGCTAACCCCCGAGAGAGAGTGGACCCCCGAGAAGGGCTGTCGCACTGAAGGGGTTTCCCCCCCGGGGACCATATGGGGCCAAAAGTGGGCACGACCTGTGAGTCTGTGACACAGGCCTAGGCCAGAGGTCCCCTACCCCTACCCCAGGGGCATCGGAGCGCAAGGGACAGGAGCTGGGCTGCAGGACTCTGCAAGAATCTGCATCGCCTAGTGGTCACAGTGCTGGCCTAGGGCACAGGACTCCTGGCTTCTGATCCCGTCTCTGCAGTGATCCCACTGTGTGACCTTGGATGGGCCCCTTGCCAGGTTCCCACAAGCGCTGTTACTGGCAGGTGCCTGGTGCCCATAAGCAGTGCTACCCAACAGGGGCCCAGTGCCAATGATCACCATCACCCAGCAAGGGCCTGGTGCTGGTGAGCTGCGTTGTCCAGCAGAGAGGCCGGTGCCAATGAGTGTCCTTGCTCAGCAGGGGCCTGGGCTCTGGCCTCCCCCCTCTCCCTGTCCTGGGCCCCTCTGTCACTTTTGAAACTCCTCGGTGTTGTGAAATGGGAAGCAGCCGCACCGTCATGGGCTCAGCCCTGACCGGCAGGAAACGAGCGGGACAGGCCGGGGGCATGCAGGTGTTTCATCAGCAGCACAGGATGCGGCAGGGGATATTCAGGGGAAAGCTCTGCACTGAGTGGGCAGAGAGCCAAGGGTCTGGGCCAAGAAGCGGGCCCAGGGCTACACTGAGTAGCTATGCCCCGAGGCTAGAAGGCCAGGACCCAAGCAGCTCTCTGCTCCCCGTGTTGGAGAGAAGGAGAATGGCAGAAGTGGTCAGCTTTATTTCCATGTTATTTACCCATAATTCCACCTGCCAGGTTTGGTGGTTTGTGTTGCATTTTTCTGTCTGTTTTGAGCGTATCTTTTAAAAATAAACAATTACCCCAGTGGTGACCAACATGGAGCCCTGGAGTTGTGTCATGTCTGCCCTGGGGGCAAGGCCACCCCAACCACACAACTGGGCAGGGAACTTTGGGACACACTGGGAGACAAGCAAGGAGCACTGGGATGTGTGAGGATGAGGGGGACGGACAGGCATGCACGCACGTACGGGGCGTTCTAAGGAAAAAACATTAAGGTGGTTCTTGGGTGGGTTGGGAAGTGAAAGCTGGGGGGGTGGAAAAAGGAAGCTCTTCTGTGTGGGGCCCTGCTTGACACTCGGGTTTGGGGTTTGTCTGGGCTGGGCGCTCAGTGGGGTGGAGTCTGGCCAAATTCCTGGTATCTTGACTTGGGTTTTTTATGTAATTGTCTAGATCTGGTGAGTCCTCTGGGCCCTTCCCTGTCCTTAATAACCGATTTCTCTAGTTTGGGTTCCAGGAGGTCTCTGCCTGCTGGGGAGGGGGATCCAGGAGGTCTCTGCATGCAGGGGAGGGGGACCTCAATGTTGCGGCCCCGGCCCTTGTTCCTGCTGTTGACCCCTGGCTGAGGGCTGCGTGCGCAGGGAGGCGGGGTCTGTCTGCTCACAGCCTGCCCCCGCCTGGCTCTCTGAGCCCCCTGCTGTCCCCCCAAGCCAGCCCCCCAAGCCTGATCCCCCAGAGACTAGAGTTAGGGGCAGGGCAGATCCCAAAGCACAGCAGGAGGGACCCTGGCAGCACAGAGTGTGCTCAGGCAGCAATGCCATCGCTCTGTGCCTGGCCATGGCTCCTGCAGCCTCAGGACTCTCGGTGCCACCATGAAACACAGCCCAGTTCAGCCTCGGAGGGGCCCAGCGCTGGAACCGCAGGGGGCCTCAGCTCAAGAATGAGACGTGGGGCAGGGAACCTGGGGCTGGGAGAGGAGAGGGCAGTGGGTTGGGGTTGAGGAGCAGCAGCTGCAGAGCTCTGTGTGTGTGTGGAGGATCTCAGGACTGGGTAGCAGGGGCTGCGGTTCGGGATTGAGGGGCACCGGCAGCGCTGGGGGGGGGCAGGGCTGGGGTAGCAGGGTCTGTGGTTGGGACTGAAGGGCACTGCCAGAGCTGGGGGGAGGCGGAGCCCAGAGCTAGGCTAAGCTGGGGGGTTCCAGGGAGTTCCAGACTCCAGGGGATTCAGTTTGTCTTCCACATGCACAAAACTTGCCCCCGTTCCCGTCTTGCTGAGCTCAGAGGCTCCGTTGGGGGTCACATCCCACCTGACCCCACCTCGTGTTGCTGTTCAAGAGAGAAGAGACTCAATGTTCCCGTTGGCCCCGGGGGGGCACCAGCCACAGGGGATGTGGTATCAACTCTGTTTCCTTCCGCAGATTCCGGGCAGGACGTTTCCTTCCCCATAAAGTTTCCAGTGACTCAGCAATGCCTGCAGAGCCTGGCACCTCCGGCTTTCCGGTAGGGGTGACGTGACGGTGTCGGTCCCAACGTGCTGGCCGGGGATCCCGGGACTCCCACACCGGGAGCTGGCACAGCTCACGCTTCCCTTGCTGCCTCTTGTGCCCGCTTCCCCTGTAGAACAAACCAGCCTCTTTGTGGGCCCCCAGCACTGCCACCCTGCAGCGCCCTCCTGCAGGGAGCATTTGGACCCCTTCCCCTCAGCACTGCCCCAGTCCCAGGCCCCCAGGTACAAAGCTCTGCTGCCCCCAGGGAAGGGTGACCCCAGTCCAGGCACCGCTCCTGCTCTATGGTGAGGAAGGGTGGCCCAGTGGTCGGAGCGCTGGCATGGACTGTGGGAGATCTGGGTTCAAATCCCCACTCTGCCACAGAGCCCTCACTCCCTATGCCTCAGTTCCCCTCCATAATACAGGCATGCACGGCTTGAGGCCACAGATGCTGGAGAGGCTCCAGTGCTGTGGTACTGGGGGCCAGCCTCGTATCAGGACGGCTTCTCCCTGCCCCGATGCAGCTGCAGATCGTAGGGTAGCAAAGCCCTAAGGGGAGCATCCAGCGGGTTTGGGACTGGGGAGCCAGAGAGAACATTCACCCCCTAGTGGGGAGCTGGGGTTAATGTTGCCGTTCTCTGAACTGGGTGTGTGTGATCAGCCAGAGCCCTTCAGGTCAGTTCACCCTGGCCCCCAGTGTCCCCTCCCATCTCATGTACACTGGGCCTTGCTGCCCTGCAGGACCTGGCAACTCAGACCCCACCCACCCCGAACCTCCCAGCCGCAGCAAACGTGAGCGTCTCACTGCACAGAACACACCATGGGGGACACACACCCCCATTGGCGTGTATCGCCGCAGAGCCCCAGGCTCTATCTGGGAGCCCCCGTCCAGGGGCAGTGTTTGCTGTGGGGAAGGGGGTCAGTTGCTCCCCCCCAACTTTTCATAGGGCTTGTCTGCTCCCCCCGACTCTCCAGGATCTGAGGGACTCACAGATCACAGCCTATTTGCTCACACAACTTGTTGCCCCCAATTTGTCTGGAATGACCCTGGCCCCCCACTGCCCATGGAGGACACAGCCCCGGGTGCCCCCCAGCCGCCGCGCTGTCCCCAACTGCCCCCCGTCCCCCAGTCCCGATTGCCAGGATACATTACAGAGGAAAAGGAGACGTGGCTGGGTGGGGGATCGGCGTAGGGGCTGGAACTGGGGGTGCTGCTGCACCCCCTGGCTTGAAGTGGTTTCCATTCTATCCAGGGTTTACAGTTTGGTTCAATGACTCTCAGCCCCCGCACTATACAAATTGTTCCAGCGCGCCTGGGGATTGGCGAGGGGATGCTGCCACCTACTGGCCAAGGACCTCCCTCGCCCTGGGGCTGACCCCTTGTCTACACTACAAACGTCTGCCAGAACAACTACATCACTTGGTGGGGGGCAAATCCAACACATGCACACCCCGGTGATGGGAGGGCTTCTCCTGTCACCAGAGCCATCAGTGCAGGCAGCGGCCTCACTTGCTATGGTGGGGTCGCTGCAGCAGTTGCCTCCCGCAGCTCCCTGGGCCTCAGCCCCAGCCCTGCTCCAGGGGTTGTCTGACTGCGTATCTGTGCAGCGCCCAGCACAGCAGGGCCCTGGGATCAGCTGGGGCCTGTCAGTGATGCCAGGATACAAATAACCTTCCCCTCCCCCCCCCAGCCCCAACTCCCCTGCAGTTCCAGCAGAATCCAGCATTTCTTCTCCCCAAGGCCGTCTGACGCGGGGTGGGAGCTGCTGCTGGGCAGGAGCTCATCTCACAGCCAGACACAGCGCCCTGCCCCTGCCCAGGCAAACACCAGCCCCACGCCTAGGCCAGGGGGCCCCTGTGTGTGCCACGAATTGGGGCTGGCAGCTGAGGGCCCATCCCAGAGTGACTGGTGGCTGCTGGGAGCTAAAGAGGCTCTCGTGCCCTCAGATGGGCGATGGTTATAGAAAATGCCACTGCTGTGTGTGTGTGGCGGGGGGGGCTCTCTCCTCAGGCAGTGCTGGCAGTAGGGGGCCCTGTACTGCAGGGAGTATGAGGGCTCTCTCCTCAGCAGTGCTGGTAGTAGGGGGTGCTGTGCTGCAGAGGTTTTTAGGGTCAGGCTTGAAAAAGCCCTGGCTGGGATGATTTAGTTGGGA
The DNA here is from genome assembly GCF_011386835.1 of Chrysemys picta bellii. Taxonomy (NCBI): domain Eukaryota; kingdom Metazoa; phylum Chordata; order Testudines; family Emydidae; genus Chrysemys; species Chrysemys picta. The sequence continues at coordinate 18,699,710 of NC_088812.1, read as the reverse complement.
ATTGGTCTTGCTTTGAGCAGGGGGTTGGACTAGATGACCTCCTGAGGTCCCTTCCAACCTTGATATTCTATGATTCTATGAGTGGGAGAGGTGCTCTGCCTTGGAGTTTGGGGTGCAGGAGGGGGCTCCAGGCTGTGCCAGGGGGTTGGGATGCAGGGGGGTGAGGGCAACCTGAATGCGTAGAAACCTGCTCATCTGGCTGTCCGTTAGCTGCAACAACTGCCTGGGGTCAGTTTAGAATCCTTGAGTCTCTTCTTCTTCTGCATCCCCCATCTGTAGCATTTGCTCATTGATTGCTCTTGCTGTGGAACAAACTGTAGATGTCGATGGTTTCTGTTGAGCTCTTCACCATCGGTCTCAATCCCATATGGTCTGAATTCCTTTTCTTTGCGCTAGCTGGAGCTGTCCTCCTTTTCCCTCATCCTATTTGGCACAAACACGGTCACGACGTTCTAGACCCAACAGTTTGCTGAGTGACATCTGTTGTAAAAGTGTTTGTAGGGTCTTTTTGCCCTTTTATCTCATTTGGCTACTGTCTTCATGTCAGACTACTCTGGAGATAGGATCCGTTCCAAAGTTGGGTGTCTCCTAATTAGGAGTTGTGCTGGACTGTATCCATTAGCCGCTATTGGTGTTGATCTGTAGCTCAGTAGAGCAAGGAATGGATCTTCCTGCTGTTGGATTTGCTTGGCTGTCTGTACAGCTCTCTCACCCTCTTCATTCATTTGTGAGTAATGTGGGCTGCCAGTAATATGCTCAAAATCATATTTCATTTGGAATTATTTAAATTCTGCTGAAGTGAATTGGGGTCCGTTGTCCATCATTAGTTGTTCTGGAACACCACAGTGAGCAAACGGGCACTTCAGTTTCTCCATACCACTGTGACATTTTATATCTTTTAAACACATGGTTTCTATCTGCCTGGAAAAATAGTCCATAATGACTAGATAATGATGTCCTCTGAATTCACATAAATCTACAGCTAGTCTCTTCCAAGGTCTCTCAGGTAGAGGTGTTTGTACACTGTATGGTTCAGCGTGGTCTCTTAAGTTGATTTGTACTGGATGGCCTTTCAAAAGTCCAATATCATCCAATACGCCATCAAGTTCTTCCACCTCCCTCACTAGGTCCATCATGGCTGCCATGCTGCAGCTGACAATGTTCTTGGTCTTTGATTGTTTGATCACATTCACTCTGAATGCAAAGCTTTTGTCTTTGTAAGTTGTTTCTGTGGTGAACTGACTCATGCGGTTCAGAATAACTCCAGGGTCAGTCAGGGCTGTGTCAGGTGACTTCAGCTGATGGTTATTGTAAGTCCCTTCTGAGACGACTATGACGTCTGCTCCTGAGTCAATTTAAAGTCAATAGTCTTCCCATGAATCTTTAGTTTCACTCTCCAGGCAGGTTTTGTGTCATCATACAAAATGGGAAATGATTGCCTAGGAAGGAGAACTGTGGAAAGGGATCTGGGGGTGTCACGGACTCACAGATTGTGCCCACTCTTGGCCCCATGCAGTCCGTGGGGGGTGCCCCTTTCAGTGCAACAGCCCTTCTCGGGGGTCCACTCTCTCTCGGGGTCAGGCCCCTCCACCTCCTGGAGCCGCACCTCTCGGAGCCTTAGCACATTTGTCTCTGCCGTGGGCTCCCTCATGGAGTCCACTCGCTCTGGACCCCCCGGGCCTTCACCCCCAAAGGGGTTGATGCAACCCTGTTCTCTAGACCGGAGTGGCTCTCAGTCAGCATAAAACAGGAGGATTTATTGAGAGTTGAACACAGCACAGGAAACTCTCAGGGCCTCAGGCCTGGCCTCCCTCAGCCCAGCACATCCCAGTCTCTCTGCCTCCAGGTGGGCTCTGCCTGCTCCCCCTCTCCAGCCCCGAGCCCCCCTGCTTCCCAGGTGGGCATCTGATATCCCTGGCCCCAAGCCCCCCCTCTGTCCACTGTCTTCTCTCCAGGTAAACAGGGTCGTAAACCGGGGCCTCCTCTCCTCGCTTCTGTCCTCTGGCTGGAACCGGCTGGTTAGGTCACTGGGTCCGCACTCTGCAGCCCATTGTCCGCTCACTGGCCAGAACCGGCTGCGTCTCCTCAGCTGGGCCTCCGGGTCGTCAGGTCACTAGTCGCTGGGGTGTCCATCCTCCAGGCCATCGGCTGGGTCCCCAAGTCTTCTCTCCGGTCCTCTGCAAAACAAACTCCTTCTCCCCTCACCTCGTTAAACCAGTAACACCCAGGGAAACTGAGTCCCACCCCCTCCGCATGCAAACCATTGAACACTCCACAGAAAACAAGAAAAACCCCCACTTCGTCACATGGGGTCATACTGGATCACAAGCTAAATATGAGTCAACAGTGTAACGCTGTTGCAAAAAAAGCAAACATCATTGTGGGATGTATTAGCAGGAGTATTGTAAGCAAGACATGAGTGTGACGTTGCACTCCATATGTTTTATGGAAATATGCTTATGAGTATGAATATGATGTAACTGGAATATGCTTTATGCAAAAGGTATCTGAAGCTAGAAATATGAAGTATAACTCTGAGGTTCTATTGTAATTATGCAAAGTGTGGGCCATTAATGGTGGTGTAGAATCTACTCTGTGCTGATTAGGCCTCAACTGGAGTTTTGTGTCCAGTTTTGGGCACCACATTTCAGGAAGGATATGGACAAATTGGAGAAAATCCAGAGAAGAGCAACAAAAATTATTAAAGGTCTAGAAAACATGACCTGTGAGGGAAGATTGAAAAAATTGGGTTTGTTTAGTCTGGAGAAGATAAGACTGAAAGGGGACATGATAACAGTTTTCAAGTACATAAAAGCTTGTTACAAGGAGGAGGGAGAAGAATTATTATTTTTAATCTCTGAGGATAGGACAAGAAGCAATGGGGTTAAATTGCAGCAAGGGCAGTTTAGGTTGGACATTAGGAAAAACTTCCTAACTGTCCGGGTGGTTGAGCACTGGAATAAATTGCCTAGGGAGGTTGTGGAATCTCCATCATTGGGGATTTTTAAGAGCAGGTTAGAAAAACACCTGTCAGGGATGGTCTAGATAATACTTAGTCCTGGGAGAATAACATGAAGGGCAAAGGGGTCCAGGAGAGCTGGCTGTATTTTAAAGAATCCTTATTGCAGTTGTAGGAACAAACCATCCCAATGTGTAGAAAGAATCGTAAATATGGCAGACGACCAGCTTGGCTAAACAGTGAAATCCTTGCTGATCTTAAACGCAAAAAAGAAGCTTACAAGAAATGAAAGATTGGACAAATGACCAGGGAGGAGTATAAAAATATTGCTCAGGCATGCAGGAGTGAAATCAGGAAGGCCGAATCACACTTGGAGTTGCAGCTAGCAAGAGATGTTAAGAGTAACAAGAAGGGTTTCTTCAGGTATGTTAGCAACAAGAAGAAAGTCAAGGAAAGTGTGGGCCCCTTACTGAATGAGGGAGGCAACCTAGTGACCGAGGATGTGGAAAAAGCTGATGTATTCAATGCTTTTTTTGCCTCTGTCTTCACGAACAAGGTCAGCTCCCAGACTGGTCAGCTCCCGCTGGGCAGCACAGTATGGGAAGAAGGTGACCAGCCCTCTGTGGAGAAAGAAGTGGTTCGGGACTATTTAGAAAAACTGGACGAGCACAAGTCCATGGGGTAGGATGCGCTGCATCCAAGGGTGCTAAAGGAGTTGGCGGATGTGATTGCAGAGCCATTGGCCATTATCTTTGAAAACTCATGGCGATTGGGGGAGGTCCCGGATGACTGGAAAAAGGCTAATGTAGTGCCCATCTTTAAAAAAGAGAAGAAGGAGGATCCGGGGAACTACAGGCCAATCAGCCTCACCTCAGTCCCTGGAAAAATCATGGAGCAGGTCCTCAAGGAA